>NC_089886.1:9816785-10158571 GCF_040182565.1 Anser cygnoides | reverse complement strand
CTTGGCTGGAGGCAGGACTGCTGGAGCTCCTGCGCGCTCTGACGCGGAGCTGTGACTTTGGGCAGGCTTCCCGGGGCAGACCTCAGCAACAAGGCTGCACCAGAGCCAGAGGGTCCTCGGAGCTCCCCCAGCTACTGCGCTGAGCTGGCGTTTGCAGATGCTGCCCTACTGCCAGACACAGTGCCACTGATCAGCTGAGGCTTGGTAACTCAGGGAATTGTTTTCTGGAAGTATTTTGATGTTTCTGAAGTGACCTTTCTGGGAATTTCCACTTTGCAGGCATTTTCAAAAGCGTTTGTTTCCTGCCTGATTTGGACCAAAGCCACGGATTCAGATAAAACCCCATTTCCTGCAAACTGGTGGCTTGGCTTGCCAGGCAGCTAGCTCTTCAGCTCATGACCCATCTGCTCTGGTGTTGAGATGAATCAGATTCCTCTGCCCTAATCCTGTGGCCTGCGAGGTTATAACTTGGCCATTACAATCACCAAAGCTAATAATGTTTCTCCGTTGATTCATTCCATAAAAAAAATTCAGCTTTTAAGAAAACTTGGGAGCAGGATGCGGAGTTTCTACCATGATCGGATTTCAGGAAAGTATAAGGTGATCTTTGTCTTCACTGGATGTTTACATCCAGTAAATGTCTTTGTCTTTAGGGCCCTTGCTAGTAGTCAATGTTCATGTTTTAACTTCAAAGCTCCTAATACAATTTTGCTTGGCCTCTGCCTAAAGGATAGCCTTCAGCAGGCAGTTCAATTCTATTTTTTTTATCTTTTGGGAAATGACTTAAAGCAAATTTTGGGCATATGTGACATTTTATGTCTGTGTGCAATAGGTCTTTATGTATGAAACAAAACATGATGCAACTTTGATTTATAGCTCTTGTAAATCTTGGCGACTTGGGCAGGTTTGTGTAATATGTATATTTTCATTGCATAAGCACTTATATAAGTACAACAACAGGAATTTCCATAAAACCCAAAGCGTCCATACTTCAATGAGTTTAATAGTATAGGCTTTTCTGTAAATGGAAGTAGCAGGGGAACCTATCATATTAAACGTATTAAGGACACAATGAATTTTAATAAACATTTATAGGAAGCTACCCTCTTGTTAGTGACATCACAGACATCTGATCTGATGGGAAAAAAAATCATGTTTGAAAGTTTTTCTGCTTGCTTTGTAGCTGGTGAAAATCGAGGTGTGTAGCTGCAGTTTCATTTTGTTAGAAGCAAAATATATGGAGGCCCCTGAGCAAGAAGAGAGTATGCCTTGATGCAGACAGAGAGAGGCCGAATACCTACTGGAGGATGCTGCATACTTTCACCTCCCGTTGTCTGTGGCCCCTCTTAGAACAGGCTGCATCCCATCTTCCGTGCTCTATGTACAGGGCATGTTAATGAGAGCATCTCTTCTTCTTGTTCTAAATTGTGAACTCACAGGTGTGTCTCATCTGAGAGATTTTGCTGAATTGCAAACGTTGCTGGGCTGCTTACAAGTATATGTCTGATTTGTGTAGTCTTCCCAGAGATCACGACAAGAACATGTTCATGCTGTGAATGTGTGAAATTTATTGCATGCCTGGCATTCCTGCACAGATGAGGAATGGAGGCAGATTAAAAGAGCTGTGCAGGAAGGTTCTCTAAGGCACTGACAAATGCTTCTTCTCCTCCAGAAGCTTTGTAAACTCTTGTATTTTGAAATGAATACTAGATTAACATGGCTTTTTTTTTCTTTTTTCTTTTTTCTTTTTTCTCCTCCTGTTCTGCTATATGCTTATTTTATTGTTCCTAATGTGTGTGTGACAGGACGTCAGCAGTGCTGATGTAATTTCACATAATGGATGATCTCCTCCATAGCAAAGGCTACAAGTTAACCCCAACTTAAAATATACATGATCAGTTTTTACACCCCTTGGTATTTTAAATTTCTTTAACTCCATGTAGGATAAAGATTCTTGGCTATGATAGCAATTTGTCTGTGGAGTGATCTCCAAAGGCAAAGAACAGAAATGCACTCCTCGCTCAGCTCTGTCATCCCAGACTGAGCAAACCAACAGGGGATGTGCAGTGAGGAGCAGTTCGGAGCATGGGCTGGGCACAGGGACTTGCCCTTTTATAACATCCACAAGTCTGTGGTTCGTGCAGGCAGGCATTTTAGTGGGAACAGTTCCGTACTCGGTTTAGGTTGAGGATGTGGTGAGATTCCTTCCTGTATTGATGTGCTCCATCTAAATGTTACTTTCTATCACATCATGGTGTCTTTTACAGGAAAACACAGATGTGAATTTGTGACATACCGTATTTATTAAGTTACAGGACTCAGATCAGGGCTGGGTTTGGCTTGAACTGTCACCTGAACTGTGCTCCTCACTGCTTGTCACTGCTCTATTGGACTCATTTTGAAATGAATTAATGGGAATGTCTGAGAGACAAACCTGATCTTTCATGAGAAGAGTCTGAGGTGGCTGATGTTCTTTCTAGGCTTGCCCTGCCTTGACTGGTCTGATTTCCTGAGACTTTGTCCTCATTGTGTGCTTTCAAGTTCTGCAGTTTCTCCTCTTAGTAATTTCTGCCACCTGTCCAGATGCTTTCAAATACTTTTATTGAGAGCCCAATGTCAGTTTTTCAATGTGTGAGAAGAGATAAAAATAATATGATACTTACAATAATATACAAGAACACTAAAGGGAAAGCGCATGATGTGCAGGAAATATGTTTTATGAAGAGATGTAATGGGCATAAGAAATTTGTAGATCATGGAGCAAGTGAGGAAAATAATATTCATGAACAATGAAGTGCAGTTGATTTATATGTTCAGGCATGGAGTGGGTAAAAGTTGGACTATTTTGAGTGACATTTTGTTTACGAGTTGCAGAATTTACAATACAGTGAAATGTTATACCCAAGCCCTGTTACAAATATCAAGCCTCTTAAAGACAGCCAATAATCTTCAGTGTAAACTGATAATGAAAAAAGTAATTCTACTCTGATTTGTTTAACTGGAAATAGAAAATAATACATCATGTGAGTCTTATTAAATGAAGAAGGAAAGGCATATATTTTTGTTGACAGGAGAAATACATTGTTTATTCCTCTGGAGTCTCATGTTGCTCGTACTGCTGCTTTGTCTTATTGCCAGTCACTGATCTGCTCTGTGTGGGTGGAAATGTCAGAGTTTGTATTCGCTCCATAAGAAAAGCTGTACGTTACTCTTTGATTTGTTGTATTCACTTGGGTTTGCTTTAATGCTGTCTCTAGAGAAGGTTTGCTTTTAGGATCTTGCTGGCAACTTTAAGCATCCGTTTTTTTCCATAAAGCATTCTGCTCTGTAAACTCACTGCTGGTAGTTTGTGTCTGTCTGTGAAACTGGTATTTTGCAAAGAGGTATTTTCAAACTGAAGTGGAGCATATGACCTGAAACAGTTACAGGGCTAGTTCGGTCTCATGGAGGAAATAAAGGAAAGTTACTGGATGGAATGCCAATGACAGCTTAGAGGGAGACAGTATCTCTCTGCACATCTCCATCTGCCATGCTGCCAGAATTCTCAGATGGTGCCGTTGAGACGTTGCTTAAAATGTGCTTCTGTTCTGAAAAGTCGTAAGGTAAAAGCCGCATCTGCTCACTTATCGCAGGTTCTCGCTGCTAGTACTCACAACTAAAAGCCTTCCAGTGACAAAGTGGCTCTAACTGCCAGTGCTCGAGTGCTGGCAGCATTGCTCTGTGCTCTCTGGGTTATACAGAATATCCCCAGCAGGATTTAGTTCTGTTTAGTTATCGGTAGATTCACAGATTTGTATTTAACAGCAGAAGTAATGCACAAGAAGGTATGGGATTCACCTCATTGCTCCTTAGCTATGTTACTGTGAAGAGCATTCAGCTATAGCCAACGAAGGTTAATATATTAAACTCTGCAAGCATGTCAGTGTATTTATGTGAGTAGACATACTGAACAAGCAGGTGCCATGTTTGCAACTTTATTTTTCATGCTGTAACCGTGGATTTGCACAAGTGATTCTGGAGATTTAACATGACCTTGTGGAAAGTGCTGCTTAAGACATTCTCTTAAGTAAGAGGACCTATCTACTTATTGCTAAGATCATATTTTGGCTAGCAGAATATGCATTACTGATGTTGATGTGCATGAAAGTGATTTGGTTTAATTATCACACAATGTATTTGCAAGCTTTGCTTTTTAACAAAGCACTCTCATGTCCCTTTGTAATTGCCAGGTAAAGGTAGAAGACCACTACGCCATTTCTATGGAGTTACAATGCAGTCGTTTCCTTTGGATTTTTTAAATAATATTTCCCAGTTCCTCAACTGAAAATAGCCATTTTGCTGAGAGAGGAGCTAGAGTAGTTCAGAAGTGTATATTCAGGAAAAGATAACGATGGAGTCTGTTAGTCTCTTTGGATAGTCAAATCTTATGATATAACCTGTAGTATATTGAAAGTTGGGGGAAGAGTTGCTGCAATTTTTTTTTTTTTCACTTGGAGCATTTGCCATATGGGGAGAGGCTGAGAGAGTCAAGATTGTTCAGCCTGGAGACGGCTCAGATCAGAGCCAGCCTCTTCTCACTGTGGGCAGGCCAAGGGGCAATGAGCACAAGCTGAAACGGGGGCAATTTCTTTAAAAAAAAAAAAAAAAGGATTTTTTTTTGGCTTTTTGGACTTTGTGCTTTTAGATTTCCTTACAAACTCTGCATTTTGAAGGTCCTCAAGCCTGAGCCAAACTATCAACATAGCATTCATCTCTGAGCAGAGCATGAGAAGGCAGGTTTTGCAGGGTTTATAACTTGCTATATATTTGCACAGATCCTAGTCCAGATGGGCATTGATGGTTGATTTCTGGTAACACTGCAATATTAAGTTATTACTTGTACTAATTTAATCAATTGTCTTTAGTGAGTGGGTTTATGCTCCTCTTAAGAGGCACATTCTCCCATCTCTTAGGGATGCAGTCTGCTGGCTTTCTTTGTAGGTATCTGTTCCTGGGCAGACTGCAGAAACCTGGAGTTGTAGTTACAGGGAAAATCTTGTCGAGTCGAGCTGAACATGCCTAACGGATGGATCTGGGGAGGATTCTGCTACTGAGCTTAAGACATTTTTTTTCAGAGCAGCATGGATATGAACTCCCCAAACCTTGCGCTGTGGTCAAATTTAGCAGATGATTCTGAGCACATCGAAAAGCTACCTGCCGACAAATTTTAACACACTGAGTAAGAGTTACTTGAAGTGAAGGTTTATGTGTGGCAGAACCTTTCTTAACTCCTTCGGATGGGATTTTCTGTGGAAGTTCGGCCTTATGCAGGAAAGTGGCACAGTAAATTCCAACCCAAGCATTAAAAGCTGGCAAAGCTACGGAAGACAGATTCTTGAAAGGACCGTGCCAGGTGATGGTAGCAGCGGATATTTTCAGCTGTCCCACCCCTCCTACCTGCCTGGGACCCTTCTCGCCCTGGAACTGCAGCACCACGAGCGAGCTCCTGCCAGCGCCTCGAGCACTAGGCCTTGCTCTGCCAAGTCTGGCTTTAAACGCATTTTCACCACTTTATTACGGGAACAGCTCACGCCTTTTAGGGGTATATTTAGGGCTCGAAAAGATGCCAAACTGCCAGCCCGGGAGGCAAACGCTCTAGTTACAAACACATCAGGCTCCAGCCTCGCCCTGCAAGGGGCTGGGTCTCACCGGGGAAGGGGGATGGAGCGGGGGACCCCCCCCCTTGGGCCCAGCGACCCCCCAAAAACCCTTCCCGACCCCTTTTTGGTGCCCGCAGGGGGCGCCGGGGCGCGCGGCCGTGCGCGGCGGGGACGCCAGGGGGTGCCCGAGGCCGCGCAGCGGGTGCGCGCCCGGCGGGGGGGGGCTGAGGGGAGGAGAAGGGGGGGGGCGAGGAAGGGAGGAGGAGGGTGGGAGTGAGGAAGGGAGGAGAAGCGGGGGGCTGAGGGGAGGAGAGGGGGGGCTGAGGGGAGGAGAAGCAGGGGCTGAGGGAAGGGAGGGAGGTGTGTGGGGGGGGGGGGGGGGGGGGGGGGGGGGGAGCCGCCCCGCCCTCAGTCGCCGTTGCGGAGCCGAGCGCCGCGCAGCGCTGTCCCTTCAGCACCGCCGGCACGCGGCGGCCGCCCTTAATTACAGCGAATCGAATAAATTAACCGAAAATTTCCGCCCGCCCCGCCTCCCCGCCGAGTTTCCCCCCCCCCTCCCCTCCCCCGACCCCGCAGCAGCGCCCGGGCCGAGCCGCCGCCAGTGACCGCGTGGTTTGCAGTAAGTAAGGGCTGGGGGGCGGCCGGAGGGGCGCGGGGTGCCCGCAGCCCACCCCCTCCTCAGCACCCCCGCACCGCGGGGAGACCCCCGCGGGAACCCCTCAAAGCGGCCGCAAAAAATTTGGGGGGGGGCGGGGTGAAATGCACCTGGGGCCGGGAGATGCGCCCGGTCCCCGGGGTGGTGGGTGCTGGTGGGTGATGCTGGTTGGGGTGCTGGTGCCGGTTGGGATGCTGTTTGTGGTGCTGGTGGGCGATGCTGGTCGTGGTGCTGGTGCCGGTTGTGTTGCTGGTAGTGGTGCTGGTGCCTGTGGGTGATGCTGTTTGTGGTGCTGGTGCCAGTAGGTGATGCTGGTGGTGGTGCTGGTACTGGTGGGTGATGCTGTTTGTGGTGCTGGTGCCGGTTGTGGTGCTGTGCTGGGGCTTGCAGCAGATGGGGGGGGTTAAGGAGTGTTTGTGGGGTGTCGGTGTAAGGCGAGGAGAAATGCATGTGTGAAGTCAGCCTTGGCGTGGCATGCTGTGTGGCTAGAAACCTGGGTGTAAAACCCAGGAAACCAATACGCCAAGGCAAAGTGAGCCAGACAGGGCAGAAGTCCTCTTCCCACTACCCTTGTGACAACGATCGTCTTGCTGGTTTTAGGTCTGGAAAGCAAGGTCCGAGAATGGTGAAGCTGGGGAGTAATTTGAACGACAAGAACAGCAAGCCACCATCCGGCGAAGATGGTTTTCAGACAGTTCCTTTGATCACGCCTTTGGAAGTAAATCACCTGCAGTTCCCGGCTCCGGAAAAGGTAAAACAAAATCCAACAGCACCCCTGCATGCTTGTGCACACGTACATGCCTCTTGGTTTTCCTGCCCTTGTCAAGTAGTGGTCTTTGATGATATGGGCTGTGGCATAGTGTCTATACAATAAATAAGAAGGGGATGTCTTTCTTAGTGTATTTATCTGCTTGTACGCAGCAAATGAGCACACAACTGCCCCCCCAACTCCTTCCCTCCTCAAAAAAATACCTAAATATTCCTTCATGTATACAACTGGAAAAGGCTTAGTGTGTTTCTCTTATAAATGCTGGAGAAATCAAGGAGCAGTTTACAATGCATAATTTTTATCAGTAAGATAAGTTGCCTGCATTGAGAGTAATGTGAGAACTCTTCCGAAATAAGCGGCTATTTTAATTATCTCACTTAAGGTTTATTTTCTTCTCTGTGGCTATGCAAAGCTCATTTGGGCATCCACGATGCTGGCTTCTCTGAAGAGAGCGACTGAATTCCCCCATGCACTGGGTGGTGATGGAGCAAGCCTGGGTTTTGTTTCCCCGATGGGCTCCTGCCAGGGGACAGCTTTCTCCCCTGCCCACTCTCAGCGCTGAATGCAGCACTAAGATGTCCAGAAATGTGCCTCAGTGATTGGCTGAGGTTTGGTGGTTGGGGTTTTTTAGATGCGGGATACGGTTGGAAATCTTTTGACTATAGCGGTGCAGTGACGGTGCATATCAAAATAACCTGGTGAGGACATGATGAGATCGTGAAAATCTGTATGCCCCAACAGTCCTTACAAAAATAAAGCCTGTCTGCAGTGTAGTTCCCAGATACCACAGAGATGGAGCCAACTCACCCGAAAGTACAAGACGGAATGATTAGATCTCACAGGATAATGGAATAATAGTAAAATTAACACTGATGATTATTAAACATACATCCTGTTTTTACTGTAGTTCAAAATGAAGTTTCTCTAAATACATTAGGAGAACATGATGATGGATGTGATAAAACTGTCAAGATAGACAAACTAAGTTTATTTTATGATAGATAGAGCTGAGTCAACTGCCTTGACATCCTGGGAACCAGCCGTGCCAGACAAAGGACCTAGGTTCATTCCCCATGGGCCTCATGGCAATCAGGAGCAACTTCACTGCATTCAGGAGAGTTACACTTCCATGAACCGTTGTGAATGAGACGATAAACTGGTCTGTATCTATGACTGATAAATAAGGTTAAGCAAAATACCTTGAGCAAAGCAATATGATTTATGACACGTCTGAGAAGCTCAAAGGAAAGTACGGATGTGTGAAAATAACTCATATGATGCTAGACAAATGGCTTATTGATATCACACACAGACATTGACACATCATGTGAAATGTAACTGGCTCGTGTATCAGGTGAGACATGGAAAACCTAACAAAAATCCTTTCAAGCTAATAAGGTGGTAATGAGTGTTCTCAAGACCACCACGTTCCAATTGCCTGTTGGTGAACAAACATTGGAGTGTATTGGTCTAGTGTGATTCCTTGCTGATTTTCCTGTTTAAACATGCCTGCATCAATAATTCACATGTTGTTAGGTTACATTACCTTCATTAACATACATTTCTGTCAATGCATCTACTGACATCCATATCTCTCTTTGCTGGAAGAGTGGGATGTTTCTCCAGGAGTGCTAAGCGTGATTCAGAACTCATTAGAGTCAATGGTATTGATTTCTGCAGGCTGTGGTTCAGCTCCTGTGTGCAGTAGGCCTGGAGTTAACGGCGACAGAAGGTTTGTTACAAGGAGAGGTTATTTACGATAAAAGCAAAATAATTCACAATCTGTTTCTTTTGCTCTTTGTAGAACAGATTCTGTTGGGCTGAGTTCACCCTGGGGCAGAGTAAAGACCTGCTAATAAGGAGAGGGGCCTCAGGTGAAGAGCTTGGGTAAAGGTTAAGTGGTGGGGGAAACTTCAGCTTTGTACTTGGTAAAGCAAAGCTGCAACTGAATCCAGCAAGACTGTGAGCCTGAGGAAGAATAAACATAGATTTCAAGTCTTTCAGGGTGGGTTTTTGTTTGGACTTGCCTTCATGTCAGGAGGCAGCGTTAAAAAAAAAAAAAATCTAAAATCAATTTTACTTTTTTTCTGTGTATTCCCCGACCCTGCCAGCAGTAGATTTTAGCTTGTAAGAGTCGAAACAAAAGCCGGGGCACTTTCTGTGCCTCTTACATGGGATGTTGCATAAATCCCCAGAGCCCAAACCGGTTTGGTATGGGGGTCTGTGTGTATGAGCTCAAGGGCTTTGCTCTCTTTTTCCTAAATGCAAATCCGCTGCTGCTTGCTTTTAACCACAAGGAGGCAATGCTCCCAGCCTCCACACTCCCATCAGGGAATCATAACGCCTATGCCACTGCAACAAAGAGCTGGTGCACCCTGGCATTTTCCTGTGATTGAAATCTAGAAAAAAAATGGGGGAGGGAGAAGAAAAGAAAACATGCTTAATGCTCCCTTTTCTGGGTTTATCTTGACCATTAGAGGGTATCTTCATTCAAGACACTGTGAGCTCTTAACCCAGATCTAACCTGGATTGTCCAGGGGCAATCCAACATGCATCAAAATGAGAGCAAGGCTCTGTGTATTTGCTCTAGCATCAGTTTGTCTAGTAATTTGGAGTGGTACAGGCTTTGGCTCGTGATCCAAGAGGAGGCTAGGTCTGTGCTGGGCAACCCAACTGCTGTTGTTCTCAGTGTGCAATAATGCCTTCACTTGGTGCATGTATCTTGCATGGCAAAGGTTTGCAAGCACTGTCCGTTTATAGGCACCTATGTTTTTTTTCCAGTTGAGTCTTAGACACCTGCATGCATGTCGAAGAAAACCAAACCTGTTGTATGGTTTGCATTTGCATACTTGCCTTTGCATCTCCTTGAAAGCCACCCACAAAGCCCATGGAATCTGCAGACTGAAAATAATTTTTAATGGCTTTAACTATCCTTTTTTTTTTTCTTTGTTTTAAGGTTATTATTTTAACTGGGACACTAGAGAATACCTCTAAGTGACTCTCAACATTGACCTCTATAGGTGTTTCACCATAGCTGATCTCTTTCAAAGTGTTTTTTGTTTAGCTCCACTTTCAGAGAAAAGATACATAGAAAGACTATCAAAATGAGGCTTTTGCTCATGTGATGTAATTCCTGAAGGCCATCTCTTTTCAGACAGTTCCTTGATTATAAGAAATTATGGGGTGAGGGAGAGAAATTCTTAAATTCATAATCTTAATGGCTGTCCTTTTGGGGATGCTTTACTAATAGGTTTGCTTTTCGAAGTTCTGTGAGCTTAGCAGTTCCCTCTGACATCCACCTTGATACTGCTGGAAGTGAGGATGTCTCCTGCAAAGGCTCATGTTATTCCTCCTGCAGCATCAACATTCTGGTTGTTCTCTTAGCGATTGTACGGCTGCAAGGGGAGAAATGTACCCAGGATGGTAATTTCTCCCCTAGGGTGTTAAGCCTGCTGTGTATTTATATTTATTGACTATCTTCAAGCTTCAAGCTTTTTTCCCTTGGTCCTGTTCCCCCCCCCGCCTCGGTTCCCTTCTCTTGATGGGGAGCATTTGCAGAAGGCAGGGAAGGCAGAGACAGATGCTCTTAAATCATTTTTGCGTGGCTGTTTTGCTGAAATCCACCCATGCAGCAGGAATAATAACAATCACTGGTGACAAGCCCTTGACCTGGCTTTTTATGTTTCTGAATTTAATTTCTTTTGTATTCAAAAAGAAAAAAAAAAGTATTTTTCTTTCAGGAGCAGGGGAGAAAAGGCTAGCTGTTCACTTGTTTTCCTAGGCGTAGACAAAGTGCTTTAGCTGTAATTGTTATGTGCGTCTGCAATAATAATGCTAAAAAATACACAACTTTTCACAGACCATACTGTTTCACTGAAATTTTGAATGAGACCAACAACTGGGGACCCCTTGGTCTCATAGGCTCGCTTCAGCAAAATCCAGCAGGAAATGCCTCTGTTCTGGCAGTAAAAATCTTAATTTTACATAATACACAAGTGCATGAAAGCTATTGTCAGGGCTGAAAAAAACATCCGGCATGTCTTTTGTGGGGAAAGCTGCAGAGGGCTTATCATGTGGCCCATTGTTCTTTATTTTGAATGCATCTGGAGGCTCAAGAAATAATTTCTCTGGTGACAAATTCCTGCCGTCAACTGAAGAAAGAAAAAAAATAGATATAAGTGCTCTCTTCAAATACTTTTCCCACCCCATCCTCCTTATACTCTGTGGCCGCACCCTGCTCTGAGTGCCTCAGACCATGCTTTTTTACACAGTGTAATCAAGAAATCCTGAAAATCAGGAGTGTCCCTTGAGCTCACAACCTGTCCCTCTTGGTTTAGTAGAAAATAATGTTTTGTCCTGGCCAGCTGAGTAGGCATAATTAATAGTATGCTGGATGAGTGCCCTGGTACCTAGGGGACTACTTGCAGCTCTGTCCTGAAACACCGCTGTCAGCCTGCCCTCTGCCCTAGTAGTGTGCTGCAGCTCTGGGCAGCCTCAATGCACGCAGACAGGGCAGCCCGGAGCTGGTTTTGGGGGAGCAGCAGGGTACAAAAGGAAAAGAAAGCATGAATAAAAGAAATTTTCTTTCTTTTATTGCAACTATGAAGGAATGGGCAAGCTGTCCTGCCCCATCCTTTCCTTTCTTCACCTGGGAAATGCTGCCTAATCCCCACAAATACCAAGTCTGAGCCTTCCTCTCCGGTGACATTTGTCCTCTAAATGCGTGTTTGGATGTAAACACCACCTCTGCTCATTAAGCCACAATAAATATTTGCAGCAACGCTCACCCTGATGGTGCAGTGTTTTTGGGGTAACCTTCCTGATTTTGTTTGTGTGTCTCGGACAGCCTTGCTGGAGGTTCTTGGCAGTTTGTGCTTCTCTTCTTCGGATGCGCTTCTGTTGGCCTTGCCCTCGCCTAACATACCAAACAACTCTGGTTGCCCGTGTCCGCTCCTGGCAGGGCTGTGCTGCAATCCGAGCGTGTGCTCGCAGCCTGCGCAGACACCCGGGGTAGCATTCAGCTACCTCGCTTGCATACAGATAACACGCTGCTGCTGCCGCTGCAGCTCTTGAGTGTGGAACAGCTCGGGATTCGTGTAGCCTGTGCAGAAATTTCTCTCCTTAACTGCAGTGCTACGGGTGCCTGAATTAGGTGGTTTAAAGCTAGCTCATGCCTGTTCATGTGAGCTCCATTGCCTCTCTTAAACCCAGTTATGTCTGCCCTCTGTTTCTTAGAGCTACATTCTGCAGAAACAGCAGAAATAGACACAGGAGAAATGTGTTAGGGTATGGCTGTTTGGCTAAGCCTGTTGAAATCCGTTCTTTATTTCAACATGAAATGCCATTGCTGCAGGTGGAAGTTATTTCAGCAAGACCGTGGATTGAACCCCACATCCCAGTTGCTTACTGGTCTGTGAAGTAAGACTGGGAAGGATTCTTAACTAGTGTAAATCTGTGTCATTTGGATGAAATCAATGGAGCTCTGCTAATTTACCCTGGCCAATTTACCATCACTATTGCTGTGTGATTGATTCTTTTGTCTGCTTTGCTGTACCCTTCCCTGGCTGAACCTACTGAAATCAGTTTTTACACCCCTTCACAGCCTCCCATGGGCTCCTGCTGGTTATGGGCACCTGGAGATTTGGAGTGCGACTTAACTGAATAATTTTCAAGCTGTCTTTGTGTTTGTGAGCTACGCTTTTCCCTTCTCAGCTGCTTTCAGCTCCCAATGCAGCTTCTGCATTCTGTGCTGCCTTTCATCGGTGGTGCCAGGGCTGATTATATTTGCTGTCTTTGTCCTTTTGTGATTTTCCTTATGCCTGGAATATCCTCCTGGCACTGATTCAAGAGACCACTTTTTTCTACCACCCTCTGTGAAGCTCATTTCCAGTACAACACCCATTAGATGAGCTGATACAGGAAAAATACAAAAAGCAGAGTGTTTCCACTGACTGGGGCTTTCTCCATTGACTATGGAGACTATGGATTTGATCCCAGGACATCCTTTTCCTTTTTTTTTTTTCTTTTTTTTTTCTTTCCTTTTTTTTTCCTTTCTTTCTTTTTTCTCCTTTTGTTGATTGATATTTCAGGCATTTCATCTATTCCAATAATGAGTAGGGTGTCCTGGGGACTACCACTACATACATCCTAAATGCCAATTTTCTTCTTAATCTCTGGGAAGTCTGCCTGCTGAGATATGTTCATCCTGTAGATTTGGAAGCACTGCCACCTCTCCCGTGGGATGTGATGTAGTTTTAATTATTTGGGAAAGTTTTTAAAGACCGAATTGTCTGAAAATCTGGGAATCTGCCACATGGTGATTACTAGGTAGCCTCAGATTACTGATCTGTCCAGTCTGATGTGTCCTGTTTCTAGCAAGAGCCAGTGCAAGACTCAGAAGGAGGTACAGGCAGTAGACAAGGAACTGCTCTGGTCCATGAATGTTTCATCCAACGCCTGTAAAGAAAGAGATTGTTCTAAGCTCTGGAACTTGATTTTTCCATCTCTTTTCCTACACTCTTTTACTGCTAAATATTTTAACTTCAGCTGCTCTTGGCAATGTGCACAGCTCATTTGCCCTTTGAGGCTGGCTGTGTGTGAGGATTAGAGCTCGGAGGTCACTGGAGATTTTTGTGTGGGAGCAGGTGGTGAATTTTAGCCATTCCTTGGCATGTATCACATAAGCATAGAAACAGCCTCAGTCACAGCAGATTTAGTGCCAAGGCTGGGGGTCACCATTTTGCTATCATCAGTAACCTGGACAGCATGCTGCAGCTGGGACTTGGTCAAAGGTCTTTCTCAGATACTGATGCTCTGTTGGGTAATGATGGCAAAAGAAACCACGATGTCAACGCCAGTGCGAAGCTTTATTTTCTCTTCTCTCTTTGCAAGGAATGAAGAAAGGCTTGTCTTTGGAAGCTGAGAGTCTCATTTTCACTTAAAAGTGAGCATGACTAATCCAAACGGAAAGTGATGGGTGTGTTACAACCATTTTGTGGGACTACAAAGGCCAGCTTTGAACCTGGAAGAAACCTTTCTCCTTGGTAGGAGAAGCACATTTTGTTTATCTCTTCTGTCAATCTGAAAGCCACTCTGAGTGAGAGACTGTTCATTATTAATAATCCTGGGAAGTAGTATTTTAAATTTTTATGGTCTGCACTTTGCAGCACCTGAACCACAATATATTACATGCACTGTGGCAGTGAAGTGGGAATTACAGCAGGGCTGCATGTCCTTTTCCAGATGAATAATTTAAAGTTTTCACAATGCCAGTTATGTTAAATATTATTACTCATTTCTTCAGGGAAAACCATTGAGCTCAAACGCAAATATAAAGTGGCAATAAATGATGTTACATTTAGCCAGCCTGAGACAAGACTCAGAATTCATATCAGTTCATTTTCTGAAACACTTACTTCATCCCATTGCAGGAAAATCCTTTTTAAGTTTCCATGCTTAATGTGATATTTCTCCATTTGTCACATTTCATGTCTGTGCTGCTCCTTCTCCCTGAAAGCAAATGCTTTCAATATAGTCCATTTGGTGAGAAGTTGCCTTTCTTTCTGTCAGCATCCAAAAATCTCTAGATTTCCCAGCACTCTCCTACTGTTTACTTTCTCAGGGTTGTCAATGATGGATTTCCTGCTGGTATATGCAGCCTCTGAGCTGTTGTTTCTCAGCTCAGCATACCTATAATTTTTCAAAGCATCGCTACAGAGAAGGTGCCTGGTCCTGCATTCATTACAGACAAAGGAAAGGTTTCCTGTTAGCTCCAGTGGTCACTAGTGTTAAACCTAGAATAGTAGTACATTTAAGTTTAGTACTCAATAAATGTATTAGCAAACAGCATCATTAGAAAAATTTTGCTTGTGTGGACCAGCATGATAGATATGTCTTGTCCTGTTACGTTTAGGTTTTTATAACTTTTACAGGCTTCTGTGTAGACTGCTACTGAGGTCTTGTAGAAGGGCATTTGAGGGACTGGAATGAAGAAGATGCAAGAAAGTAGATAGAAAGTGAAAACCTTTCAAGATATGGAGTGTGTAATTGCATCTGCTAACCTAGAGTGATTGAGGACAACAATTCTGCAGAGAGCTGCATCGGACTTCCTACCCAGCCCAGCCATATCACTTGCCAGCCCCTAATCCCAAGAATGTTTTATTTATAGGGAGCTACTACTACTGCTCAGTTGATGAAAACCTGAGCAAAGAGGGTGCAGAGTAAGTAGCAGCCACCAGTTGCTGGTGTGACTCAGCACATTACTCAGCTTTTATTTATTTATTTTTCCGTGCTCTTCCTTCTCTAATATGGGGATACTGGGCCCATGCTGCTTTGAGTGGTCTTGCTGAAGAATGCCAGAGCAGCCCTAAGCCTTGTTATTATAACTGGCTGTGGGAAGGTGACTGAAGCAGGCTTAAGCTCTGATCTGGCCAAAGCACTTAAATGCACACTTAACTTGAAATATCCAACTAATCCTGCTGATGTTAATAAGATGACTTCCAAGCTTAAAAACTTCACTGAATTGGAATTTGATAAGTTCAGCTGCTAGATAAACTTAGTTTTGGAGGAAGCTGCAAAGACTAGGAGTGTGGATTCTCCTAATTAGAAGTGTCTTTTTGCTACTCCATGAAAGCCCTTTACTCTCATCTTGTGTTCTTGTAATCTGCAAACTTCATCTGAGAAGCAACTTTCAAAGAACAGTTTTATCTCAGGTGTAAAATGAAGAAAGTCCCACGTCATTTATTTGTGTCCTCTTTATTTTCCCTCTCATAAACAACATGGTGTCTCTGCAGTTAAAGGTGGAGTGTCTCTGGGAAACAGTGTGAAAACTTTAAGAACAGGTTATAGCAGCAACCTAATTTGCAGGGAGATCCCCTGAGATGGTATTCATCTAAACTCCATCCACAGTACAGGCTTTAAAGGTCTGCAGCTGGGCTATACTGAGCTGGCAGGGAGTCTGCTCTCTGGTGGACGATCACAAGCCACTAAGTGAGGCATAGACATAAGCTGGTGCTGGATCAGGGCCTAGATAAAGGAATGGAAAGGCTGACAGGTGTCCAAAAAAGTTCAAAGGGTATTCATCCAGCAATCACAAAGTCTCAGTTAATCCAAAAAGCTGATTGATGGGACTGTTCTTGCTTTTTAATATTCATTTGCAGGTGTGCAGGTTGTTTCGTGACATGAATAAAAATAATAATTCACTGCCCCAGCAAGCTCACAGAGTTAGAGATGTTGACCCAAAACAGCCAGACCCTCCTCACTGTGAGTTAAGGCAAGGCTTAGGGAGTGTGCAGGAGATGAGAGCTCAAGGAGGCAAGGGGAGAGAATAGGTAGAGCGATGTTGCTGCGTTAGGGATGGCGAGGGGGCTAATTGTCTATTTTGAGATTGTTCAAGAGACTTCTTGTCCATTTAAGCACTGATTTGATTGTTTGCATATATGGTCTGTACTCATGAGGCCAGAGCACAGCCAAGCCATGCTGCCAACTCTGGTATTTACCCCCTTACTGCAGTCCATTTCCACTGTAACAGCATTGCAGAGAAGGGAATGTGGAGATTGCCATTTCTCCCACTTCAGTTTGCTTTGAATTGCAACCTACACAGGACCCCAGTTTCATACTCCCTTTCACCGGTTTCAATCAAGAACAACCGTACTGGAGCCAGCAAAGCTGCAAAACGTATAAGAAGAGGGAATCAGGATCATTGTGATTGCTATGGTTTGTAATAAACGCCAGTACCTCTCTGAAGAAACCTGCCACGGAGCGAGATGAATGTGCCCTGTTTGCACAGGAACAGTAGGATCCTGGTCTCTGAAGGAACTGCTCTTGGGCAGCTGGTGATAAATGAGCTCTGATCATTGTGCTGGCTGTGGAGGCAGTGGGGTTTTTGTTACTGTACATCCAACAGCAATTTGGTTAGAATTTCTGGAAGACTGAACTACCCCTATTTTTTTCTTGGTAACAAAATGGAAAGAAAAGGTGAAAAAGCAGCAAAGGCAGGGAACAGGGGCAAGGCAAATCTTGCCCACCCTAACAACCCCAATCAGAAAGCTGGAAAGCGAAAACAGAAATAACCAAAACAGCAACAAACAATGATGCTAAAAATGTAGCAAAGATTTCTTTATGAGATTTGTTATTCTTTGTGTGTGTGTGTCTGTGTGTGGGTATCATCTGACAGTGTTCGCTCCTCTTTCCGGATGCTGCCGAGGTAGCCCTGGCTGGGGTGTTCTCACTAGTGCAGGAGGCACAAACAGTTTGATGAATGCAACTCAATTTCTAAAAGCCTTTGCGTGGGCTTCCTGATGGCAGCTTGTTGGATGGAGGGGGTGAATGTTGCTGCAAAAGTGGGATCTGTACTCAGGCTTATTTATTTAGACTGTAGGCGACTGAACAAGAGGTAGGTCTTTTCTTCTAAATGTGCACCCAGTGCCCTCAGCAAAATTGCATTTTTATCCTTACTGCCACAATATTGAGTGATATCCCCACACTACAGGTTTTCAGTTTTCTGTTTGTCCTTTGTCATTTTATTTCCGTGCTCTGCTTTAAAGAGGAGACCTTACTGACTGCCCTGTCTTTCTTCTGCTGAGTAATTCCAGCAGGTGTCTGGCAAAGATACTTTTAGAGAGCAGCTATTTAGTTTTTGCGATGCCAAAAGGCATTTAGCAAAGGTATGTCTTAGCTCCTCTACTAAAGCCTGCAAATTTTTCTGCAAAACACTGACCGGCAGGATGGCTGTGGCTCTACACACACACATTTCACTGCTGGCACAGTCAGCGAATTGGGTTTCAAGTGGCCTCTGCTCTGGCTGGGGACTGATCTTATTTATTTATTCACAGACATGATAGACATTGCTACTGGACTTGAAGGCGATGCCTTGTGCACGGTTGGGTGGGTTTGTTTTCAGTCTCATGTGTGTATGGAGACACATATTTCAAATGTCCTACTTACAGGATATTGATTGAATGTAATGACAGTTAAAAAATACCAGTAAGAAAGCTGGGGTTAATGACAAAGAGTGGAAGAAAATGTCAACTATATATAGAAACAAGTAAGACTTAAATTTTTTTTTTCTCTTGTTTTCTGGTTTCATGGCCCTTCATTAAGACCTAATGCTAGCGCTCACGGGAAAACCCTCTTATATATATTTAAAGATTTAATTGGTGACAACTTTGTGTATCAAGCAGGAAGTATGGATTTGTGACAATTGGATATTGTGGCTGGTAAGTTTAAAACCAAAATGAGTGCAGTTTCTGAACTGTGGTTGGCAGGTGTTGATGGCTTACACTATAACTTACTGTACTGGGTTTGCAAGAGGCCAGCAAGGAGACTGGAAAGCTAGGGCCCAGCTGTGTGTAGTCCTAGCACACCTGGTTTCTTTTGAGCAAGAGAGCGACGTTGTTATTTGTTCACAAGTCAGCACTAACTTGGATGAGCTTGTCCTGACTGTAGAGAGAACTTTGTTTCATTTGGTCCAAAGTGTGCTGCATTTTAGAGCATGATAGAGGTCAGTTCATTAGTAGGGTATTAGTAGTGTTAGGGTTCATCCCAAACCTGCTGAAGAAAGCCTGGTCATGTGTCATATACAAACATCTGTGTTGTGTCATCAGAAATCCCAGGTTCCAAAATGCTAACATGAATACGTTTGAGTGCTTTTTTATCTTGTTCTTCCCAAGTCTTAATGTTGCAAATACTACTGTAATAAATGTTATTGAGAGGGATTCACTGAAGGATGTAAATATTCATCAGTCTTTAATGATTTGCATTTGAATCGAGAAAATTGGCTTATGACTCCATGCTGATTTTCTCTCACTCTGATTTTCACATGGCATTAAGTGCAGGAGAATTAAATACCTAGGGTTTTCTCTGCTCCAAACCAGACTTTACTGTCTTCATTTGGATATAAATTCTTCATTAGCCAATAACTCAATCTTGTGTATCACTTTATAATCTTCCTACAGACCTTCAAAACTTTGTTTCTAACAAAGGTCTTTAGGATCAGTCTTGCCACACCCATGTGAACTCCTGGAGTGTTTTATTTTCACCTTGGCAAGGCTGACAACTGCATAGTCTTGCAGTTCAGAATGGGAGGCCAAAAAGTGGAAGTGTTGGCCCTGGGATGGAGATTTTCAATGTGCTTTCTGTTCTTTTGTGCTTAACCTCTCTGAACCTTGAAAGTCACACCAAACAGTTGTATGTCTTGAGGACGTTGGCTGATTTGGGAATCATAGCCACAACCCCAACTCTCCAGGGATGAGCTCCAGTTCCTTGCCAGGGCTGAGGACAGGGCCATTTTGCCTTCTCTGGCATTTCCGAGCTAGATTTGGACAGTGCAGCTATACTGGCATGCTCTCACACTGTTTACCTGTATAGGCTCATGGATGGGCAGTCCTTTAGGATTCTCATGTGTAATGGGATGGACACGCTCACACCTCAGAAGGGCTATTAGTTTCAGAACACATTCCTTTTGCTAGTCCCATCTGGGAGTTGGTATTAAGTGTTATATTTTCCATGCTTATAGTGGGTGGCTTTTACCCAAAATAGTTTACATATATATTCAATATAGATTGAAAATGCATTTTTGGTAATTTGTCCAAACCCTTTAAAAGCCACTTACAGGCTTTTCCGTTGGTGTAAGCCACCTCACTTTTACAAGATCAGTAGGAGCTGGATTAGTTAGCAAATGGCGATGAGATCTCCTGAGAAAAACCCAAGGTGATAGTATGAGATTAATATTAATAAACTGGAGCCTGAATAAATGAGAGGCCAAATGGCCTAAATTTAAATTGGCTTCAGTGGAACTTTTTAGGATGGGGCTTTTAATAAGTGAGGATCTTTGATGGATGGACTGTTTGTTATTCTACATGTTTTGCCCATTGAATGTGATACAAAAAATTACGTGCCTGGCCTTAAAAGTGGGTGTTAAACATTTTGCTGTCAGCTACTTTAAGACTCAGTGTGATAAACTCATTATCCTAGGTCTGTATTATCTGCTTGCCTATTTATCTTCTAATACAGCTATTTATCTGTCTCTTTTAGTTCCTGAAGGTATGATGAGTTTGTGTTAATTTATGGTTATAAGATACTTCTGTAGGTTCAGGGGAAGGTTAGAATAGAAAAGCAGAGGCTTAGATAACAAAAAAAGTGCATGCTATGGGCAGGAACCTTAAAAGTGTTGATGTTTTCCAGGTAATTGTGAAAACAAGAACAGAGTATCAGCCTGACCAGAAGAACAAAGGAAAACTCAGAGTGCCCAAAATTGCTGAATTCACAGTCAGTTTCACTGATGGCGTAACAGAAAGACTAAAGGTAAGAAATGTTTTTTTTTGGTGCCTCCTGATGCAAATGCCATTCATTTTAAAATAACTGAATCAAAGGGATGGTAAAGACACACCAAATTTAACACTCCAGTCATCACTAAGGTCAAAGAGATATTTATCTGCATGAGTATGAAGCTCTTTTATGTTGTTTGTTTTTTGTTTTGAACAGATATGAAAATACATTCATAACAAGATATACAGTAGGAAATGATTTTCTTCTCCCAGGAAAAGTTATGAAAATGTTTTCCAGCCCAAAATGGAAGTGAAAAAAGTTTGAATCTCGTTTTTTCCCCTCAAACATTTGTGTTTAACAGAAAAAAAAAAAAAAGCAGTGAAAATTGATGGAAACAGTTTGTCATCTTTCAAAAATTCTTTTTGTGTGTGTGTGTGTAGTCAGGCAACCCTTTTAATATTTAAAATATTTTATTGTTATGTAATTATTTTATTATAGATGAAAAGTCATTTCAAAATGGATAAAAGAAGTTATATTAGAATGTGTCCAAGCATATCCTGTTCTGTAAGCAGTTTTGGTTCACAGGAATTGAAATTTTCTGATGAAAAGTGGTTCCTTGAGAAATTTTCAACAGGCTCTACTGAAACATGGAAAGAAACTCATGAATTATTGAGTGCTCTCAGTTCCTGTTGACTGCAGCAAATTAGAATGGCTCAGTTCCTCCTAAAATTAGACTCCAAACATGTAGCAGCTAGTATTTTCTCCCTTTTCATTGAAAAGATGATACTTTTACTAAACCACAGAGCATGTAAGTTGAAAAAATGCAAGGTCTGATTTCACATTTCCAAAGTCAGAGGAAATATCAACGATGTAAGTAGAAAAGGTAGAGACTAGGCAGTGCCTAATTAATAGCCCTGCTACTTGAAAAGCTGGGATTGGGTTTATAAATTTTTACAGAAGGGTATCATCCTCAAGAATTACCAGGAATTGACCCAAGTAACTGAATAATTGACTCAAGTAACTTCCATTTGGCCCAGTTCTTAATCTTGCAAGACGTAGAAAAGTTTATTATAATTAGTTTCTGACAACTTAGAAGAAAACTAGTACTTTCAAAATTGTAATGTGATCCAGGAAAAATTGTTACCATTCTTTATTTCTTGGAAGATGAGTCTTTAAGACCCAAATCTTCAAGACCCAAACTTCAAGATGAGTCTTGTTCAACCTATTGAAAGGAGAAATTTTCAGCTACTCTTTTCTGAAATACTACAGAATAGTACTGTTTCTGTTTTTTTCCGGAAACTCGTTAATATATTTCACAAAGACAATTCTGTTGCTTTTAACCAGGATATTTAAAGCCATGATTTATTCTTAAGATGTCTGTAAATAAATGTTTGTAGCCTTTTTTTTTTTTTAATGCATATCATGTATTTTGATCTAAATCACTTATCAGGAGCTTACATGATGCTGATTTTGTTTTAACTTCTTCACTGATCTTATTGCGTGCATAGTACCTATTTACCATTAATAGTGAAGCTTCACTTGTACCACTAGTAAAGTAAACAGCTAATTAGCCACATTTAAATCCCTGGTCTTGGAAACCACAACAGACATTTTCTAGTACAAACAACTTACAAATCAGAACCAGACACAATGTGCCTGAGAAAAAACAGTAAAATGTGGAGTCTCCAGGAAGTGATGTGTTGGGTGGTGACGTGCAATAAATGACATTATTGTTGATATTGCAAGTGACAGTGCATCATTAGGTATTTAAAAGTTCTAGCCCTGCAATCTCATCCTTACACACTGTGTACTGTGGAGGCACAGAAGTTAGAGGTGTAGCTCATCTACTGCAAAGGATAAATTTCCTTTAATTAGCTCCTTCTATGAGGTTTCTTATTTTTCCCATTCTTCAACCACCCCCCCCCCCAACTTGCTCTTGCATTCAAACTCCTCTTTTTGATATATTTTTCCCTCTTCCCCTCCTATTTTCTGTACTGTTCTGCCATTGCTTTTGTCCATGTGAGGACTGACACAGCAGCAGGCACAGGGGAGTGGGGGGCTCCAGCAGCATGCACTGCACTGGCACAAATTTGGAGGTTGAAGCACTGCCAGCCCCTTTGCTGCATGGTGGGGATGGCTGTGGAAGCTGTGCCTCTTCTAATACAGCCTGGCAGCATGACAGTTTCGTTTTTAAGCTATTTCCTTTCCCTAAAGTCCATACGATTTCCATTCTGTGCTCTTCAATGTCAACTTATTAATCACTCAGCCTCTAGCCTAATGCTGGATAAGACGATAAGCCTCTCCCTGCCTGCTTTTCATAAGGCTTCCATGTATCGTATTAAGTTTGTAGTATTATTTCCTGACAAAAATGAGCTGAGATAATAGGTAATATTTCATTACCTTTTGTACTTTTTTTTATTGCACCACATTTTTATACCAGTGCATATTTTTAGTGAAATTATTAAAAATACTGCCCTCTGGTTATAAGCAGGGCTGTTATCTGGTACTGATGAAATCATTATACATTTGTTTTTTGTAAGAGGAAATCACAGTAAATACTTAACTTTTATTATCTCAGTTTTGATACAATTTTACAAGCTTAAAAAATAATATAAATGAGATCATCGTATTTCCTGTTGCTGGCTTGTTGCTTTGTATAGCTTTCCAGTATATGGTGTGTTGGAAATATCATCCACACTTTCTTGCTAATGCCCTGATTAAAGTATTCATCTATACTTGAGCCAGGCTATTGGATTAGTGCACTCCGAATATGTGAGTTCTGTATCCAGTAACGTGTATGGGCATGAATGTTCTTCCACACAATGTACAGCTAGTGTTAGTCCGCAGTAATGCTTAAATTCAAGGGTTCTGATTGGGAACCATTTTGATACTACAGTTCTACTGACCTGTGTATGAGGAGTGAGTGTCTCAGCAGCCTGGTACCTGTATGCTGGGGAAACAGACAGGACAGTATGAGAGTGTGAAGAAATAGCCAAGAGATCCTCTTCTATCTGCCATTACACTGCTTTGGCATCTTGGAGAATACAAAGTGAGATGTCTTGTACTTTAATTTTCACCCAAAGAGTAAAATTGTCATCAATTCAAACAAAAATGTGGTAAAGTAAATCTCTGTCATTAAAGAGTGTGTGTAGAAAAATGCTGCTGGGACTCCATATGTATGACCTGTGCTCCCCACGCACCAGTATCTCTCTGGAGCAATTTTTAACATCTTTCCAGTTTCAATCTATGAAGTACTTTTCTTCTCACTCTTCTGGTCACTTGGTATGGGAACATTCCCACGGAACTTTTCCCAAGTTTTTTTTTTTTTTCTGAGCTGTAGCTGCATGACAAAGAAGACCTAGATCTCTTTGGAAAGTAAGGGACCTTATGAACATGGCAGTCAAATCCACAGATGCCCTTTATTCTGCTTTTTGGATATCTTTTATTGAAGAGGCTAATAAATTATTAGACAACTTTCTAGCATGAGCAAGCCAAAGCCAGAATCTAAGCTTATGCATGCATATTTTTCATCCATCCAGAACAGTACAGATCTGAGATCTTTAATTATTGTAAAGAAGAGACTGTCCCTAGGCAACGGTTCTTATTTCACACTACCTCTTCCAAGAATTTTAGATAGCTTCTGCAACTTGTCACATCTCCTAATAGATGAGAGTATGATTCTCTATAGCTCAGCACACAGTGCCCTGGAAGTTTGACCAATTAGGCTTATTCTTCAGCTGGATGAGTCACCCCATACATACTTTATAACAAATGTTTAAATAGTTGTGTGTAGATGGGTTACAAGAAAACGATGTTAAAATAGCGTTGTGGTTGAGCCATCCATACATAAAAGACATTTCTTTTATCATTTGACTCCTCCACAGAGAAGCAATGACAACAGCTTTTCTAAGCTGACTGGCAGTGATTTGTAGATGTTACCTCCTCCAGACTGTTTATACTTCTGGAGTGTGTCCCTCTAGGAAGTGTTTGAACTGCAAAGATCTTTTTTTGCAGTTATAATGTATACCAGGGTTTCTCGGTCTGAAGGGGAATAGTTTCTGGTGTTTGCCTTCCATTTTGCATGTTTTCAAGGCAGTGCATGTTGCCATGCTTTACCATCCAGTAGCGACACCAAGATGGACTAGAAAGGATCTGCAAATGTGATGACTCTCTTGTGTTCCTTTGTGGAGCAATGCATCTAGGTCTGCGCAAGTTGAGGTAGGTCTTACTGCTTCTTTTTTGCCAATGATACCCTACATTACAGTTTTGAGAACAACATGCAGGTAACATTAGGTTACATGCAGGTAACATTATTTCAGTGAGTTTCTGCCCTTATTTCTTTTTATCAGTGTTGAAATGAGAATAAATGCACCTTTGCTTTTCAAGCAGATTATCCATTGAATCTAAAGTCTTGTTACTTCTGGAGGACAAGGTTTCCAGTCACTCCCTTTGTCTTCCAACTACTCAGAATAACACAGAAACCAGTCAGAAGCATTGAGGTGAGGAGTGGGTTTTTACCCACTTTCTTGACTGTCACTTAGGTGGTGCTTGGGTTCAGGACATCAGCATCCTGCTTAAGAGGAAACAAGCTGGAGAATGGTTGCTAATGGATCTTTGCACTTCACTTACTCAGACCTCCAGAGTGTCAGTAGGCCTGTGCTAGCCCAGGGTTTGCCCAGATGTATCTGTCTCCTAGTAGTACCGAGGTCTGGGCTCGAGGGGTCTTTCAGCACAGGGTTATTAAAGTTTACAACACAGAGAACTGGGCTGACACATGTAACTGCTTGCCAGCTGCTTGCTTGTGCAAATGGCACTTATGAAGTTCATGTGTAACCAGTTTGACCTCTGTTATTGCTAAATGCCACCAAGTTATCCAATACTGCCCTTCCAGGAAGACGGTGCTTTAATGACCATTAGCTGGGTGATAGTTACCTGCCATAGTTTTATGACTTATCAAGTCTTCCACAATTCTTTCCTTTTTATGGATTTTTTTTTTAAAGAAAACTGAAGTTATCAGTCCCTCAGAGCTGGAATAATTAAATCATGTACTTTCTTCGGCAGATCAAGTTGGTAGTGGGTGTATGGGGGAGAAATTGAGATATTTAAGAAGATATTTTCTTGTGAGCAACTTATTTACGTGGGAAAAATCCCCTGCAAATATTGATCCCTGCTTCACTGAAGAAGACTAGAAACTTCACTCTTTTTGCTGCAAGTTGGCAAGATTCATTTTCAGAGTCACTGGCTGTGTAATCTGTTCCTGTTGAGTATGCAGTGACAATATATTTCTTATCTCTAGATCAACCCTCTCCCCTCCCTCCACCCTGAAACTGCTCTAACGTACAGATCCAATATCCAGTGGATGTAATGATTCAACAGACTTTTCATCAGGTTCTTAAAATATAGTGGAACTCATTCAAATGTTTCTGTTACTGAAATACTCATACTGAAGCAATTATTTTCCTCTGACCTAATGTGAAAGATGTAGAACAAAATCTGTTTGTCTCCAGCCACACCCTACAAAACTGACTATGATGCAAGAACTGTTCATTATCAAAAACAAGCCAGTATCTGAAACACTTGGCTCTTAATTAAGAAAGATTTTTCTGGGCCAGGGCCAGGGCTTGATTTCCTGTTGGTAACAGCTCTGCTGGAATGGAAGATGCTTTCTGTGCTTGCACCACTAGAATGTGACCCATTGAATCCCCAGGGTATTCAGCTGCATCTTGTAGCTGGAGGATCCTCATGTGGCAAGCACTGAAATTCAGAGGGAAAGGAAGGTCCTGGGCTTGTATGCCTGTGGAGGAAGATGGTGAGTTTTACTCCTGAGCAGGAGAAGGTCTCGATCACTTTATTTTTGTAGGTAGGATCTGCTGAGCCATGAGCACTACATGTCTTTTACAGTGTGGTGCAGGGCATTGCTGTGTGGCCTCTGCAGATGTTCTGCCAAATGACTTCACCTTGAGCATCGCTTTGAGAAATGCATCATTTCCCTGAATGCATATATTTATCTACCTGTCCATCCTGCCCTTAGTTTTAAAGGGCATATCATCATTGCAGATGGGTAGATGATAATTCTTCCTTGCTCTGCTGCTCCTTCTGAAAATGTTGCATTCCTCTTTTTCTGCTTCCCACCTCCCCCCCCCTCCCCCCCCCAACTGCCAAACTGCCTTTCCAGCCTGATCCTGCAAATTTCTCCACAGGATGTTCTGCTTCCACCTGTAGGCTACTGCTTTATGCTCATGGTTCTTCCTCTAACCTGCAAAGGAACGAATCCCAGGAAAATAGCATGGGGCATTTCATCGTGCCCATTCAATAGCTAAATAAAATTAAAGGTTCCTTCAATTGTTAAGTTACCACAGGGCAGGAATAACTCATGGAGAAAGGGCTTCTCTGAATGCGAGCAGGACAATTTTCCTTACTGCTTTTTAATACTAACAAAACAATGTTACCATGGTGACTGCCACATCACATCAGTAATCAGGAAGATGCAGAGTGGCTGCTGAAAGATCCCATTACACTGACTAATGCGAGTGGTGCTTGAGGGAGGGAACACGCTCTAACACACAGAGATTTTTCTCACTTTAGTGGTAATTGCTAATGTGGCTGAGATGTTTCCAGGCTGCGCAGCTCTCGGATGGGCTGTGTGATCCTGGAGAGCAAGGGACAAAGTGGAGGAAAATTGGAAAGGGGGCAGTTACGGGAGAGCACGTGAGCACTGACAATAGCATTTGGGGGTCTTATTGCACTGGCACCAGCACAGGGGATGCTCTGTGGGTTCCTGTTGAGCCTTGTATTCAAAGAGGGGCTTGTGGAAGACTTCACCTGTCTTCTCCAGACAGTGATGGAGTGACTTATCTCTGGAGCCTGAGCTTTGGGGTGGCTTTGGAGGTTGAATATTTTTCACTGCAGTGCAGAGGCTCATGGTTTCTCCTTATTCACAAATCCACTGCCTGGCCTTGTGTCTACTTATATCTGATGCAAACCAGCACCTGCATGGATTCAGACCCTCACTTGTGATGTGTATAAAAGGAAATGAGAAATGTTGCTCATCATCTTTCTGCCTCAGCTCAGCAATCATTCTTCTCCTCCTCTGGCTGTAATAGGAAGAGAAGAGGCTAGGTCATATCTGTCCTAGCTAGCCTCACAGCTTGCATGGAGATAGATTGATGGAGCCATTTGTGATCATCAGTGACAATTCAGAGCTGTGAGGATGAGCTGAGTGTGGATTTGTGGCTCAGCTGGTAGAAAACAGATATTTCTGATCACATTCTAGGTATGGTACTATAAACCCTGCAAGTTTTCCATTCTCCTGTCTGGGTAAAAGTCTGAGATTTTTATGAAAGTTTCTAGCTAAGACCTTGCTTTCTGGTAGAGGTTAGATCCGAAGAAAAGCTAGAAAGAGTTTCCATGTCTGAAACACACAAAAGACAAGTATATTTTGATTTAACTAGGATGCTCTGTAAGACCAGGCTGAGAACTACCTACAAAATAAAGAAAAAAAAAAAAGAAAAAGATATGGCTTTTGTATGAAATGGATCATTCCTTAACATATGTTATTGTTTTGTATTCTTTGTTAGACACACACACTCACTCTTTTGCAAAGTTAGAAAAAACACCTGAAATATATATTTTTTTGCCACCTGTGAGCACTGACAGAATAATCAGCTGAAGAGAATTTTTCAGGGTTATTTTTTTTCTTTAATTGATTTTTTGGAGAGAAAAAAAAGCTAATTGCTATGCAGAAACTGTCTAAAAATGGAAGTCACAGAGAGTATTCACATGACTAAAAGCTTGTGAGGTAGACCTGCTGAATCTGGATTTTCTAAACTGTGTTGTATTGGAGGAAAAAAGGAGTTACAGAGCAAAAGAAAGAGAAACCTCAGCTGACCCTTTTCTTTGGAACAAAATGCATGACAAAGATTTTCATAAGGGACTGCAGGGAGTAATTCTGCTAATTACAAAAAGAAATCGCAGCTTCCATTTAATTCAAATGATTTCTTACATTGCATCTGTCTTCAACAACACAATGCCATGGTACCTTCTGGTATCTCTGCTGCCCCACAGTAAACCCTATTTGTTGTGTAATTTTCTTGTCAGCATTTGAGATGGAATGAAAGATGCTTAACGCTAGTTTGGCTATTGTAGCAAAAGAGGATGGAATGGAGAGGGAAGAGATTTCAGCTGACTGAATCCAAGGCAAAGTTTATTGACTGTTGTGAAGTGCATTTGGAGTATTGCAGCCAAACCACAGAATGCTAAAAAAAAAAATAATCAGGGAAGTGAAATGCTTCACTCATATATTTTTTCCATGTAATGTTTTAATACTCTCTATTTATAAAGCAGCATGGGCTGCTGATTGAATGTTAAACAGACCTGAGCTCCCTCTTGTTAGTACTTGCAGATGTATTAAGCCTGTTGGGCCACATCCACAGTTAATGGAACTGGCCTCATGCCTTTGAAGGGATCATAATCAGCAAGATTATTCATTTTTGTTGTTTGTTTTTAAAAGAGTAGCTTTTATAAGTCATTTGCAGCAATAAAGCTTCACATTTCTAATTTAAAATAGAAAGGCTTTTAATTCATAAGTTACCTAGGGAACACTTAGCTCTCCAAGTCCTCACTTTGTCCTTGTCTGAAGCACCCACATAATAGGAATAAGTTTTTTAAGATAAATGGGTGTACTGGACCATGAATGCTGCCATATTATTAGCTTTATTTCCTGACCCATGATGATAGACATAGATGCTGAAGTGCATGTGATTATTTTGACCTTTTTGAAAGAACAAACTTTCAATTGATTTTTTTTAACCACAAGGGTGCACTGAATGAATATGTTTCAATATGTGCAAGCTTGACCTTCTGTGGGACTGGGGAGTGGAAGGGGAAAGTTATCTTGTTCCCTGATGTATAAAGAGCTTAAACTGTTCCAGGCATTTTTAAATCCAGTCTCCCGTTGTGGTGGCTAATGTGGAAAATGGTAGTGTCACACGTAAAATCAAAATACAGAAAAAAGATTGGAGAGGCAAATACACAGGAAAATGTGCCTGGAGGAATACCATTTTGTGCCTTAGCCTTAATACGTCAATACTGAAAGGTTTGCTTCAAGAATTGTCCTGTATGTCCTGCCCAAAAGGGATATTTTGTAAAGGAAACAGACCTCAGATTTTCATTAGAGCCTGCCCAATTCTCAGCTGTGGGATGGTGTCAGTGCTTGGGTGGTTTTGCAGACGGGGGCCCAGAGAAGGCCAAGGTTTTGGAGACAAAGATGCTTGCAGCTTTGGGTGGATCTTGTAGAGGGTCTGTGAGTACCAGCGGTACTCCAGCAAGCGGTGGAGCTGGACCTGAGTGAGTGCCAGGTCTCACAGAAAGCTGGTAGTGGAACAAGGAACAAAACCAGCTTTTCCCAAATCTGTTGCCATGTGCTAATCCCTGGACCTGTTCTTACTCGAGCTCCTAGTACTTTCCCTGTGCCAAATCCAGTGGAGGGAAGCAGGGAGAAGGGAAGATTTTGCATGCGTGAGACTCTTCAGAGGTTGAGTCTTGGCAGGCAAAGGGTAGGCAAGGAGACATTTTATTGATGACTTGATTTATTTTGTATTCCTGTTAATGCATTTAAAAAGGGTTCTTGATGAGCTGAGGCATCCATTGTCATGTTCTGCTTGCAATGACCGGAGGAAATGTCACAGCCAGGACTTTGCACAATGCAATGGGAAATTGCAGTACGTCACTGTGGAGGGGCTAGCTGTGGAGATGATGTGGCTGTCTACTACAATCCCATTAATTGGATTAAAAATGGGAAAAAAAAATAAAATCTCAAACTATTAATCTGAAAGGAAGCCTCTTCCAGAATTGCTCAGATCGTGTTTCCATGAAATGGCGTACCATTTTGTGAATAGGACCATGGGCTTGGGAAGAAAAGCACCATTACAAGCAGTGGTTCAGCCCACTTTTTTATTTTTGTGTGTTTGCTTCTCTGTTATGTTCTTCTGAAGGGATCAGAGTAATACAAATGAGAAGGGAAGGCTCATGTGGTTGAAAAAGGGAAAAAAAATCTTGTAGGGGGAGGGAAAAAAGACATTTTAACACCTTTATGTTCTGCCCAAAAGACCATGTATTTATTTGGTGTTCCCAAAAGCAATTGTATAGCATCTCAATATACCAGTCTATTCCGAGCATAAAGGACTGTGCTTCTCCTGCTGTAAGGAGAAGGGCTTTACATTTTAACAGAAAGAGCTCAAAATATGACTTTGTTTGCACCACTGCGGCTCGTGAAGAAGTCATCCAGTCTTCTGCACACAGAACATGGTTTGAATGCTAAAAATCTGTGTGTCATGTGTAACATGGGACATGTTGGAAAGTTCTTGTTGTTAGCAGGCAAAAAACCCTGTTTGGTTTGTCTTCCAAAGAACTTATATTAAGGTAACAGATGAAACATTTTTAATGGCAGTAAATGGCAGAAAAGAAAAAGCAAAACAAATGGAGCTTTTTATTTACCTAAGTGGAAATTCACTAATATTCAACAGTTGAAGCATCCTCATTGAAAATGGCATTTCAGAGCTTCCATAAGGAACAGGGGCTTGTAAACTGAGCCATGAATTTTCCATTCAAGGGGTTTAACTTGGCACAGAAAGGCATCATGCAGACCGCAGCTGGCACCAGGCACAGTTAAAAAGATCTGAGGCTATTAGTGCCTAAACAGCCACTAGAAATTATATTACATGATGGAGACTGGCTAATATAATTGAGCCAGCTAGTTATTGTGCACATAATTTAATTATTTGACAAATTGCTTAGAAACATGGTGTTCTTGTTCCACACTCGTGCTGCACTCACAGCTTTACAAGGCACAGAGCAGAGGAATTGCTGGTGGGTACCTAGCCATCTCAGCAGATAGATGCTTCTTTTAAAGATTTGCGAACATGAAGAGGTTCACAGGAGGGGATGTGGTGGAGTGGTGTATGGAAAAATGGGTAGAGCCAAAAAGGACATGGTGGAGATAGCAAACTGGCTTGGAGATAACTAATGATTTTTCAAGTGGATGCCTTTGGAGCTTAGGGTAGTTGGAGAGATGACCCTCTCTTTTCTATGTCCTTTCCCTGTAAATCCTTTGTATTTTGATTGTTGGGCTGTGTGGACTGAAGGAAACCCATAAAATAATGGAACAGATGTGAGATGGTTTTGCACCCCAAGATTATAACATCCTCCTGGCTGGTGTTCAGTGGTCTTAGGAGAATTGGGGCCAAGTTGTTTTATGGTCATGGATTCTAAGATACAGGTGTAAAAATCCAAACCCCAAAGCTTCATGTAAAAAGCCATGTAGCATGAAGGAGTATTTTCCCATAGTTTTGACAAAGCATCTCTTAAAGGCTACTTGAGAATCTGGACACCATCCGGAATAAAGCTGTGCTGTTATAATGAAGGACAAATCCTACATCTTCTTGAACAGCACCAGGAAAATAAAGACCCAATTGTGCCACATTTTTTTCCTCTTAGCCTTTCAAAATTCAGAGGTTAAGCTGTTCTCAGAAAATCAGCAAAACCAGCAACTTATTACAAAAAGGTTGTTATAAATCAAGACTGAAATGCCGTTTTCGAAGAAGTGTAGCCAAATGAGTTTTACTGGCGGAGCAGATCAGTCTGTGTAATGGGGTGCAGTGCCCTACACTGCCTTGGCTGAGTCTAGACAGTGGAGAAACTCTTCTTGGGGTCCATCTGAGTAACCTGTCACCTAGTGGCTCCCTCTGTGCCTATGTTTGTTTTTTCTTACAGGATTCAGATTTTGGGATGGTTCATATTTGGATTTCATCTAGACTTACAGGTGGGAGGCAGCCAGGATAGACATCTGAATCTGGAGCTGGGACGTGCTCCAGAGTCTTTCACTTTAGGTGTAGCTTTCATGTCAAGATTTAATGTTGTCAATCTTACATCTAATTATCGGATAGAAGAAGTTATGGAATGAAGGGAAAAAAGTTGCTCTCCTAAATTTTTCACTGTCAGGCATAAATTGTTATAACGAGATCATGAGCATATGATAGTGTAGTGAGATGCCCTTGGAGCTCAAAAATTTCTACTGAGCAGCAGGAGCTCTGGGACTGGCTCACTGGCAAATTGATTGATGATTTTGCGATTTTATTCTAGGTTGTTAACTAGGTTGTCAATGGGTTGAGAGATTTCCAGGTGGAATGGCATTAGCATAAACTACTGAAAGAGCCTTGTAGCTTTTCCAAGCATAGCTCTTACACTCTCGTATGAAAATAATCTTGATGGAATTTCTGCCATTTTTGTTTACAACAAATTTTGCCTCATTTGGAGGCAAAATTACTTTACAAAGAAAAAAACTAAAAACAACAGAATTTCTTCAGCTGAATTGCCTATTAAAGGTCATGAAATTTCCCAATACCCAGCAACACTGAGTGTATCCTGGAGAACCAGACATGGCATCTGCAGTGGCATCGTTTCCGGACAAACTTGACTGCAAAGACAGTGAGACTGCAGTGCAGGAATGGACAGAGGCATCTGGCTCCCAAGGTCCCCTATTTCCATCACAGCTGATAAGATTAGGAAAACAGTGGAGAATTTCCAGGGATTTTTCCATGGTAAATAATCTTTACCCAGGAATTAAGCTCAGATCTTCTTGACAGTAGCACACCACTCTGTGCACTCTGAGAGCATTAACTCTTCTCTGGGTGCTGCTTGTCTGGACAGTTCTGTAGATAGCAGTGCTTTTCCTGGCTGTGGCTTCTTCCTGGCTGCTGTCTTAAGCATATATAAGCATATATATTGAGTGCTCTGGGCAGTGGGAAAGGTATCCAGAGTCAAACAGCTATGTGCCAGGTTTAGAAAAAAACAGATATCATGTTTGATGATATCCAAGTCCTATCCAAGTGGATGAAAAGCTGTGCTCTCTAACCTCATACACCAATTGCATGAGCACTGGAGAGATTTTCTGCAGCTTTCTTCAGACAGATTGATAGAGATCATGTTGTCTGTTTGCATTCTGAGAGCTGCTCCATTTTTGTGACAAATGGAGGATGGATTTAAACACCTGGACACCTGAGGCTTGTGCAAACAGCAGGAGGTTCTTGCTGAGTTCCTCCAAAGCTGGACTCGGTGCAGCTGTTTTCCCCCCAGAGAAATGGCAGCACAGTGATCTTCAGAATGGATTTCAGGCAGCAGATGACAAGGCTGCTGCCTGAGCACGGGCTGTGATAGGACTGAGCCTTAGTGTTGGAGGACTGGAATTGCAGGGCTGTACTAGACGAGCTGCCCTTCTGAGTTGGAAACCCAGTTTAGTGACCCAGAACCAGAAATGTCAGAGCAATGTAGGAAAGCCCAGAATGGACCATTTCTTACCCCTCTGAAGACACCTACAGATGGTGCCGAATTACTACTGCAGTGTAGGAAAATAAAGGAGATTTAGACATTCAGCTGCTTTTGTGGGTCTAGATCTGACTGACTGGTTCAATTTATCAAATTTGGGAACTTGGTGGGGCTGTTCCTTTTGTTTTATTGAGCCCTAGCTTAAGCCATGTGGAGGATCTCCATATAAATGCCTAATCTTTCTGGAATCTTACTGAGCTCCCTCTGCTGACCATATTGTACAGAGCAAATCTTTTAGATTAATTATGACTGTGTTTTGAATTAGAAAAAACAGACCTTTCTTTCCTCAGTAGGACAGTTTTGTAGAACATAATTTTCTGTGTCTCATTGTGAGATGGCTTGCATTTGAATGCTCATGTTCTTTTCTCTCCCTAACCATTTTTTTATTTTTTATTTTATTTTTTTTACTACCTTTATGCTGAGTCCTCACAGGGTGTGACATCATCAGCAGAGCCTGTGGGGAAAAAAAAAAAAAAAAAAGGTGGAATGAGAAGCCCTGACACCAGAGCCATGATTATAAGTTATATTCCTCTAGCTGGTAATGCAAGTAATATGTGGCTTATGTGGAAAAAAAACCCACACCCCCGCAACTCACCAGCACAGGTTGGATGCTGAATACTAACAGAGAGCAGTCTGCATCCAGTCCCCACTGGGAAAAAAAATATTTGTCAACTCAGTTCAAACAGTGCATAAATTTGAGGGAGCTGCCATCTGCTGACAGCCCCTTCCCCCACCTGCACTGCCTGAAAAATGTTCCTTATGAATATCTGCTCTATGCAGTAGTAACCCCATCAGCCTCAGCTCAGGATCTGCCTTTCTCTGCTTCCTTTTTTTTTTTTTTTATTTTTCCCCGGTATGTCCAGAGGATGTAGATTTCCCAGGACTCTTAAGGCTCTTCACTGGTCTGCGTGGCAGTCAGTACCAGCCCAATGCCAGTGTGTGGCTCTCTGCGGGCTCGGTGGCTCAGCAGGTCACCAGTAGGGCTGGCAAACCCCCCTGTGCAAGCCAAAGCCCTTAAGGCTTGGGTTTTGGAGGGACCTGCTGCTCTTTGATCTTGTTGATTCCCATAGGGAATGAAGGGTGCGTATCCTCTCTGCAAACTAAGGCCACAGAATGGATATTTTTTTTGGCTAAGAATAATACAAATTTGGAAGACAATATGGAATAAAAATGTAGAAGGGAAGTGGCTATTAAGGAATGCCCTGCTGTTTGGATGTGGCATTGTTCTCTGGTTTGCTTTTAAATGAGGCTTTTTCTCTGCAGCTAGAGTGGAAAAAAGGAATTTTTTGAGGCAAAAAATAATAATGGGCAGTCGCTGAAATCAAAGAGAACAGAAGAGATACTTCAACGGGCAGTACGAAAAGCCAGGTTGACAGGAACACTGCTAACACCATTACAATTTATCATCTCACTGGAGCAAAACCTAGTGGCAAACATGTCCTGTTGCTTGATGAGAGTGGGTTTTTTTTTATTTATTTTTTAATCTGTGCTGTTGTGAAAATGCAGTATGTGCTTCATCTATGGAAGGATGGGGAAGAACTGAGCTAAGTGCGCTCTTCTTGATGAGCAAATGAAATCAGCCTTCATCGAAGTCAGGGGCCTTAGATCAAGCCTTTTTCCATGTTTTCTGGTGGATGGGGAGTTCCTCAGTGTGGTAGTGATGTTCTCTCTGCAGCACTCCCTTCCTAAGGGAGCCTTTGGGAGCTGTATATGACTTTGGGGAAGGGGTGGGCAAATCCTGCCCTCCAGCTACCCACTCGAGCAGTCACACGTGACAGATTCATGCCTGCGGCACTTCGAGGTTTTATCTGCTCACTAAATTTTATTTCCCCTCTGTGAGTGTTTATATTGCTTAGGGACTGCCAAGGTTCATGTTATTCATAAAAAAAAAAAGTGTAGGTTTATTAGGTATTGCAGCCCTGTGATTCTTTGGTGTTTGAATGCTAATGAAGTATTCCCTGGAATAGAGGTGGATCTTAGCTCTGGCTTGGCGAAATATCTGGGGGTGGTTTTTTTTCCCTTCCCTTTCCTCTGGGTTTTAACATCTTACATGACATTTCATCCTAGAGCAATTTTACACTATGTATCATCATGTGTAATATTGTGTCACACTGTAATTTTGCAAGTGCGTGAAGCGGCAGGAGGGAGGTGAGAATGGGCTCAATTACACCCGGGAGGGAGGGGAAAGCTCAGCGGAAGGGACCTGCTCCCGGGAGGTAATGAATTGGGTGTCAGCACTTTGCTGGAACAGAGCGCCAGAGCAGAGGGGCATTTATTATTTTTAGGTGCTCAGTGGGCAGACAAGATGAAAGGAACCAGTCAAATCACATTACTAATGGTCATTTCCATAGGCTGTGCGTGTACAGGGGATTTAACAAAAAAAGGGACATTCGTTCTTGCTCCAGACAGCTCAGTTCTTTCCATTTTTCAAGGCTAAAGGAAAAACGTGGCCATTTTATCTGGCTCAGAATGAGAAGCATTTAAAGCCACTTTCGTGGCAGCTCATGGGGAAGGCAGACAGATTTGTTCTGGGTGAGGGAGACATCCCACAGCCAACGGGACATTCCCCTTTCACATCCTCTTTAGGTGCAGTCAGCCCCATTTGGAGGAAACTGTGATGAAGAGGAGGAGGAGGAAGGTGCCATGCAGACATTAGGGCAGGAGGAATTGTGTGCACAGGGTGTGCAACCTGCAGGTGTGCATCTCTTGCTAGCCCTTGTGATGAAGGCTGTATTTGCTAAAGAAAGCTAGAGGATGAACACCTTCGTATTTCTCAGAAACGAGAGGTACTTCCTCACTGAGTTATGCCCTATGCATTCCTGGGTGGTATTTGGTGTAATTTCAGCTCACTTTGTCTCTTCCTTTGATGTGAGCCCAAGTTTTTTTCTCCAGGTTAATCCAAGCAAGATTTCTTCATTCACTGTACATTGTAATTACAGCAAACCAAACTGGAGAGCTGAGCATTTCTTACTTGCTGAATTTGTAGCCAGGACTGCCCTCTAAACACTGGCTTTGGTAGACCAAGGTGTATGTCTTGCTTTAGTGCCTTCAAACTAACCTCAAAGGAGACCTGTGTCATTGTCATCTTTGCATTACTACTTAAACTGTTACGAGAGGAGGTACTAGGCCTACTATGCTCCTCTTTTAAATGGAGAAGAGTTGATGGACATTTATTTTACAGAGGGAAATGCTCTTCCACATTGGCCTGCCAGAGCTGGGTCTTTCAGGAGAAGGATCTTTTTTGCAGCTCTGCTGTTGGATAAGGTTGAGTGTTGTCATACATAATCCAGGAATTCTCTCCTTTTGACTATACTTCTTCAAAGTGACATTTTTTCATTTCTTTCAGGTGTAGTATGACTTCTCTTGGGGGCAGAAATCATGGAAAATTCTATTTCCACCTCCTTTGAATCCAACTGAGGCTTCTACCTCTTCACTCCTGTGAAAAGGGATATGGCTTCCCTGGGTTGGGAACCCATGGGCTACAATAAAACTGGTCTGAAATATTTCCATTCAAACTTGCAGGCAAATGTGCCTTGCTGGAGAGGAGGTAGAGCCCATATTTTTTTGGTCAGACTACTGAAATTCATACAACTGTACTTTTTTACCAGCTACCTCTTCAGCACACCAGGACTCTCTTACACGTGTTCTCTGATGAGATCCAGCAGTAAGTGCTTCTCCTCCTACGGCTGCCTTATGCTTAATTGACCCATTTTGCAGCAGATTAGGCCCCAAGGAGGAGGTTAATTTGGGCAGTCATCCTAAAAGGAGAGTCAGGGCTGCAGTGAACTGGTCACCACTGGAAAAGCCCATTAGCCCCAGTCTTACCCAATCATCGTACCCTTTTACACTTTTATTCTAAGATATTCTGACTTAACAATGAATTTATGAATTTCTCTTGCTAGATATAATCTTCATACCTCTCTCTCCTGAGTTTTGAACTGTATGTGTTGGGTCAGATTTGACATCATACATGAAGATTTAAATTCACTCTTTTTATTTTTATTTTTTTTTTGGTCTTAAAAGAGACACCAAGATTGTAGTTCTGGATCTTCCAGCATTGGCTAGGGTTGATTTAGCTTCTCTAAGAAATAGTCCCAATGTGCTACGTGCTTAGGAATACATCTCACCAGGCAGTGCAGGATGGATGAGGGGGAGAAGTCCCTTCCTGCACTGCAAGCAATTACGGTGGCCCCTTTGAGTCTGTGCAGGGACTGCATATCTTACAGGTTCTCAGAATTACAGCCATGTCAATGACCAAAGGAGAGAATTTGAGCAAAATTCAGTGTGAACTAATATTAAGCAATTAATATATTTTATTGATATATTATATAATATTGTTGTTATATTAGTAATACTATACTGATGAATTCTGAGATGTGTCCAGCTTATTATTTATTACCTGCTGTTCCTGACAAACTTAATCACTATACTACAGGAATTATCTCTGAATTTCCCCACTTTCCACCATGGCCAATCAATCTCCTATACAATTTCTGCCTGTACCTACTATTGAATTTCCTTGGACACCTGTACAAGAAAATAAAGATAATTGTGACATAATTTTAACAACAAAAAGAGGTAGGGTGGAACAATAGCTGAATAACTAGATAGAAATGAAAAAAGCGTTGCTTTTCCTTGTTAGGGCAGTAAGTGATAATGATCGTCTTTCATACAGGTGGAGGCAGCCATGATATTGAGGAGAGGGCATACTTTGGAGGTCTGTTTTGGTTATGAGGATAAGCAGATGCATGGTACGGTGGGAAAGTGCCTGCAGGCAGGGGTGTTAGCCAGTGGTAAGCAGGCAGTCCCTTCCTGGTCCTACCGTTGTGGTTCTCCAAGTGGACCGGTTTTGATGTGACGAAGGAGAATTTGCAGCCCTCGGCTCAGCTGCTGGTGCTGTGGTGCAAAAGTGGGGTTCAGGGGCACACAGATTGAAGCTAGGGGTAGGCAAAAGCCTCATTAATCCCGGTCCCTCCTGTAAATCCATGCCTCGGTATTTTGCTGTAGCAATTTCCTCAGCGAAAGCTCCCACACAGGCTCATAGACACGGGGACATTGCGGCACCTTCTCCGTGCAGGCAAACCTCCTGTACGATCCTGGCTGCTGGTGCGCAGTGCCTGCGAGCCGGGGGAAGCTGCTGAGCTGCCTCTGCTCACTGCCCACGCTGCTGGCTGTGCAGCAGTCTTAAATGATCCTCTATTGCTGTTCCCACCCTCATCATCTCAGTAAGTGAGTTCATTTGATTATGAGCCCCAGTTTGCATGGTAACACTGAAGCCCCAGGGATTATGATTTTTTCGTGCCAATCCGGATCAGTGTGAGACAGCAGTCTCAACAGGATGGGTTGCTGTAATTTAAGCAGTAAAAGTCCAGAGCCTTTTACATGGCATTTGCTGAATTACCAGCTGGAACCAAGAAAGCTTTGAGGAAGGAAAGAATGGAGATGGGGCTGGTACTCATCCAGGTGTTCAAACCAAAATATACACCCAAGTGCAACTTCCCTGATGGGATGATTATGAACTTGAACCTCTTCCTAGATGAACAAGAGTGCATTTGGGACTCTTACTCAGTCCTGAGGGAGGACACAAGTTTTAGCTCAGCTACAACCAAGGGTCAGGGCTTCAATCCAGACATCTGAATGGGGACAGCAAACTAGCTGTTAAGTGAACAATCCAGGAGGGACCTGGAAGAGCTGAAAGAAGGGAGCTGCAACAAAGAAACAGAATGGTGCAGCCTGCTTGGGAGTGAGGAGAGGGAGTACTTGGGCCTGTTTGTGTCCGGTAACTCCAGCACTGAGATCTGGAATGCTTACAGAGACAGCGGCCACAATGCCTGCGTGCCTGCTCTTGGACACGCGGTGGGACACACATGCTGGCCTTTGTCAGTGGTTGGCTGTTCTCCTTTTACAGCTTTGATAGATTGAGAAGGATTCCCTTCTGTAAGCTACTCGAGGTGCAATTTAGCCTTGAAGCGTCACCCAGGTAGCACAAAGGGACATGTTCTACAGAGGCTTCCTTCTTCCTACCTCCATCTGCTATCAGAAAAGCATTTCTTGCCATGGCTGTAAAGCAGCTTATCACACAGATCAGGCCTAAATGTGGAGTCTCTGGCTGCTGGTGAATCCTGCTGAGCCAGCAGAGATCTCAGTTGAGAGCATGGGAACACAAAGTCTCTGAGAAGACCAAATGCCGTAGGAGAATCTATTGCAGTGGGTTAAACACAGGAACGTGCACTCCTGAAGGTCTGTAGGGGGATAGAAATGATGTGACAATTTGGGGCTATTAGATCTAGCATTCATTCAATTACCATGCTTAGTTAAGTACCGCACAGTGGAGTGAAGACTGCAGTCTGTTAGGATGGATGTTACTATAAGTCATTTAATTACGAGGTTGCTCATATGCCATTTTAACATATGTAGAGTAACATTATCCCTCTTTTGTAGGTCACTATTCTCATAAGTCTGGCTCTTGCATTCCTTGCCTGCATAGTGTTTCTTGTGGTATACAAAGCCTTTACTTACGACCACAGTTGCCCAGATGGATTTGTTTATAAGGTAAGAAACTTCAGATGGATGAATTGCCTGAGATAATGATATACTCTAATTGACTACATGGTTACAGTCTAGTCTGCTTTTTTGACCAGGCCAAACAGAACATTTGGCAAGAATGTGTTGAAATGGGAAAAGTGTTATGGGAAATTTGGACTTGCATCTGCCTCCATCAGCTACTGTTACACTGTAATTGTTGGGATTAGCATTTGGTGAACACTACAGACAGATGTTCAGGAACAATCCTTCATATTTGTGAATGGATTTATTGCAGATGGAATCCTGTGCTTTCTTCCCACACATTTAAGCGACTGAGGTTTACTGTTGTACATTTTAATGCAAAGCAAACTCCCAGAGTGCTGGCACATGTGTCCTTTGTCAAAGAAATCCAAATTTGCCTATGGGGTTCATTTTTTGATGTGCTTTTGAGGTCCATCAAGAACAAAACCATGTAACCTAATTGCTAAAAACCCGCTGCCCAGTGGTTTTATATCAAATATTTGCAGAGAACTGTTTGTCTACTCTGTTGAGATTTAAAAAACAACAACAAAAAAAACACAAAAAAAACTTTTGCAAAACAGTTCAATGACTCTTTGCTGCAAATAAACTCATAAACACGTAGGAGTCTTGACCACACCGAGGTTATTCTGCGAGCTGGAAAATAGAGTAAGCATGTTTGTGTGTTAGTCGTTGTGAAATATTCTCTTAGGTTATATAAAAGCGAAGTTGGGACTCAGACATGAATTTCAGAAGCAGATCCAAACCTGAACTTCTAAAAAGATAAAAGGCTTTGAACTCAGATTTCAGCTAGTCACATTGATGTGGGAGTTGAGGAGCCTCATCATTTAATAATAATCATACCTGAGGCCCTTTATGTCATTGGTGCTACTTTGAATCTGGTGAATACCAACCTGTCCAGCATTTTTACTATTTCATTGCCCTTTTACAGCTGTTGCAAAATGAATTATTTTCTCTGTGCAGTTCTTAGCACACAAGTGCCCACAGTAGCGCAGAGGAGACGCATTGGCAGTGTCTGCACAGACGAGAAGCTCTGACAAGGGCTGGCCAGTTGGGCTGTGCTTCCTACCATCCCCATCCAAGGTGGTCGTCCTACAGGTCAGGGATAACACACAGTAACAGAGCAGCCTCTGTCAGTCCTCTGCCTGGTTGGGGATTAAATCTGGACTTCACTCTATGGAGCTTTCAGTCCAGCACAGGGAAGGAGCTGCCCCATGTACTCCACTAGGACACCAGCAAGGGGCTTTGATCTCTGTATGTGCCAGTAACATACCAAACCCCTCAGATCTTTATTTTACAGTCTTCGTTTCCAATCCAGCAATGAAATCAGCCTGCAATCAGGGTTGCCAATAGCAACAGGTTTGGAAGGCTGCTGCCTGAGTCTAAACTTTGTGCATTCCCACGTGGCTGGTGGAAGGCAGTAGGGGCTGCGCAGCAGATGCTCTCGCTGAGGCATATGAGTCAAACATCATACATGCAAACACCTAACCCAGAGATTTTTAAAGGGAGAACCTCAGGCTGGTGGGACCCTGCTTTACTTCTCTTGCTTTCTCCCCTTTTCCAGCATAAGCGGTGCATCCCGGCCTCGCTGGACGCGTACTACTCCGCACAGGATTCCAACTCCCGGGGCAGGTTCTACACTGTCATCAGCCACTACAGCATGGCCAAGCAGACCAGCTCCCGGGCTGTATCGCCTTGGCTGTCTTCAGGGTCGGTAAACCATGAAGCCAAGGCTGCCAAGACAGAAGGTCATTAAAGTTAACGAGTGGTGATGGGCAAAGTGGGAGGGTGGGGGGACAACACCATGTCTATACTGCATTGCTCTAGTTGAGAGAGGGTGCTGTGCTAACAGCACGGTGGGAATAAATAGAACCCAAGTGCAGGAGTCATCTTAATGGATATTTCTTTTCGTGCATTGTTCTCGTTGATTTGTAACCGAGTCGAGCTCTTGTACAAAGGCATGTTTGATGTTGACTGTACCTTACGATGTAAAAATATTTTTAAATCATTGCTTAACTATTTGTTAGAAAAAGAAATTAAAAAACAAAAAAAGCAAATTAGATAAACAGCCAGAGAGGATAAAAGCAGCAAAGAGAATCCTGCAAAGTTTCATCATTGCTGGAGAGCTGTGGCACAGACTTAAGATGCTGAAAAATAAGCTGAAATCCTTTTGAGAGACAGGGTAGAGAGAACCTGTTAGACACTGCAGTGTTGTTTAGCTTGCCAAAGGGGGGATATTTTGCTGTCAAATCCAATCTAGTATCAGTGTGCATTTGCTGATAAATGCAAGCATCCCCCCCTCCTCCCTCACACATACACACATGCAAAGACATAGGCACACACCCCTGCACAGTGGCCTAAGCAAATCCAGGCAGATCTCGGTATTTGTAGAGAGCTGCACTGTGCTGGTGATCTTGGCTGGGATCTGAGGCTGAAATCCTGGCTGGAGTGTGGATATGGAGCAGGATGAAAACTGCTGTAGAGAAATCATGGGTATACTTCTGAGCTTAGAGGTAGGAGTTAGGAGATGACTTCATTTCTGCTTCTGGCTTGGCTTTCCTGCATGACCTTTGGTAAGTTACATGAGGCTTCCCTCCAGAGGGTCACCATGAGACAAAGAAATGCCATTGTAACATGTGGAGCCTTTCAAGAGTGGTGATAGTATAAAACAGTATTAAACCTCTAACTTCTCAGCCCCTAATTTTCATCTCACCCATGAAATGGGATGCTCCAGCTTCCCTCCTTCAGCTTCAGATATGTCAGCATAGAGTTTCATTCCAGATAATTAGAGAGGGGTGGCCATAGTGTACTCTCAGATTACAAGCATCCCATCAAATCTCTGCTTGCATACACAGACCAGACCCCAAGCTTAGTCCAATCCTGGCCAGTGTGAAACATCCTCTCCTCACAAATGGCATGTACAACTAGAACAGACTGATGGGATTAAAAAATTTAAAAAAAGGATTCTCTGTTTTTTAGAGCCTTTGCTTGGCCCATTTCTGCAAGGTGGTTCTGCTGCTCAGTAGTGCAGGCAGGGAGAGGCTGAGCAGCAGGATCAGAGCACACATGGAGGGCAAGATTCACATTGTACTAAGGCTGCTTTTTCAGATTTGTGGCTAGACTGGGATGGAAATTAGGAACTGACCCCTTCTTCCCCCGCATTGGGCAGTTTTGTCCTTCATTTTGCATACATAGACACTAGAGGGTGTAAATGAGGGCAGAACTCCTCAGTCCTTACAGGCATCATGATAAATAACTGTATAGCATAGCTAAAAATGTAGTGCCAAATGCCATTGTCTGATTTCCTATCCTTCCTTCTCCTTCCACCTGTAAATTCATTTCTTACCCAAAATGTACAAACCACTCCCTCCAGCAAAAATCAGAACTCCAGCAAACCACTGAACAGTTTATAATTTTGTGGTGTATTTTTTGTCAGTAGGTAGCAGAGACTGAAGTATTTTTTGGTGTAATTCTTGAACTTTTCTGACGGGATTAAAATAAAGCTAGATGTGACCGAGTGTCTCTGTGGCTTGGGCAGGTTTCTTTGGTGACGTGCCGGGACGTGGCAGTAGTGGCGGTGGCGGGTGAGTGTCTGGAGCTGCAGAACGTGGCTGCAGCAGAGACTGCGCCGTTGTGTGGGGCATGAGATGGCTCTGGCTTTCAGGAGGCATCTTCAGAGCTTTCTGTTTTCTGCTTTAATCACTGGGGGGTTATTCTCTACACCCCTGCCCATTTTTTAATTGAAAACAGAAAAATTGCACTTAAAACCAAGCTGATCTTCAAAGCAGGCAGAGCACAGAGCGTGTTGCCTAACCACAACTCCTGGATCCATGACTCTCTTAGAAGCCTATTTTGCTTTTCCCTAAAATTTTAACATGAAAACTAGGCAAAAATACTTTTCTTCAGCTTGCACCATGATGTGCTACTTTGTGGTATTCCTATCAGAATGTCAGCACTCGCTTGGAAATGTGGCAGTGCAGGAGGGGTGATGGAGAAGAAATGTAATGGGTGCAAAAATGATTCTCCGTGGGTCCTTGTGGAGCAGGGCACATTTCTGGACTGTCCTGTGACCTTGAGAAAAGACCAGATGGGTTCTGATGGCCTCAGAGTAAGGATGTAGCCAAGGCATCATCTTGTCTTAAGAGCAACTTTAATCTTTTCTCCAGCATCCTCTCAAACACAGTGATAAAATAGCTGAAAATAAGGGCTAATGCTTTTGATTGGTGATTCCTGACTTTATGGAGGGACCTCTCCTCCTCCCCTGTTTTAAGGCCAATGACTGACTGATAGAAATTTTGGCTAGCAGCAATGTCTCCTTTGTCATCTACTCCTGAGGCAAGTGTCCTGTCCTGCTGGAGCAGGCTTAGAAAGGAGGGCTGACACAGAAAGAGCGCTGCAGGAAAGTACAGCTGACAAACCAAGAGCTGCTGCTGAACTTTGGAAAAGTTGAGCTCTGTATCCAAACTCTGCAGTCTGGCTTCTAATGAAACCACAACTGTATTCATCTCACATTGTTCAGAAAGCAGATTGTGTTTCCTCAAATCCTTCAGCTCTTTGAAATGGAATGATACCCTGGCATTAAATTGGCTCATTCCCAAAGGCTAAAGAATGTTTTATAAAAATCTTTGGATGGCTTTCCTTAAAAAAAAAAAAAAAAAAAAAAAAAGTATATTCAGAGTTGTGAAACTGAGCTACTGCAGGAGAGAAACCACTCTGGTGTTAGAGGTCACTACGGAGTACTTGTGAAATGTATTAAAAAGGGTTCAGTGTGCTCTGCAGAATTGAGTCACAAGATAATTTGACCATGGTATTTCTATTGCCACTCTCCCAGTAATACCCTAACCGTATGTTTACTTTAAAAAAAATAATAAAAAAACCTCAAAGGAATCAAATCATTTGAATTAAAAGGGTCTAGCTATTATTAGATAAGTGAGTCAGTGGGGATAGCTATTTCTATTTAATAAAGGAAAGATCAAAATCTATGTGGAGCAAAGTGAAAAAAAAAAAAAAAGACCGAGGAAGACTCATGGGAGAGCGAAAGAAAACAAACAACTCAACTCCAGCTGCAAGTTCCATGACTGCAAATGTTATTATGGTTTTTGTACAATCTGCTGTAGAGCTTCCAAGATCAACCGTGGATTTTAATCACAGTAACAGAGAGAGGGAGATGCTAAATTGAAATCGTAGCACATCTTTTACTTATTTCAGTCTTTAAAAGCCTCCTTCAAGGTTGATCGTGTGTTTTCAGTGCTGATTAAAGTTTCGTGTTGGTGATAGTGCAGTCTCATATGGCTGTCATCTCTCTGTGAAGTCTGAAGCTCCTGACTGACTCTACAGAGCCACATTTTTGCAAGCTACTGTCTGAGCTGGGGCTCCATCTCAGCTCTTAATGGAGCGGACTAAAGAGAGACTTTCCTGTGCTTCTCCCAGCATTTATGTGGTGGCCAAGACAAGTCAAATCCTAATTCCTTTGGGCAATCCCCTCCCTTATACCAGATTGCTGCAGTGAACTCAGCTCCTCAAAATATCCTATAGAGTCTTCTCTATAGATGTTCCCTGGTTGTCTCTGGCTTGCGGGAGGCTCCTTTTTTTTTTTTTTTTTTTTTTTTTCTTTTTTTCTTTAATGGAGACATTTTGAATTCTTCACCAAAATATGTGTTTGGGCCACTGGGAGTGGGAGAGTTGATTTCTCTTCTGAGAGAGGAGATGGGTGCTGGGACTCTGTCGTAACCAGAGTGGTAGGAAGAGATGAACAAGATGTGTCAGCACATGAGTGAGCTCCTCTGGAGGGACAAGGGCATCCTGAGCAGGCAGTCATCCTGTAGAATTACTGGCACAACATGTGGGAAAAAATAGCATAACTAAAGGTGTGGGGATGCCACGATGGGAATTCAGCTGCTCTCAGCCCATGCTCAGGAGGGGAAGGAAGAAATTGTGGCTGTTTGAGCCTGAGAAAGGTTGAGAGCAAGAGAAAAAGGGATTGCTACCAGCCAAGACATGGAAGTCAGCATTGCTTTTCTATTGTAACCTGATGACCCTAAAGCACTATATCCTGCTTGACTAATACAGATTGTCTTGTTTTGGAAAAGCTGCCCATTGTTGCTATGAACATCTGCTGACTGCAGCATGCCCTGCGGGGAATAATTCCACCACTACAGCAAATCCTCTTGGACTGCCTGGAAAAACAGTGTCACAAAGAGAGGGGCAGGCGCAGGACCCTGCTGGCTGATGGGGGCGCCCCTTCCAAAAAACACAAGCATCTATCAAGGGTCTTGGAGGTGACTTCATGCTGTGGATCTGCGTTAGACAGACAGCCCAAGGTGCTGGCAGTGCCTCGCTCTGAGATCAGAAAAGGAACAGTTCGTGTCCCTACGTGTGTGCATTTTTTTCCACTTTATCCTCCTCCTCTGTGCTTGCCAGCTGTTTCTGGTTTGTAATAATACCTCAAGTGATAAGTGTAAGGGTCGTGCACTGAACTGTCTACAATCACATTTTATACGATTAGTCAGGGTTTTTTTAAAGCACCCTAATTATTACAGTCAAACCGGATTAAGCTATTGCTCTAATAGATTTCCAGTTCCTGTAAAATAGGCCAAGAGGATGACTTACGGGAGAGGATGGGGGAAGGGAGGCTCTTTCCTGCCATCTCTTTTGCCTTGTATTCTTTAAAAAAAAATGCTGTACTGGGATGTCACTGGAATCCCACTGGGAGCACTGGGTGACTGCCCAGCAAAGTCAGGGATCTCTCAGGTACCCTTCTGACCTGGGCTGGTGCCCTTCTGGGGCAAAAAAAAAAAAAAGGTAAAAATCCTTTTGATTGAGACTATTACTTTACTCAGGAGGGTGCCTGGCAAGTCATTTGATGAATTTGGGGTTGCTCCATCATGGAAAATAATCTATGGCAAGCTGAAGTACCGGAAGGTGACAAACGCAGTGGCATTATGCCTGAACCACTCTTCACCAGGAAAGGCTGAGCAGGATCAGTGCTGAAGAGGCTTTTGTCCCGCAGTAGGCAGACTATGGATGCTAAAAGCGTAGCAGGAGGAAATGGAAAAGCCTCTTAGCAGCAGGTTACACAGTTGATCCTGGCACGGCTGGTGCCCTGCTATGCTCTGACCTGACGGAATTGCCTGAGCCTGCGGCAGGAGCCGGTTGCTGTGGCTGTGCATCACCTCCCTCACTGCTGCCGACAGCCCCCATGAGCGCAGGGGCACGGGTGGGAAACGAGACACCCCGTAGTGTCCCTTGCTGATAGCACAGAGTGTGAGTAGTAACAAAAATGCTGAAAGCTGAGCTAGCCATTAATAAAGTATTTACACCTCGGGGGCAATGGTGTTTTAGATGAATCTTGTGCTGAGGCTTCCCCAAGGGAATTGATGACTTTATTTACCTCTCCACTGCCCTTTTCCATCAGTGTGCTTGTTGTAGACCAACATTTGCAAATCGTAAAGGAGAGTCCAACAGTCCTGAGGGTTAAGAAGAGCATAGCTCATGCTGCATGGGGAGGAAAGTCACAGGAGGCCCAGGTCTCCCTTAGAGTCAGCAGGTTCTGAGCTTGCTTTTTGGATGGCCTTCACCTTCACGGAAGCTCTCCCGGGCTGGTGGTTGTGCCCCGGGGCAGCACATCCTCAGTGCTAAGCTCTGTTTGTACAGCACCACGTGTAGCCGTGCAGGAGTGTGCTTTGAGCAGCGGCAGGGTGCCCAGCCACAGGAGGTACTGTGTGCTGTGGCAAAAGGAGGGATGCCCAGCAGCAATGCCAGCGGCTTGCCGGACACTGCTTGAAAGCTCTGGTGGCACCGGGTCTCTGCGTATTCTGGTGCTCGGGGCTTCACCAGTACTCTTCTCCCAGCTGGATGCGTGCACTCCTAGAGGTGGCCTTCGGATAACCCCAAAACCAAGCTCCTGAGACCTCGCAGTCACCAGATACCTTCTCAGCAAGCTGCTTTGCAAGCCTAGGGGTGAACCCTGCTCGGCTGGCCAACAGCCAGAGCAGGTAATTAGCTCACCCTGTCACTCAGATGGAAGCAGCACCGCAGCGCTGCGCGGGTTTCTGCTGAACACTCGCTTGCTCTCAACCCCTCCAGCCGTGGCTACATTTCAATGGCGGGTAAATTGATTTCTGTGTATATTTTGTATGCCAGGTTATTACAATTACTCTTCGGGATCCTTTGGGATGAAAGGCTATTATAGAGATGAAAGCTCATTAACAATAAATATAAAGGGTCAAAACTCCCCATAAAAATGTATTAGAAACAGATTCTAGTTTGGAAATGTAAATATAGCATTTGGCAGAGGTCTGGACTGGCTAGTCTGGTGAGTAAGACAGCTTAATCCACTGGGAAGATGTGGCTATTTTAATAGCAGCGAGCAGAATTACTGTGTGAATTATGGAGTTTTGCCTCACTGGAAAGACAACTCCTCCCTGCCAGAAAGAAGAAAATAAATTGTTTTGTGGTGGTGGAATAGGATCAAAAAATAAAAAGAAAGGTGAAGGGAATTTTGAAATGATAAGAGATAGGAATGAAAATACCTAAAGGGTGACCCCCACCCCCCTTTTTTTAAGATTTCTTTTCAGAAATTCATAAATGAAGGGGAAGCTGAACTTCTCCGTGGCTCACCAACATTCTCCAGCTCCCTCCGACACAGAGGGATGTGACTGAGCCCACATCATGCCAGCTTGTGGCCACCCCCCCACAAGACACAATGTATTGTAGGTGCCAGTTTGGTTTGCAGAGTCTCAGCTGTTACTGTAGAGGATCCGTGGTTGTTTCTGTGATCCTATAACAAAAGGAGGATGCAAGGAAACACTCACAGCATGATGGGGAGATAGAGACGGCTCCATGCATTTAAGCAGGACCAGTGTTTCAAACAGAAGCTCATGAGCTGTCAGGAGATCAAGCAGAATGCCTAAGAAGAGGTCGCAGGTTGCTCATTTGAGTCAAGTTTTGGTTTGATGCTGCAAGTAAGTTTTTTTTTCACAGGAGCCATTTTCTCAATCTGATCCTCAGGCTGAAGGTCTAGAAGAGAATAACGGGGCAAGAGCAGTGGGTTTGTGATTTCTGTTGAAGAAGAGGCAGCAGCAGCAGTGGGCTCCTGCGGGCTCCGGCACTGCTCAGCAGGAGCTGGCCCAGCCTCAGCACGGGGAGGTGTCACCTCCTCTTAGAGGATGCAGCATCCCTCTTCGCTCCACCTTATCCCCTGAGAAGGTATTTTGCTGGTGGTTTTGAGACTGAGACTTTAAGATGAGGAATTAACACATTAAAGTACAAACGATATCAATCTGTGCATGCGCCATGTCTGGGCTGTGACCCCAGCTTGCTGCATACCCCATTATCTGCTTACTTCTGTGTCTTGATCTTGCTTAAAAAACTGTCACCAAAGGATTTTTATTTATTTATTTATTTTAAATAATGAGTGAGGCTTGTCACTTTAACCTTCTCAAACTAAATAAACAAAGAAAGGGAGAAAAATCTATTCTTTTTCTCATGCAGCACAACAGTTTTACTGCTTTTCCCCCGCTGCATTCAGTCTGCGTGGCAGAGTGCTGACTGTCTATAAAGAAGGGATGCCTGGCCCCCTCTTCAGCCCTTCTATTTCCAGTAATATTTTGGCATGTGTATGATGGAAAAGCTGTTGATTTTTGCACAAACCCATATTAATAACCTGCCTGACAGAGGGAGCACAAGAAAGGGCAGGAGAGTACAGAGAGTAGAAGGAAATAAAACATTCAGGTTCCTGCAAGAGCTGACATTTAGAAGGTATCACTGGTTGCTTCTGTGAAAAGTTATTATGAGGCCCATTAAAAATGCAGCAGGACTGGAAGGGTTCAAGCATGCCGTCAGAGTCTGACAGGAGGAAATGAAGTATGAAAGGGCATACCCAGGCTGCTACCCGGCGTCTCTGCCGACGTGTGTGAATGGCATGCATACACCTATCTATGTCTCTTTGCCTCGTTGTCTAGCTGGATATGTACAAGTACTCCCCACAGAAATCCACATACGAGCAAGAAGATTAAACTCTGATAACCCATAAGTTTAAATCATTCAGGAAAACATCTCCTGCCATTACTATTATTACCCTTTTAAGGGACATACATACCGCCATAATCCACCTGCTACAACTAATTCTGATTCAAGGGGGATTTACTATGATTAAAATGCCATCACCCTTCAAGAAATGGGCCCTATGCTGCTTTCTGAGGGCTCCACATATGCATTATTGCTTCACAAAATGAGACCCGGAAGTCCTAGGCTAGCTTGGGGTCTTGCAGCTGTCCGAGGGACCCCACCACCAGCCAGCAGAGGTGCGCTGCAAGCTGCACTCAGCGCCTTCAATTCCTGCCTTATCCAGGGAGCCTCAGCAAGGGTTCATCTGTGTGAGTCCTATTCTGCACAGGGGTCATTCTGGTGGTCAAGTACTACAAAGAAGAAATAAACTGTGCAGGCACAAAAAGCCCTGAATACCTGACTTCAGACGTGTCTGTGGCCAAGCAGTGAACTGAAATGTCAGCTTAGGAAGTAAAGAGTATCCAGGACTGTTCTCCTTGCTTATCACCCCACCAGCACTGGCTCATCTTCCACCCAATTAAAATCACAGACCACGGTTATCTGTAACAATTTGCTCTTGTTTATTAAAATAAATAAATGAACGGCACTGGATGAGACAGAGCCGCCTGGTAACTGGTTGGGGTTGCAGGGAACAGTAAGCAGCCTGATGACACATTTTAAACATCAAGAATAGAAATAATTCAGCCACAGACCACATTGATTCTGGTGCAAAGCAAGCTAAAAAACAAATGGGTTTTAAAAACAAAAGATAAATAAATTGGAAACATTTCCTCCTCCTCTCACCAGGTCAAAGAGAGCGAGATGCTAAATGGAGCAATGAATTTATTTATCCTTCTTCTTCCTTTTTTTTGGGGGGTGGTGGTGGTGGTGGGGAAATGCTGGCTTGTTTCTGAAATGGGGGCAGGCTGCATGCCCACCACACAGTGCTGGCTGTGATGGGGACAGTTTCACTGCGGCGTGACAGAAATGGATGAACTGCGCTGGGCTTTGGAAGGAGGATTTGTTCATGGTGGTGAGCCATATGTAGAGGACTGAAACACTGGAAGACATTGCTGTGGGCTTTGTGTAATGTCAGTGTGTGCCTGTGGGAAGTAACAAGGAATTAAGGAGCTGCAGGTTTTTAGGAAGCACCGTGTAGCCTACAAAGAGACAGCAAAGTCCTCCATAAGCTAAGATCAAACACCTTTTTTCTAAGCTTTTGCACAAACACAGGGTAGAATAGATAGCGTATTTCCCCCAGACTGGTTTCTTCTGAATACTGAACGTGTCCATCAGGAAGTTTTCACTTTATTTCTGCAGGTTCCTCTACACCCGAGCTGCTGTATCCCCGCACCAGTGAGGGCTCCTGCCAGCAGCACACGGGCCGGGCAGAGGCAAGACATGGGGCCAGCCCCCGTGGGTCATGCCGGGGCTCCGGCACCACTGGTGGGGACATCCCCAGATCTCATGCATGGCCAGGCCACACGTGTTACCCCAAAAAGCAGCAGCAGCTGGGAGCCATGCCCAAGCTGCACACAGAGAAAAGTCCTTCAAAGAACATCAGAGGCTCCTGGAGCTTTTCATCTCCCAGCTGGAAGTCAGGAGCACTCGGCAGCTCCTCTGTACTTCCAGTATCTATTGACTTCCCATTTGTTCCCTGGGTTATTAAATCCTTTCTGTCCCAGTCTCCGTGAGAGAAGTCTTTATTAGAGATGTGTCGCCAGCAGCTAGGGCACCGTGCACACAGCATTTGCTGAGCTTTGCTGCCAGTTTCAGTGGTGCAGGAGTTGAGAAATGCTGAAAGTCCCATGGCATCCCCGACCCCTATGGAAATACGTGGGGCTGAGCACACATTCCTGCGTCACCACCAAGCATCACAGCCTGCCATGCATCATCCAGCTCATTAAATAGATTTTCCCCTCCTTCCCTTTAAAGTCTGTGTGTCTATGAAGGAAAGGCACCAAATTCAGTCCCAAAACCCTGCGCTGGCTCCCTGCAATCAGGCCCTCTGGGAGAGCCACGCGAGCAAAACGCACAGCCCCATGGTGGAAAAGGGCCTGTTCTGGGAATCTGAATGACAACCTCAGCTGAGAGCATTTAAATCTGCATCTATGCTGCCATGGTAATAAAACTGTTCCTTTGGGAACTCTTTAAAATTGGCAGAGGATGGAGAAATGAAGGAGAGTGAATGAAATTTTGGGAATAGAGAGAGACTAGGAGAATGGCTGGAGAGCAGACCTGGCATTATGGAGCTTTACATTTCAGCGTTATAGATGTCAGTAAGTGAGGTGCCAGCAATGCTATAGAGCAGAGCGTGCACAGCCTTGTGCAAGAGATGCAGTCTAAGGGCCCTGCTGGCTGCCAGCGGGGATGGATCCTTGGGCTGGGGGCATGGCTTGGTTCCCCCTGCCCATCAGGACTGTCTGGGCTTAAATTTACCTATAGGTCTTCTCCCAGCCCTCCCTTGCTCACTTATGCCTGTAGGAAGGGCTCACCTTCTGCATGGACTGGGTACAAACACCTGAGTCCAGAGCCAAGCATCGGAGGTGGAACCACAGCAGAGACAAAAAGGCACAGACCCAAAATGTGACCCAGGGCGAGGAAGCAGCACCTGAGCCATGCCAGCAGTGCTGGTGATCTGACCACCTTTGTCCATGTGGCTCTTTAAATCAGAATCACTTGCCCCCACGAGAATATAGGCATTTAAGTGATAGCCCCTTGGGTGTTTTTTCCCCTTTTTGTTACCGAATGGCAGTTGTCTTCTGCTCGTTCGGAGCTGCCGAGGCAGAGCGGTGCCCTGCAGAGTGGGCAGTGCAGCGCACCCGAGGGCTGCTAGTCCCAGGCTTTGGTGCATGCCCAAAACTGAAGAGGACAAACAAGATCTTGAGGCCCCAGCAAGGCAGCTTTTATCTGGGCTGTGTCTGCTGTGAGTAATTCCAGCACTCGCAGCAGCAAGATCCTCTCTGTAATCACTCGTGCAGGGACTAAACAAGACAACCTAATTACTTTTAGAGAGAGCATTTTGCATCACATAGCTGGGCAGAAAGATGAGAGAAAGTCAGAGTGGTTTGGCTGTGGGTCTGGGATCCCTGATTATCTCTGCCTGTAACGCACTTTGTGCTGGGAGCTGCCTGCTGCAAGAAATGGAAACGGTCACCGTCATTTTGGGGACGGCGCCTGATGCCACGTTCCTTGTTGGTTGATGGAGAAATGATGCCTCAAGGTGAGAAGCTTGTGGGGCCATGAGAGGCTGCTGCTCCTCACTCCTGGGACCCCTTTGTAAGGTGCAGGAGCCAGTGGGCTGCAGAGCATCCCCACACTGCGCTGGTAGTGTGCTGTGAGCAGGAGATACAAAATCTCTATTTTATTTCTCTGGACTGTCTGAAAGTCATTAGATTCAGCTTCCGCTGGAAAGAAGAGCATTGTCATTGAGATGAACTGCTGCTCTGATTTTTTTTTTCCCCTCCCTGTACAGCCTAGCTTCATGGGCTTCAGCAGAAACCACTTTGGCATTGCCATCCCCTAGCTTCTGTTCTAAAGTCTGTTCTTTATTTTCTTTCCCTCTATTAAGGGTTTTGTAATGGCACAAAGAAAGCAAGTTGAACAGTATGTTTCAAACCCAAACAGAAGGCCTCCCAGTCACCAACTCCTTCAGACACAGGGGAATGAGAAAACACAAGCTCACACCCCACGGCTGGTTCCTGCAGGCTGAGCTGCCCTGGGGCTTTTGTGCTGCCAGGCACAGGCACACTGCTCTTCCCTGCTGAAGACAAGGCGTGATCTGGTGAAGGATCTCACCTAAGGCTGCCTTTAAGGTCCAACTTCACATTTTTACTTCTGTGAGATGTGAAATTAGTCTGTGAGGCTGTAGGTTGAGACCACATAAATTGTGATGTGTTTCCCCGCGTCCCCCCTGCCCAGGCAGGCTGCCTGATGCTTTGCTTCAGTTCAGGCACTTGGTAAGGGCTGGAGACCCCACTCTCTGCACCTGCACTCTCTGCTTTCAGTAAAAAGCCGAACTCTCTCTCACTTATCTTCCAGCCCATGGCCCAGTCCGCTTGCGCTAGGAATGCTACCACCAGCCATAAGAATTAGGTTAGATTCCACAATTGAAAAACCACATTAAAAAATTAAAATTCTGGCTATAATCTTATGCCAACTGTGAAGTCTGGCTGGAAGGAGTTAGTAAAGTTTAGGGGAGTTTCATCACTGCTGTAAGACAATGAATGGTGAGGTATGCTAATGGCTTGCTGCTCTGGCTGCATGTTCCTCTGAGATAACAGCAGACATATAGGCATTATCGGATTAATTATCATTGTAATGGGTCTGCACTATAAAAAAAGACCTGATACTATATAACCCAGGATGAGTGCAAGCACCTGCTGACAAATGGCTCTACGGAGAAATAAGAGGATGTAACTGTCTGATCCCCCGGAACACAGAGCGTGCCCAAGCTAGCAAATGTATCCTAAACTAACCCTGCCTCCAAATTGTCATAATGGAAAACGGGTGGGTGCAGACTGCCAAGGCATGTAGGAAAGAGAGACGTGCTGATGCCTGGGGATTTTTGGTGTAAGCCCTTACGGTGTCCATCAGTCAGCTCCTAATTTGAATTCAGGCTGGCAGTTCCCAGGGTTTCCTTTCCGATGTGTAAAAGGCAAGCCCTGTTGGCAGCAGCTTGCTGCCTTGTGCCTGTGGGATCATTGATGGCAACCCTGAGTCCCTGGGCTGGCTGGGGAAGGTGTGCATCCCCTCTGCTGTGGCCGGGACTCTTCTGGGTAGTATCACTGGGGTGATAACCATGAACTGATAACCAGTGAAATGGTGTTTTCTTTGACATGCCACTACATTTGCAGGCACATGCCACTACATTTGCAGGCAATTATCTCACATCTATTCTCAGTTTCAAAGTGGGTGTCCACATCTTTTGAAAACTTGAACCACCATGTTTAGACCTGATGCCACATGGTAACTGGACTCTTTGGAGAAAGCCTCCCTGTAGCTCCATCACTGGGGGAAGGTCTCAGCTCCCTGAGGAGCTGTCAGCCACCTCCTGCCCTGCCACGTCCACCCTGCCAGGGCTGCTGCCTCTGAGCATTTTCCTGGCTGTGCTGAGGCTGGCAACACATCTCCCATTGACTGGAAAGACCCAGATGTTTACTTAGGTAACTTGCAGATATAGAACAGCTATTTTAAAGTAATTCAGGTGTTTCAAATGCTTTTCTCTGAGTCCTGTACAATGCCAAGAAACCTTGCTTTAGGGTTTAGCAGTAAACAGCACCAACAATATATTTTTAGCCTTCTAAAATAGTTCTCAAACTGCCTTTGGTACAACAAACAATATATATGGTAGAGCAGAGTGGCTTAAGGGAATTTTCAGCTTGTTCTTTTATCAGTCAGAATGATTTAATCCCAGCTTTACCACTACTGAATACTATACTCATCCCAAATTAGAATGAGAGAGCTTTTTGTTTCATCGTTTTACTACCTTCGAAATTGTCTAGCTAAACGCACTTACAGTTCTCTATATACTCCAGAGAAGCTAAGAACCACACCAGTTATTAATGGAAGGTCTGTCCCTCTGTTTTTTAATAATTCACACCCCTGACTTTTTACCCCGTCTGTATTCCTGCAGTCACCTGCAGGTTTTGGAAATTACGACGTAAACCCAGGCAGTTGCTTTGCTGGGCTGCACCAAGATCTATTTTTCCAATACAGTTCTATCATTTCTCTCCTCAATGGTCTGTTTATGCCAGCTATAACTCTCTTTAATAGTCTTGTCCATTTTCAGCAATTTTCCTACTCAGGAGCTAAGCAAACTGAAAGAAGATTTAATTTAGGGAGGCACAGAATAAAGAACAACTATTTCAGCTGTTCATTAAAATATTTTATTCTTCACTCTCAGCACCTACATTTTGTCAAAACGTACAAGGTACCAGAGTAAACACTTTTATCCCACCTTAATTGTACTAATGTTCAAGATTGAATATCTGGCACTGCGGAAGGGAGGCGTGGTTAAAAGACTGCTGATGAGACCTGATTCATGACATGTTTCCTTTGACCTTGGTCTGCTTGCTACAACCATGGGAGTGTCAAACCAACCGTCCTCTCTGCTCCCCAGAGAAGATTTCCCAGCATACAGAGTCTTCTCTTCCCAAGCTTTGGTACCATGGCAAGTCAGGTTGTGCAGTCTTAGCTCAAGAGTCACTGCTTTTGTAAGAACATCTGTTTTTTTCCTTCTGAAGATTAGGGGGGGGGGGGGGGGGGGGGGAGGCGGTGCTGGGAAGGACAAAGTCAGAGGAGGAGCTGGAAATGGAGGATGTTTTGGTAACACTCCTTTTCATATAATAATTCCCCTCTTTCCCGGTGCAGGTAAGTTTGGCACTTCCACCCCTGGGTAGGGGGCTTACGAATGAGAGAAAGATTTTGTTGATGCCTTTGTTCCAGCCAACTCTGCCATGCAGACCTTATCAGCGTTAATGTCCCCCAGCTGTTAATCAGGGCGATACACAGGATATTAAAAAGCATTTGTGCTGCTTGTCACTGTGGGAGGCTCCCCACACCTTCGGACCGCTGTATCTCCCAGTTATGCTCCGCAGCAGCTCCCAGCAGCTGGTGGGGGCACAGGGACACGCTGCTCTGACCAGGGTGCGAGACAGAGCTGGCAGAGGTCACCTCGATGGCTTGCCTAGGACAGCATGAAGCTTCCTGCCCTGCTCTGCCTGTCCCTTTGGGGGAGCTGACCTTGTCTGGGGAGGTTGTGCCCCAGCGTGTTGGCATCTGGTGGGATCCTCCCCCAAAAGGCACACTGGGCTACAGTGATATTGCGCTTGATTAGGGAGGATGGAAGGGAAAATATGCCAGATCCTGCTTTTCATCCTTCAAATGTAGTGAGTCAAATGCAGAGGTTTGCTATAGGGAACCAAGTGCCTCTGTCATGTGTGGCTGTGGGAGCACAAGAAGTGTTCCCATCCCCAGGAAGAATCCTGACCCATGCAGTCCTGCCTTTGGCTTTTGGTGACTCTGCAAGACAAGGTGACGTGCTCTTTTTGGAGTGCACGATATACCTCTTTATTAACCCAGCTTGCAGCAAAAGCCTGCCATTTTTGTACAAGCACATCTATAATTTAACAGAGTCCCTTTCAAAATAGAGTGTGCAATGGGAAGCCCTGACCCCCAAAGCACTTGGCTGATATTTATAATCCAAACAAAGGATGCACCATCACTGCCCTTTTGTTTACAAATCAGACGTTAGTGCACCTCACATAGGATGCTAAATGTGTCTTTGAGGATAAGGCTGCAGTAAATTGTACCAGCCAGCAAAATACAAATTGCTGAGCATGGATTCTCATGATATTGAAGCACGAGACTAACAGCTTGGCTAGTGGCAAAAGGAATGACTGCAAATATATACTGTGGCAACATGCTTTGGATGCGAGATCCTCCAGTGATGCTGGTCCTGACATTCCCTTTCCAGTTTGTGACATTACCATGACATAACCATGAGGACATGGTCATCATCAGTCATTGATTTTTACGGGATGCACAAGGATAGGGCAAGCCACAAGATCCCTTCAAATGTTTTTCCTCCAAATTTCAGACACTGCCATCAATATAGTTCACAGAAGGGCTTGGTAGATCCAGTTTCTCAGTTGTGTGATACCTCCTCCTGGAGATCCCAGGCCTCTGTGAATAAGCAGTACAATTTTTAGACTTCTCATCTTTTTTACAGTCCTTACCAGGTTACACTCATAGCTGCAGATTTATATTTATATATTCTGTTTCCAGTGAAATACGCACACTGAGTGGCAAAGACCACAGTGAAGCATGATCATACTTATGCTTAAGCTAAACTTGCCAGACCTTTAGGAAATACTTTAAGAAAAGCAATGAACAAGAAATTCCATTATTCTTATCTTCTTATTCCTCTATCATTTTGTCAGGCTCGCAGTGGAATATGTATCTCATAGTGGCAGAGTGTCCACTGTTCAGTGCTGCTATTGTCACATTGTGCTTCATCCCTACCTCTGGCTTCCCTTGTACATCCTCCTGTAATACAACTGATATGCCCTGCAGCATGGCTGCACATTCAGGATTACATCTCTCTACCTTTTATCTTTTCTTTTGCATGTTGGTGCCGACATGACTATACTTGTAGTATCTCCTTTTAATCCAGCTTTGACAAGACTCTCATTTGCCACATTCTTTTCTAACATGATCTTTTCAAAGACAACTATCACCACCGTTTTTTCCCCCCATTCTTTAATTATGTATTTCTTGCCATTATCTGTCTAATGACTGCCTCAATTACAATGTAGTCTTCATTTAGTTGTGATATTAGAGAACCAGTCAGTCTCATGCCAGTCTCTTGCATAGCTTACCGTCACATTATATGGTCCTATTCTGCAACACCTGCACACGCTTTCCCCTGACCTTCCCATCAGCATAAAACATATCTTTGTATAACTTCACAGCTGTGATTTTAAACATTGCTAATTTCTTCCTAATCCCTCTGTTTACCCTGTCCAGTTTACTATTGCATTTGAATATCGTATATATGCTTCTTCCCTTGTAAATGTGTATGTGAAGCTGAACTGAGTTTAACTAATGTTTTAACCCCAACATTTTTCTTCTTTAATACTACATTTTATTTTACTTCACAGTTGTTTTCCTTTTGAAGAGCTTCTAAATTATTACATAAATCAATTCTCTCACTGTCTCTTAATACCCTGTTAATTGGTCCTATCCTCCATCACATTGGTGAAGGTCTTCTTAATACCTCAGAATACCCCCACTTGCTTCATCTCAATACTCTTTCTCTATATTTTAGAAAATAAAAAGAAAGTGTCTGCCGTTTTAGCCATAAAACTCACATCAGCCCCGTAATTCCCGATTCACTATTAAAAGAAATGCAAAATAGGCCCTTTTAGAATTAAATACTCTTCCTTTGCATGTAGCAGCACTGAATCTCGTATTTAACTTTGCACAAATATTGCTATTATGAATGCTGCTGTGGTTGTTATTTCCCACAAGGAATGTCAAGAAAAAAATCCTACCCATTTCTATTCTTGGTATAATTTACCTCCCTTTCAGTGAGAGCCCATCACTATGGTAATGGCACCGGGAGTGATGTGCTATGGCAAGGAGACAACATGGAGGGGAAAAGGCATGGCCCCACCGGAGCAGCTTGCTCTGACCCAGCTGCCTTGGGAAAGGTGGTGAGCAGCAATGTGGGCACTGCATTTCCCCATCTGCGGGCACTGAGGGACAATTTGCACAGCTTTAAGAAGCTGGTCTCTTTAGATGGACGTCTCTCTGGAAACTGAATTAGCTTAATAATTGTGATTGGTAATGACTGCTGCTTGCTGGGGACAGGATGAACGAGTTCTGCTTATCAAGGGTACACCTAGGCACTGCCCTACTGGTGACAGTGGTGTTTGCTCAGTGGTGCAGAAAACCAGCCCCACTGCTTTGTAATGTCCCTATCCCACCGCACCCAGATGTTGTGCCAGACCCCCCTAAAATAATAGTGTGAAAACAGTCAAACTGAGCTGTCCAGCACAGTTAGCCAGGGAGGTTTCAGGGATGGCTTGTTGAAGGAGTAAAACCTGTGAAGAAATGATAGCTTAGTTTGATTCCTATTTATAATCCCTTTTTCTTTCTGATTTATACGTTGTTGGTTTTGTTTGTTTGTTTGTTTTTTAGTTTGCTTGTTTTTTTCCTGTGGCCTAAATACTGCAGCTTTTTAAAGGCCTCCTCTTTCAGGCTCAGCAAAACCTCACAGTGCATACTCATCCCTGTGCCTGAACTGAACACACATTTAATCCAGCGCTGAAGCAGATTCCTAACCCAGAAGAGGAGCTGGGGCTGCTGCAGCTGCTTGCTAGCTGGGGAAGCCAAGGACAGGGCATGATGTCTGCAGCAGAGTGAAGTGCCAAGTTGCTGCCCTGTGCTGTGTGGGGTGGAGCATCCCCCGGCAGAGAACCTGGGGTCCTGCTCTGCAGTATGGAAAGCAGAGTGGGACAAGCTGCGAGGCACCACATCATCGCCCTCAGGGCTGAAGGGGAGCCCATTACTGTCCTCTGCCTCTGACAGATGCCAGAAGGAGTCCTGGTTTCTTTGCTTTGGAAGGGACTGGGGAGGAAGATGCTCTGGGTGGAGGGTGCAGTGGGGACTGTGGGAGCATCCCATCAAGTGTTTCGTGCAGCAAGGCACCCCCCAGCAAGAGACAGCTCCAGCCATGTTCAAAGGAGGGGAAGAGATGTAAGGCTACGAGAGGAGGCAGGCTTGGCATCAAGCAGAAATGAGAGCTGGTGGAAGGTCTCCCTACCTCGTCCCTATAGGACACTGTCCTGGTCATGAAATAACAGTGTCTCCTAATGCATGGCTGTACTCAACTGCCTGTAAGTGTGGTTTTCGTGCAAGATCTGTTTCAGTTTGCCTGTCAGCTGTGCACTGATGGTTGCTGGACTTGCAGCCTGAGGCTGCTGATTTCAGCCTGGGGGTCTTGGCTTCTTGCAGAAGCAGAAACTTGCTATTTTAGAAGGTAATGGGAAATAGCTTGGGCTGAAGAAAACTGTGGCATTGGGTTCAGGGGATGGGAAAGTGAGTGCCTCCAATCAACTGGTATTTCTGTGAGGCAGGGATGAAAGAGGAAAACTCAGACCTCAGTGAAATATTTGTTGCAATGCCTTTTCACCCATTGTCTTTGAATTGTGCCATCCATTACTGAAATATCGTTCATTCAAAACCTCCTCTTGCTCACGATGACTCCTCTGGATTAGGAAGAAGCAGGATGATCTTTTACCACCTCAATTCAGTTGGTGCCTGCTTTTCACCCCTTCCGAGCCAAGCACCAGAATGGTCCTTATAAAGAGAGGGAACGTCAAAATTCGTCACAGTGCTTGGAATACAAAATGAAAAATGTAAACCATTCCCCTGCAACTTTCAGGACAGTTAACGATGAGAGCATGGATTTATTGCTGGGCCACTTTGATTATTTACTTCACACACCGTCTCATCCTGCACAGGGCTGAACGACTCCTGCTAGGAGCAGAGGACCTTACAGTCCCTGTGCGGTGCTGAGGACACTCAACATCACACAGGGAAGGGTCCCCAGAACTAATTTAATCCTTACAACAAATTCTTGTAGAGAAATAGCCCTACAGAGCTCTGCATGCAATAAGGTAATTAACAGATCATAGGACCACTTGGGACATTAAAGACTCAGAGAACCCAGCAGACCAAAGGGCCGTAAATTCTGCCAAGGCTAATTCAACTGTGATTCTTTAAAATATGAAGTGAGAGACTAGAAATAAGTAGGTTTAGAGTTTCTCACATAGCAGCTCTGAGCTATTGTTTTTTCTGCCATCTGAAACCTTATTAACCTATGAGTGATTTTTCTATTTTTTTACATCCCCTCCCACCCTCCCTTTTTGATTGCTCGGTTTGTATCACATCCAAGAGACCCTGGGGTGTATAACTTCCAAGAAAGCTTTTGAAGTAGTTTGTAAATGTGGAGGAAAATAGTTGTAAACAGTAATTGAAAAAGGTAAGAAGAAGGCACCGCCTGGCTTTTTTAAAAAGCATTGTTCACTAGGCAGCTCAAATGTATATTCAGATAATTTTGCATGAAGGACTTAGGAAGTTGGGGGGATCCTCTCGGTCTGTGGGCTGCCTGTCCAGGTCAGACGCCCCATGATGCTGCCTCTGCTGCTTGTTACAAGCACGTAGAGGGCTGAGCAGAGTGGAACTCTACTTGGCATTCTTGGGCTAGTCACCACCATTTCAGTTAAATAAGTGGAAAAGTAGCTGGCTGAGAGCTCAGCTTGTGGAAGAACGACCATGGGTTGGAAAGTGTGGTTCTGCTGGAGGTGTTTGAGGGATGCTGAGGGGCCCCATGCAGCTGCAGCAATAGGCAGCAAGGGCACTCACCTAACAGTGTTTCTGATGTCCATTTGTCACCCAAATTGAATTCCACTGACTGGAATTCAACTCTCACTTCCTCAAAATGGCACCTCCAGATGCTCATCCTCTGCCTCCAGTCCCCTGCTTCAGTGCCTCCTGCTGTCCCTATTTCCCCCTTCCCAACAGCAGGGCGAAGTCACCCAGAGTTCTTGCCATTTGACATCCACAAAGTCACACATCCACATCCACAGTCACACAAAGCAGCATTTGGGTTACCAGGATGCCAAGAACTGCCAGCATCTGTTAATACAATATTTTGCAGTGATGTATTACAGAAGTGTCAGGTCAAAAGAAGCCTTAAAATGAATGTTTTAAAGGGGTTAAAGGACATTTTCAAAGGAAAACTCCAGCAGCTATAGACCCAAGTCATGATGCGCCAATCTTGATCAAGGCCCAGATTTCAATTTTCCTTAGTTCTCATTTAACCGTTTTAGAAGGAGCACTGTTCCTGCTTTTTTTCCAGCACAAGCTCTTGCTCAGTGCCTCCAGTAGAGCCAGGCTGGCCCCAGAGTCATAGAAAGTCACTGGAGACCTTAGGAGGAAATACATCAGGCTAACTTCTTGCTGTTCATGTTACAGCAGCATTGAAAAGATCCAGATTTATTGCTGCTAGGTACTTCAGTCTTGTGCAACGTGATAAAACGGAGCAGGGACAGAGAAAAGGCGTTTTGGCTCTTTCCCATCATTAAGCCTGGGCAACTCACGTCTGAAGAGATGCGGCAGCTTTAAAGGTCAGGGCAAGAGTGAGAAGAATTTGTGAAGGTCTCCTGGGTCCCTGCTCGGGGATTTCAGCCTGAATGCACTCCTGAGGTAGGTGAGGTGCTCACACAGAAATTCCTGTCTCGTGGGATCTCCCTCATGTTTTAAGGAGACCAAGGAGGGATTCTCTCAAACTTGCAGCTGTCTGCAGGGAGGTCATTAACCAGGACTGCTGCAGGCACCCATCGGGCTCTGGTAGCCAAATTGGGTGAAGCTTCCCTAGACTGCTGCCACTGATATTCCCACTTGAGCGAGGAGAAAAAAGCCCTTCTCTCTTACCATCCACTCAAGCTGATGTATTGCATTTTTTGTCACAAAAATATTTTCCAGCTCTTCTTCATGCACATCCTCCTTGCAGCCCCATAGCCACTGCTTCTGCCGGAGAGGTGGTCAGATGTTTGCTCTCAAGTCTGGAGGCATGAGGAATAGGCTCAAGGGCAAATGGATCATGGAGGAAATTGTTTTCCCTTCCTGACATCTCTATTTTCTCATATGAGGCTCAGGCAACTCGGTGCGTTCACTGAGGACATCTGTTTGTATGAAATACTACAGCACACACCTGTCTCCTGGCAGGCGTGGGTGCGCAGGTGTCATGTGGTGTTAGATTTGCTCAGCCATCAGAGATGCACTTTGTCATCCCCCTGGGGACAAGTTGTAACTTCCTTCATGTTAGAACATACTAGAGACTTAGGGCCAGATTTTGCATTTCTATTTTTTATTTTGCTGATGCTGATCAAAACAGCTTTTACTGCTGTCAGTGGACTGGTTTTCTTTGGTAACATGTCAGCATCTGAAGCTGCATAACTTCCAAAAATGGGATGTGGAAGAAGGGCCAATTGGCAGGAGAACAACAGTGTTACCTTAAAAATAAAAACCAAAGCAGAAATGTTGGCTCTTTCTTTGTTATTGGCTTTCCAGTGATGCTATTGTGCAACGAGCCTGCATGCTACGAGATGGAACAGGCCGTGCATTTTTAATCTGACAAATAATCTGCTGTCCCAATTTCCTTCTGCAGAATGAAAATCATTAAGTCTTTTAGGATCATTCCTAACTGAACATCTCTCTATAGCTTTTCTAAACCTCCTACCACTGTACTGTCCAGATGCCAACATAAATAATCCTTTCTCCAGAGCATCTTCATAAGACTTCAAACATTTACAGAAATAAAGAAAATAAACCCAGTTATTGTCTGAATAATCACTTGTTTATTGATGGAGACAAGTATGCTCATTTTTCTTGCTCACTGGTGATTAGATTATGATAAACTGTGACATTTAGTGATAAACTTGATATGGTTGGTTACATACAGCTTAAAAAAGTAGCTATCCAATTATTCTTTCATGTGCTGGTGGAATGCATTAACCACTTCTGAAGGGTATTGCAGCGGTTATGAAGCAAAGTGAGAACCCTCTTCTCTAAGCTGCTGTGACAAATGCAAAGGTCACACATGTTCCCTGGCCCACAGATATCAAGTTTTGGTGTATCCCTTTGCTTTCCCAAATTCCAGCAAAACCTGAAGCCCGAGTCAGAATGGTAATGTTAATGGTAACGTAAAGGGTGTTGAGGCACAGGAACAGGTTGACCAGAGAGGTTGTGGATGCCCCATCTCTGGAGGTGTTGGAGACCAGGCTGGGTGAGACCCTGGGCAACCTGATCTAGTGCGTGGCATCCCTGCCCATGGCAGAGAGGTTGGAACTGGGTGATCTTTAAGGTCCCTTCCAAACAGAGCCGTTCTATGATTCCATGATTCTGTTTCTCAGCAGCTGTGGAAGGATGACTCCAAAGCCCCAGGACAGGAAAGGAGATGACCCTGGACATGACTTCCCATTTTACCTGGAGAACATAATCTTCACAGTACAGGTTCTCTGGGATTAAAAAAAAAAAAAAAAAAAAAGAGACATCCAATGACAGGTGATCCTCTGGCTTGAAAGCCACCTGACACTTTCCTGTGGGCAGGCCTTTCCTTATTTCCTTATTGCTCTTGTTCACTGAGCAAAATCTTCTGTATCATTGGGAGTCTTCTGTCATGAAACTGTGAATTTTAGACTACAACAGTATTTTGGCAGAAGCAATAAGGCATCTGGGCCAGCCAAGGGGTTGAACCATCCAGACAAGTTGATTGGGATTATTCTCAACGAGTAAAGAAATCAGCAGTCTCCTGAGGGAGAAAGGTATGGGCTAGACGAAAAAAAGATGGCACAAAATTAAATTCTTGGCCATGGGCTGGCAAGGTTTAGAGGCAGGTTTGTCCTTCTGTGCTCCTTCCCTGGGGCGAACAGCCTGCATGGGAGTTTGTCTGCCTTGGCTGGTGCTGAGAGTGGGAGAGTGGGGTCTGGTCCAGAAAGATCTTTTGGGAGACAACTCCTCATTCCTTGGATTTGCTGCTTTCCTGGCTGTGTTTTAGTGCTTAGACCATGCACGGCACTGGAAGATTAGGGGGCATACAGAAACAAAGGTATCTGGCTCTGCACCATGCTCTTGGGCTCCTCGCTAGGTCCCTGCTCCCCTTCTCCCTCCACTGTTGTGGGCAGCTCGCTCTCCACGGCATCGCAGCCTGCCAAGGCTCCCTGCCTGATAACTGGAGATATTCAGCTCCCCTGCTGTTCCCCCACCTGCATTCTCCAGCCTTCAGCCTGGCACCTGGGGGATCATCCATAACCCCCTGTCTGCAGGGAGCTGTCCTTGCTCACGCTCCTGCTGCTGCTAGCTGGAGGTTTGCTCCCAAAGCAGGATCCTCTTTCTGCTCCTGGGGGTTTGCACATCCCCTCGCCACATTCAGCTCCTCCTCAGCAGGTGGCTCACGCTACGCAGCACGTTTTGGTTTTACCTGCAGTTTCCTGCAGAACTGCCTTCTGCTCTGGGTAATGGGGGATGTGCCAATCAGCCTGGGCTCAGTCCCTTGCAACCAAAGCTGCTGCCTTCTCTGTTTTCTTGTTCGCCTGAGGAGACAAACCCCAGCATGAAGCCAGCCTTGGAGGCCCAAATGTATTTAGGAGACCCAGCAGGGCAGGGAATGGCAAAGGATTTGAGAGTTTACTTTCCTCCTAACTTCAGTAACTCTTTCTGGCATCATGACTTACAAATAAGCATCAATAGCAGGTGCACTTGCTGCGGGTGAGGATTTGAGTCCTAAAGCTCAGCAGTTCCCTGCAGTGAAGCATCGCTGAGCAGCAAGGTGTGTGATAGAGCAGAATACATTTAAGACCATAATAAGGCACTTTGTTGTCCTAGGATAACTGCCTTCTTCCCTCCTGCACTATCTGCAGTCAGCAGGGGAAAAGGCAGCTCTTCTCTCCCTGCTCTTGAGTTTGCCACCAGAAGGGTATCTTGATGAGGTGAGATGCTGCTGCTAAGGCAATTTGGGGTCCCACTACGTGCACGGAGCTGCTGTCTCTCACAGGTGATAGGTGTCTGCCTCTGCTCCTCCTTTGATACAGCCCTGAATATCCCATCTGTGAGACTTCCACTACCCCACAGCACACACCACCCTGGAAATGTATTTTAACATATTGCATAAGAACACTGTTACTATATTTACAGTTCACTCTGGGTTTGCACATAGGATGTATACTATTGCTTTGCAGCACAGCATAAGCTCTAGCTCAGAACACAGCAGCATGTTACAGCGCATGCTTTCCTGCTCTCGGGCCGGATTTCTGACACCCATCTTCAGTTCGCTGAGCAAGGGCTGCACAAGCAGGAGCAGCAGAGAGGCTGCTCGGCTCTCTCTGAATGCAGCATCGAGAAGCACCGAGCATCAGCACCTCACCTGCTGCTGCTGCAAACGCCCAGGCTGGCTGAGCACCTCCCCACACCACACTGCGATGGTGTGACAGCTGGGGCTGGGGCTCCATGTCAGATCTGGTTTGTTAGTACTCCTCCCCAAACCAGCTACTCCAAATAATATTAATAACAATGAACAATTCCAATTGCATATCAGGAAAACATAAATTAGTCTGTAGAATACAAATAATTTATTCTGACTCACTGGAATATTAACTCATTTTTAAGACAGGTATAGGGGCTTTGATTTTTACTTCCAAATTTTTTGAGGGATGGTTTGTTTTTGGTCTGTGCCGCTCTGATTTTCTTTCAGCTACTTATGATTTCTCCCTTTCTGTCTCCCAATTTAATATCTAATTTTAATTCCTCTATTTCTCCCAGTATGTTTTGCAGCTCTGTATCTCTTGTATATATCTCACTTTAATTTTCTCTTTCCTTTCTCTTCTATTCTATTGGACTACTTTGTTTTCTTTCCTCCCACATTCTTTATTCCTCAGTCCAAAAATCCACCAAACCATGTAAGCTTGTTTAGAGCTAAGCTTGTGATTAAGTACTTCCCCTAAGAACAACAGATTCAAATACTCATTTCCTGAAGGAGAATCACTGTGTGAAACAACCGTGAGCTGGACCTGCTTCAGCCGTGTTCCTGGGAATGCTGCTCTTCTCTCTGTTAGGCAGCTAGGGAATAAATAATCAATATCCCCGTAGCTGAGGCTGAGTGGTGGGGCCATAACAGCCTCTTGCCAGGTCCAACAGCCCAGTGAGGCACAGCATGGCCAGTTCAGAGGTTATAACACACCAAGAAGCTGCTAACAATTTTACTGGCCATCAACAGCAACACTTTGCAAGGTCTTTTTTAGGCTGCCAGAATATGGGAAATAGCTGATATATGGTAGTGTACTGTTTCTAGTCCATTGTCCAAGGAACTATACAGTAAGCTGCTGGAAACAGTGATTGATTCCACTAGGTTTGTTAATTATAAGACGAATGGGAAAACAGAAACATATTAGCCAGAAAAAAAAAAAAAAGAAGAAAAAAAAAAAGAAGAAAAAAAGAAACCACTCTGCAGTGACCATATGGTCCTGAAATTTATTCTTAACATTCCTAAGCTATTCAGAACAATGCACATTTGATTTTTTGAATGTTTATGGATGTTCTTCCAGTGTAACCCCAGTTAAACACATGCCTAACTTTAAAGAGGAGTTTCACTGCCGTTGTCTGGGTTTGCTGTACATATGCACCAAGGATTCCAGAGTTTCATTGACATGGCAACTGCAGTAATGCAAGCACTTCCTTACCACCTAAGCCCCAGATATAACCAGATTATAAGATTACCTTCCTTGCTCTGTATGTGCACAGCTGTGAATTTTCCCCCTGGAGCCACCTAGGGCAGCATGGACTCAAGACCCAGAGACTTGCAGTTCCACGGACTCCCACTGCTAACCAAGTGTACATTCTTTTTCCATTGAAGCTTTTGCACTGAAAACATCTACTCATAATTAATGTTTTGTTTTGGCAGTGACCCATAGCATGCCCTCTGGCAGTACATAAAAACGGTAGTGGAAGAGCAAGAGACATTTGTTTGGGGATGTGTTTATGTCAGAGATTTAGGAAGGAGTTAAGATGTCAAAGAGACGCCACCACTAACTATAATGGCTTGGCTGCTCTCAGCAATGCTCTGCAGAGCTAAAAACCCAGCAACACCTGAAAGTCTAAGCAAGAGGCTTACTGTGTGTACTTAGCTCTTTAGAGCATAGCAGCAATCACTGGGAAAACACAGAAGCTTAATAATTGAGACATTGACATTCACATTTTCCATCTGTTCGGAACTGTCACACAGATCCTATTTCAGATCCTGCCCATGGTTAAAGCAGGAGGATATATGAGCACAGACTCGCAGAGAAGCAGATTTCCAGCTGAACATGTTCGGATCAGACATATATGCGAACGGCACGTAAGAGAGGGTGCAATTCTGCATATACATTAACTTGCAGCTTTTGACGCCTTGCCAAGATGACAGACAAAGGGAGTGTAAGAAATGGCAAAACTGACATCCAGGCTTTAGCTCACCATTGCTCATTTTCTGTTTCTCATGTGTTTGTCGCTGGTGGTGTTTCACAGCATTGCTGATCATGGCACAAGGCAACATCGGAGGGACACCCCCAGTTTCCTGGTTAAAGCATCTCTTGTATGGCACTGGGCTCGGGTAAGAGTTCTTAAAATTAAAACTTACAGAATCACAGAATCACAGAATCATCTAGGTTGGAAGAGACCTCTAAGATCAACGAGTCCAACCTCTGACCTGACAGTAACAAGTCCTCCACTAAACCATATCACTAAGCTCTAAATCTAAACGTCTTTTAAAGACCTCCAGGGACGGTGACTCAACCATTTCCCTGGGCAGCCTATTCCAATGCCTAACAACCTTTTCAGTAAAGAAGTTCTTCTTAATATCCAAGAGGAAGGCATCTGCACCAGCCAAATTCATGCACGGTGAGCTTGTGGCCCTTGAGCTGTGCTGGGGACTTTCCCGTGGCATTGATTGATTCCTGCGAGCTTTATTAGCAGCAGGATGTGGGGTTGATTATCAGTGGAACAGGTCAGCAGGCTGCTGGTCAGACTCCCCTGTTTTTAAGGTGCCAACAAAATGTCTGACAGGTTTAGATTATTTTGGAAACTGTAGTATGCTGGGCTTTGTTAGCTGTCTTGGGAATAAGAGCTCTCGCTGCATTGTGAGGAATAGCTGTGTATGTACCCTTAGATCGTATTGTGCACTTAACCTGGGATTACACAGAGGCAGGAATATCTGGTGTTTGATGGTCTGGCACTGCTTACGGTGAGAACAGAAAAGGAAAGAGTTTTGTGAAGATCTCACAGGGGAAAAGAAGAAAGCACCTCCTTGTCCTTGACTCTGTACAAGGAAAGGGAACACAAATCCCCAGCTCTTAGCTCCTGTCACATCACAAAGCTCGGAGCTACAGCACTGGGTGTGGGCTCCGGCTGCAATGTACACCAGCAGCACCCCGGGAGGGGGTGTCCTGTGGGGTATCGCTCCTTTCTGCCATGTTCCTCACCTGTCGGTGCCCAGGTGCTTTGCCTGCCTTCGGGTAATGAAGTCACAGGGCGGCAAGTGGGTGCAGGCAGGAGAAAGCAGGTCCCATGCTCTTGGGTGCTCTGCTGCCCCTCGCTCCTTGCAGCTGTGGTGGCTGACATCACACCCTAGCCCTCCCTGCCACACGTTCCCTAACAGGGCTCTTAATTTTGCCTCATGAGCATAGTTGTTGATTTAATTTGTTAAAAAAGCTTTTCAGCTTTCCAGATCCTGGCCCCTTACATTTGCTGGAGAACACAAATCCTTCTTGCAACACAGACACATGAAGGGATCCCAGTGGCGGTGGGGACAGTGGGGACAGGGTGAACAGCCAGGGCAGGCGTGGGAACATCCCCCGTGGGATCCCCTGCCTGGTTTTGGAGCATCGGTTGGTGGTGGGGACAGGGAGCACCTGGCAGGGAACTTACCTGCTGCTGGCTGAGGGAAACAGCAGCCCTTAAAATGGCCATAAAGAGGGAAAAGCAATTGTAATTTGTGAAGGTTATAATAGATAACCAGGTACCATTTAATAGCTCTTCTAAGATATCATGGAGGATATCTCCTCTCTCCATGTATCTCAGAATTTATTCCATTTCTTTTATTGCTCAGATTCATTTTGAATTCAGTGCCAAAAGCACCTTGTCACCATGGAAGACTTTTAATATTTTGATTTGTCATGTCATCAGCCCGCTTTGGAAATGAGCTTTATCTAAGAAGGCAGAAGACTGATTCTTTGCCACATTTTATTATTTTTTTTTAATAGAGGTAGAAGAAAAAGGGGAGCAAGGAACTGGGGCACTTCTTTGGTTCCTGTGGCTTTGGAAAATCAGTTACCAAGAGGTGGTCCTTTTGGGGAGATTCAACTGATGCTATGGTGTTCAATTAGACTTATTGAAAAGAAGATTAAGAGACAATTTAACCACAGTTTGTGAGTACCTACACAGGGAGAATATTTGATACAAGAGGGTTCTTTATTCTAACAGACAAAGACATTAAGTTGCTGGAAGTTGAATTCAACAAAGATTAAATCAGAAATAAAATGATGTATATATTTTTTTCAATGGCAAGGGCACTTCATCATTGGAACAAGTGATCAAAAGAGTCAAGAAAATCTGGCTTTAAATCAAGATGAGACAAATTGATATTCAATATTCCCACCACTGCTTAGGTCTGGGGTTATGAAGTGTCCACCCGGGTGCTGTGTGCCCATGAAGTGCAGTAGGTCCTCCGGGGCTTTTTCCTCTTTGTTGGGTGATGTGCCTGGGGACAACGCTGGTAACAAGGGACTGCATCCTGCCTGTGGTGCGCCTCAGCCTCCCAGCCTCAGCTGGCAGGCTGGGAGGTTTGATGCACATCATACAGAAATTGGATTATTCCAGGTTTGGCAGAAAGATAACACTTTCTAGCACTGTAGATTAAAAGACTGTCCTGGCCAAAAACACTGACTGTAAGGAAATTAAAAAGAATGTGCCAAGCCTTTTTAGTCAGGGTCTGAAATCCTAAAATACTTTCCAACATGAGCTGTAAAAATATAAGATTCCTTTTCAAAGCAGTACAAGCCACCTCACACCACAAAACAACTGAGAGCCATAAAACTCCCAGAAGAGAGCTTATTTTTCTCCTAATTTTCGTGTTAGCTGCATTCCACTGTCTTCCCATTACCAGTTTTGGCATCTAGGTGTAGTCGTGATGTAAACATCAATATTTTAACGTCAAAGAAGAATACAAAATGAAATTGAATTCCAGCTAGTATAACAGAAATATAACAATGGCTTTCCTATTGAATCCTCTGCAGATTCCAGATAATGGATTATTCATAGACCTTCCGCTCAGAATAAGGTGCCCTTTATTCCTGGAATTTGAAGCATTTCTCTCTTAAACTGCGATTATTTTCTGATTCCATTACTAAGTTCAGTTTTGACACAGTGGAACAATTTCCTTATCTCTCTCTTAAAAGTCACTGCATTATACCGTGTAAATGAAAACAGCGACATTTTCCATGTGTATGTTTTTCCATATGTGTGATCTTTATTAAAAAAATCAAAGTGATATTTCATAGCCTAGCAATACGTTGTGCGATGGGAAATGCAGTTGTACCTTGCAGGTGCTTCTAGCTGATATATAATCAGCGCTGCTTGGCCACACACAGCAATGACTTTTAACAAACAGCGGAAGCATCTGTAACTCCAGTACCAGCTACCTATTTGAAAAGACAGCAAAGAATATCTGTAACAGGTGTGAAATGGTAATTGATCCCAATTCAGCTGGGAACACCAGCTCGTGCCTGACTCGAGTGCGTACCTGACCATGTGTTCACCCAAAGTCAGGTGTGTACAAAACTTCCTGCTGATTGTGGCTTTTGTTATTGGGGATGAAAACATCAGCTCTGAGGGTTTTGATCTTTTTTTTTCAATACAGGGATCTATTTCAGCTTGGCTATTCCTTGTGAAATTCAGCTGTGAAAACATCGTGCAACTCAGAAGTCCCCTGCTAGCTGTTGAAATCTGTACTGTTATACAGAAGGTAGAATTTGTCTTTCACAGATCAAGAAGTTCCCTAATTACTCTACCCGACACGGTTCCCCACGTTTATATAGATGTTTTATTTCTCTGGCGTTTTCTAGATATAAAACAAGGGTACAGATTGATTTCCCAGTTAGCACCATGCTAAAATCACCCTAACAGTCTTAATTTCTTTTAAAATGAGATTTTAAAACCTCTGCTACATTCAATTCAGCCTGTTATTCTTTAAGAATAATCCTGCATTAAGAGGGAAGTGACCCAATGTTCTCATAGGTTTTCCCCCCTCGGAGTGTTATGATCTTTTGCCACTGATGTTCAGACTGGCTTTAGACAGACTGAACTCTGAAGGTTCCATTTAATTTTTTTTTAATGCCTACTAATTCAACAGGGTGTTGGATGGCTTAATTAATATGGTAAAGCTTTGATAGGTTCAGATGTTAGACCCTGCAGAAGAGCTGGCTATAAGGCAGATAAAACCATAGTCCACCATCAATGGTTCCTTTTTAATGAACTTCAGACCCTGATCACAGACATGCAAAGAGATTTGGTTGCCTTATTGTTTGTCTCCAATGCTGCAGTCCTCTGTGATGCCGATGACCTGTTAGTGCTGCTTTGAAGAAAAAGTGCAACTAAAGCAACTTTCGCATTGAATAACCGCCTTTTTAATAATAGGGTTTACCAGAAGCAGCTCACTTTTCAGGAGAACTGTAGCACAAGATAATTGACCTTAATACAGTTATGTGCCTTTGCCTTTGATTTGGGCCATAGAACTAAATTTGTGGTCAATTACAGAGCCTGCAAGAGTGAGCATGAAGGCATAATTAAAGGTTAGTAAGAGGTGGACACAAAAGGAGTAGCTCTGAAATTAAACTCCACTAATTCACTCTGGTTACAGGGACATAAACAAGCCTTCACCTCTGCAGAGTTCAAAAAGGCATCTACACAGGTAGCCCCAGTTTTCCACTGCCAGAGATCTTCAGGGCAGCAGAGACACAGCATGCCCATCTCACTAAATGGATGGAAGAATCCCTTTTAGTATGACTAAGTTTTCTTTATGTTAGTAAGTACGCTTTCAAATAAAGAAAACTCCTTTCTGCATTTCCATCCATGGAGCTTGTAGTCAAGACACAGAAATCCAACCAAGCTCTTCATGAGGGTTCATAGTCATTTTGATCCTCATATGTCACAGAAAAAAATCTCCAGTGGTAGCACATCAGTATACAGTCCTCTGAATAAGAAGGATGCACCACTTACATTTTAAATTAACGAAGTGAGATTTACAAGGACAGAGCTATATTTGATTTTATGCTATCTTATTCTCCCCAACACAGTTCCATCATGACCTTAGGTATGTCACCTTGCCTCCTTGTTACTCAAATTCCCTACCTGTAAAGTGGGAATAATAATATTGATATATTTCCAAGGACTGCCACAAACCTCATTTGGTAATGTACCTTTGGAGATCATCATATGGAAGTTATTACAGTAATTACAAAGTGCTGTAAGGAATCTTTCAAAAGAGGTTGCTTTTCAGGATTTTGTGATCAAAAATAACCTAATGAAACACAGCTAAAAACAAACCAACCAAACAAAAAAGCTGGCAAGGTCTGGGTGTGACACTGATTGTTTCTCAAACGGCTCCAGTCCATGAGGATAAATCGAGGCTTGATGAGAATTCACGAGCCCACACCTGCCTGAAAAATACACAAGTACTGCATTTAGGAGAGATATATACCTGTTCTGGGATGATTGCTTGTTGCGATGAGAATACAGAAAAAGCAATATACAACCCAAATGATTAAAGGCAAGAAGCAGAAGTCCACTATAAAAGCAGAAGCTCAGAATGTGTGTCAAAAGTGAATTATGAAAATAGCCTTGTACATCCATGGCAATTTCACAGAGCCATTCTGATAACAATGAACACGACAGCATGCAATAGGAATAACAATGCCTAGAATTATTTCTACCAATATATTTTTTAAGGACCATCACTTTAGCTCTCTCTTTGTGGCTGTAAATGGTAGCTGAATTAATGATAAATATGACTCAAGCAACAAAGGGCTCTGCATTACACTCTATTATCTGCCCCCCTTCCTGCCTGGAAACAGCATGAAGATATTCCTTACAACTGAACAGCAGATGATCTTGTTCCTAGCGAACCATAGTTTGTTCAGAGAAACGAAGAGGCTGGGGAAGAACAAAAAGCCTCACAGGTCACTTGGCGACTGCCTGCAAGGTTGTAGGGAACTGTGTACTTTAATATTTCACTGTAAAGCAATTTCCCTGCTGGGGTCTCAGAGCACTTCACAAACATTAATGCTACGATTCACACACGGTTATTAACTTGCATAGGTAATTTCCAGGACTGAGTTTTGCTGCTGTTATTACGGCAGAGCAGGGCTGGGTGCCAGTGAAATAGGCGCCTTGTGTGACCACTGCGTGTCAGCAAGGGTAGGCACGATCAGCCCGAAGTGAGACTGACAAAGCGTGTGGCTGTGTAAAAGGAGAAACTGACACTGGGCAATTTCAACAGGAAGGGGGAAAAAAACCAAACAAACCACACTTCTACCTGTGAGTTATGCCTCCATCAGACTAACGAATTGGAAGCACAGCAAGGGCAGTGAGAAGCAGCAGCCTCAGCATGGCCGGAGATATTCTGGGCATGGGTGATGGCTATTTCCTGGACACAGCTGTGAGTGGAAGGGGGACAGCAAAGGCTGCCCTAACACTTCCCTGGTGGGTGTGAATGGGTGTGCACAGCCCTCCCAGCTCCCCATCTGCTTACTAAACCAGCACCATGCAGGAACACAACTCCGTGCCTTGAGGCAGGCAGATACTCAGTGCCTCTAGCTGTTCTCAGGCAGCTCTGTATTCCTCCTTCTCCCATGGCTTCATTACAGAAGTCCGTGCACGTCAAGTGGTATCACCCTGACAGCATTTTCCCTACGGGCTCTTTCCTAAAGAAATTTAGTCTTCACTAGTGCTTCTGCTCATCTTGGCTTTGGCAAGAGGCAAAGTCACACCCTGTCACTGCAGGTGCCTTCTCCTCCTTCCAGGTTTATGATAAGATCATGTATCTGTTTAAAAATAAAAATAAAATAATAATAAAAAAAATCTAACTGGGCAGACAAACAAGCCCCAAACCAGCTCATATGTAGGGGAGCAAAACTGCTGTGGGCATCATACAAGATGCCAACAGTAGAGACTGTCTTTTACATCGGCTTCACCCCTCTACCTGTATGTTCAGATTGGATTAGGACCCCTCACTCCAGAGCTTTGTTGCAATTTGTTGCTGTTCTGTTCAGATCCAATTTTACCCAATCTTGTGGGGAACAATCTGCAGTCAGCGAGTGAGCAAGGGCATTACATCACTTTTACCAGTCTGCTTTAAACAAATATTAGAGAGCAGTGCTCCCTTGGGTACCATTACCGCAAACAGCAATTTTCAAGCAAGCTCCAGAGTAGATTGCTCCTGAGATGTTCTGTATTTGTAGGATGTGCATTATGCATTTATGGCATTTGTGAGGAGGACAGCAATGGGGAAGCTCTTACTGACCTTATACAGGAACAACAGTGCACCAAGCCGATAAACCCTATAGTTTCCTCAGTGTCTGCAGGTTTGTGCCCGTTTCACACAACCTTATTCTTCATTTCCTTTCTGAGTGCAGAACTAGAGATAGGGCTGCTGATACAGACCCCTCTACACAAAGAAGGGAGCACGGTGCAGGGACAGAAGATGTTTGCTGCTTGCATGTCTGTCCCTTCCTGTGACATATCTACTCACAGAGGTCCCTGTCCCTGTGGGACAGGCCCAGCCTGGAGGGCAGCAGCATTGATTCACCCCAAGCAGCATTTCCCAACCCCCTACAGACAGAAGTGTGGGCAGTCAGGAGAAGTCTCCCATGATGGGAGCGAGCCAAAACAAGGAAGGACCGGGTTGGACAATTCCAGTCTGCGCTCAGCAATGCTCAGCACCATTTGGCTCTCCTTCCCCCAAATTGCTTTGCTTCATTTTCACTCCCCACATGGCTTTTTGCTCATCTCCTCACACGGCTCTTGCCATGGAAATCATGATTTCCATCAGACTTATTCCTTTCTACACATCCTCCCACCCTCACGCTCCCAGGCCATTTGCCTCCATGGGTCCTGCAGGGGTGGCCAGTGTCTGTCTGTCCTGTTTGCTCCCTGAACAGCCACACCGGAGGGACACCTCTCAGTCAAACCTGCTGCAATACAGGCAAGGAAAATACAGGGATTACAGTCCTGCTCCCACCACTAAGCAATGGGTAGGTATCTATTATACTTTAGCTCACATCCTACATCAAGGATCTCCCCAGCAGAGCTCAAAGGCTCTGTTAACAAATGTCTGGGTGAGGAGACCCTCACACAAGTTAAACAGGCTCCTTTTTATTAAGCTGCGAAGCTGTGCAAAAACCCCTGATGTGTGCCTGTCTACACAGGTTTCTGGTCATGACCGGGAGAGAATTCCAAGCATTTCTGATTTATCTCTCCAGAATAAGAGCTCACAGAGTGACCAGATGTTCATTAGCTAGCGATCTTTGGTAATGCTGGGCTGGAACTTGGAGCTGGGCACGTTGCGTGGTCCATCTCTTCCCCATGGCAGGGATGCACCAGGCAGCCCTGGTTTTGCTTGGCAGCCTGGGCTGCAGGGGGATTGGTGTGCAGGGAGCAGTGATTCCCTGTGTGTACAGTGAGGGAAACACAGAACTGGCGGGGTCTGCATACTGCCTAATACTGGATCAGACCAGCTAGTGAAAATAGAGTTGCTGTCTCAGATGTACTTCATTGGTATTCTGAAGGCAGCTGGGCTAGAGACTGCACGAAATTATTTTCAAACAAGAATTACAATTGGAAAGGCAAAAAGAGAGAGACAGAGAGAATTTTGGGGGCATTTGTCAGCTGAGAGCCTCAAGGTTGCATTCAAGCTGCCTTGTTGATGACAGAATAAACACAGGAAAACCTGAAACAAATGGTGCTTCAAGGATCAAAAAGACGAGATTCTGCCACAGATACTTAGCATTAAAAAGGTTTTCATTGTGAAAAGAGGGAGTGGGACCAATCTGAATCCATGATGAATGGAAAAACAAGACTCTCTTATGCTAAAAACAAGCTAGCAAGGGAGTGCTGGTTGGGGTAAACCCTGCACGTCCTTCTAAAGCCAGATTTATGCAACCGAGCAGCAACCCTTACATGTTGAAGCACCATTCCCCCTCATATCTGTTATTGTGCTGATAGACATGATGCTTAATTCTGCTAAATTTGTCAGTTTTGACCTGCAAGTCTGATCTTCGGGAAAATCTATTCATTGCTGAATAAATAATGCATGGGCAGTCATGCATTTTTCATGCTAAGACTCTTAAAGGCCACTGTAGTGATGCATGTAAATTCAATTCCCACCCACCCCTCTCTGCACACTCAACTGCAAAATAATTATTAACATCTGACTTGCAGCACGGTGAGCTGCTGCACCATCCAGAGAATCCACTGTTGCTTTGACACCGCTGCCTCCTCTCCACCCCGATAAAGTAGAGGAGAGATAATGCCAGGCAACAGCAAAGCAATCTGTCTCTTCCCCCCATCCCCCCATCCCCCCCCCCCATTTATTTATTTTTTTCATTTCTTTTTTTATAAACCTCAACAAAAACACGTGTATGAAGTGGAGCAGAATAAAAGGACTGGCTTGTGGATTTGATATTCTTCTGGAAGCACACTAATCCCTTCCAGAAAAGCAAAGCTGGTGCCTTTATTTGTAGCTGTTGGCTAATCTGTGTGTCAGGGAACTGAGCGGACGACAGGGCTTGGGGCAGCTTTATCAGGCCAGGAACCGAAGGGCTGTAACTGAAGGAGGCAGAAGCAATGCTGCTAAACAAGGGCTTAGAAAACAAAGCTAGAGAGCAAAGCTGGCATGATGGAGGTTGGGAACGGGGATGGTAAAACCCTGCAGGTTAACTCCGTGCACACTGGCACTGGCTGAGGATGAGCTCAGGACAAGAGCAGGGTCCTTGGTGGGGCTTGGGGTTGATGCAGGTTGGAGCAGCATTGAAATATAGGGCAGCTCTCAGAGGGTCAGCAAAAGGGCTGATCCAGATGACGCTGCTGATGTGGAAAGGATCAGGAAAATCCCCCCTGTGCCATCCAGTGTGCTGGATGAGATCCATCAGGCAACTCTGGTCCTCCTTTCGGGAAGGGGATGAGGCAGAGAGCTTCCAGACCTCACTTAACTGAACCAAACTGCAGCTCCAACCATGCAGAGCCTTGCCAGACAGATCACTGAAGTAATAAATATGGAAAAGGCAAACTACTGAAATGCATTTCAGTCTTTATCCCCTGGGAAAGAAACAGCACTTTTACTTAAGACTTCAGGATTTCCTGCAGCAGAATCAAATGGCCAGCAAGTACGAGGGATGTGCAGAAGACATCTCTTAAGGTGTAAGAAGTAAAAGGTTCACCTGGATTTTGAGCACCTGTCAGACCCATTCACAGGACCAAAGTGCCCATAGAGTTGCCACAATTGCATCTATACTTGAGTAATTTCCCCAATTAGAGCTTAAAGATGATGAATTTTGTATACACTTTCCTGTTTACACATTAACATTTTAGGCTGCTAACTCTGCAGTCTGACAAAGAACTTTTTCCACCAAAATGATGTTTCCATACACACTCAGTGAGATTATTCATATGCTTAAAGTGCACGATTAAATGCTATGCTGCCGTTGGGACCTAGCTTTGTCATTATATGCTTAACTTGATGACATTTCAGACCTAAAATCTGATGTTAAATCAGGGTGAAGCACACTGCAGAACTGTCTGCTTCAGTGCTTTTTGGGCTCTTTTCATGAAATATATGCGGTCATTCCACAGGTCAGAAGAGGTGAGCTTGCTTTTTCAGAAAGTCACAGCTGCTCTCAAGAGAAGGGCACAGGATGGGCCATTTGCATGGAGAACTGTATTGGTTTTATCCCATGGCAGTAGAAGAGAGGAACTGGGGAGGAAGGAGAGACAAGAGAAGAGAAGATGAGCTGAGGTCTCAGTGGGAATGGAAGAACAACATGTCACTTGGAGGCATCCACTGCTCTTCTCTTGGGGGATTTCATGTGTCCAAGAGAGCCTGGTTTTGTGTATTATCAGCAAAGTGAAGAAAAGGAGTCCATCCAGAAGTAACCCAATGCTTACAGTAAAATATCAGCCTGCATTGAAAGATTCTTGCTGAAGCCCCTCACAACACACATACATATAAGCCTTTTACAAATTCTCCTGCCTGGGTTGAAGAAATTAAATACAGATGACAGCTGACTGCAAAGACATCTGGAGAACTCAGAGAGAAACCTATCAGAGACAAATTATGGAAATGAAATGCCCATCTTTACAGATCAATGCAGGGGAGTCCCTGGTGAGGAGCGTATAGATTGTTTAAAAGACCTCTTATCCTGTTCACTAGGACTCAGCTCCAAAGTGCATTGGCTGATGTAGGGTGTTATTAAAAGTGTCGGCATCAGGGAATCAGTCCCCTGTACATTGTCCATGGACTTCTCTTGTGCATTTCATTTGAAACTTTGGGCTGGTAAAAGATTTGCATTTAGATGAAGTTAAAACTGATCACAGTAAGGATGGAAATGGAAGATGGCCGCTTATTGATCCTGACAGCAAAGCCTTCTCCTCAGCAGGCTATTTTAATTGGCAGTGAAAATGATAAATTGTCTAATCTTCCTAGAAAAGGGACCCCTCTCTGCGGTTTGAAATCCCGTGCTGTGTCACGGCTCATCCCGCTCTCACGCTGCTGCTCTGGCCATGTCCCCACCCTGCTTCTGCAGCACAGTTGTGCTGTGGTTTGTGCTGTGTTGTGCCTTGCAGTCCCAAGAGCTGCTCCAGCACATCTTTTCATTCCCACCAGCGCCTTCCTGCATGCAGAATTACACCCGGGAACGAAGGTCCCTCATCAAAACCATCCCTTTGCCAACGTGCCAAAACTCCCCTCCAGCCGAGACCTCTTCCCTGCATCCTCCAAGCCACCCTGCGAGGAGGAGCTCAGGCTCGTTTCAGGAAACCCACAGGTTGTCTGCTCCTGCATTCAGCACAGTTGTCAATCCTCATAATGAAGAGGCTGAGGACAGGGGTGGAAAAGCTATTAAATAAATCATAGTCATGCTCTGCATTTTTATAGGTGTTTTTCATGCCTCGCTCGCAGAATACCTCATGAAGGGAGGTAAATATCATTGTTCCTCCTTCACAAATGGCAAAACTGGAAGCCAGAGAGATCAAAGAGCTGACTCAAGGTCACCCATGAGCCTGTGGCAGAGAAAAGGCTGCAGACCTCACCTGTTGTTGCCCAGTTTTATGGCCGAGGCGGTACGCGATGCTACCTCCGCTGCAGGCTTGAAGAGCTGATCATTTAAAAGAAGGGCCAGATGTTATTTAAGGGGCACTGAATCGTTGCCATGCAGTCAGTTTGAAAGGGCAGCCCTGTCAGGATGTGACACGAGGGCTTGATGAAGCACCGCTGAAGCTTCCAGCAAAAGCCCTGCGGGCTGTGAGGATGCAGGCTGAGACCATAAATTGCAGAAGATTCCCTCTAGTTATCATGTGAATCTTGTCTCTGTGTGCATGAAGGATGTGCTTAGAGACAAACTCTCCTGTTAACACAGAGTATATAGGGACCATTATAAGATCCTCTGACAACAGAGGCATTTTTCTTCAGGTGTAACCCCCTCTCCCCATGTCTTAACACCTTTCAGGTCTTGCTTTCCATCCCACAGATGGAAGTGGGCTGCTAGCACCCCCATATTCACGTGAATGAGCTGCATGTCCTTCTGTCCTGGAGAACAACCGGCAGCAGGATGGAGGTATAAATGACCCTGGATACAGCCTGCTCTTTGGGCATTGAGGCAGAACTTGCGGGCATCCTGCTACTGCCCCTGCACAAGGAAAGTGAGTCCCGCTCTGCGTTTTGCCTGGACCAGCCTCAAAAAGCTGCACCCTGTTGCTAGGCTACCCGGCTGCCTCCTGCAAATCCCCACAGCTGCTGGTAACCTCGCATCAAATTGCAGCTCACACGTTGGGCTATTTTTAGCCTTTCTGGGGACATGGGGGACGGACGGTTCTTATTCAAGGGCTAAGATCCTCCGGTCATTGGGTTGTTTGGTGTGTGTCTGAAAAAAGGTTGTAAACATGAGCGTGTGTTTCTGATTCCTTAAATGGGTAGAAGATATGCTGGACCATAATGAAATATCTGGCTGACTAATGAATACCCAATGACAACTTTTGTGCTATTTTGAATCCTTGATAATTTGTCTTGTGTCCTGCAAAAGCCAGAAAGGGGCTGGAAACAGCTCTCACAAAATGCACTGATGCATCGGAAAAACGGTGAAGGGCTGGCAAGTGTGGAATAAAAAGCTCTTGGCATTTACACAGACACAAGATCTTACATGTTGCTTGGATTCAGATGATCTCATCAAAAAGAAGGCAAGAAGATGGGTACGAAAGTGAAAAATGGTTGCAGATAAGTGATTTTCCCCCAGAAAAAGGGCTGAAGTCCCTTGTCCTTAGACACCTGTGAGACCAAGCCCTGAGCGAGGCAGGGTAGTTCCTGGGCTGCTGCATGGAGCAGCCTTTGGGGGCTGCGCTCTACAGCAGATATAATAGGAAATTTGTGAGCAGGCAGGATCTTATGCACTACCTTGTAGGTACAAAGAGCCTATTTATACTGCTACTAATGTACAGGATTTTGTATTCTTCTTTGCTTTATTATTATTATTATTATTATTATTACTTTTCACAGATGGGGAAACTAGCCATCAACTGTCCACTGAGGGCTGGATCCCATCATGGTCCGTGCTACATCGAATTCAAAAGGACCTTTATATATATAAATGTCACTTAATTTCTTCTGTGTTGCTTCTAGGACTGTGGGCTTTCTGTATGGGCCAGGGATAGACTGCAGGAAAAAGTAGTTAGGTTTTTCTCTACCCCCTTTTCTGGGTAAGGAACCTAGTGCAGCTCAGACCACTATCACTGCTAGATGCTGGATTACCCCCCTGGCAGGGGGGTTGGAATTAGATGATCTTTAAGGTCCCTTCTGACCCAAACCATCCTATGATTCTATGATTACAGGAAAGGCTTTTGATTCTGCTTTCAAGTCTTTGGAAAAAGAAGAAAGAAAAAGGCTTTAAAAGCGTCATCTTCAATCCTTTCTCCCCTCCCCATTTGCATTAACCAAGGTCACCAGTTTGAAGGTGGATGGATGGAGAACACCAAGCTCACCCTGACTGCAGATGAGATGCCTGCCTGGGACCAAAACCTCCCTTGGGACACAGAGGGACTGAAATTGCCATTGGGAAATAGCCATCATCCAGGCAGCAAAATGATACCCACAGTTATTTCAGGTGTGAGACAATGGCGAAGGAGGGGAGGGGGAAGAAAAAATCCCCACTGCCTAGGACCCATTCGAACCTCACTCCAAGAGAACCAAATTCCCATTACTGTCAGGAGAGACTCTGCTTTCAGTCAAAGATGGATTCCCCCTTCGATCACAGCTGCCAATTACAGATGGAATAAATACAATCCATAAAACTCCGCTCAGATCAGGTCTCCTGCCCTCATTCCCTCTGTTCTCCTGAATATCAAGCAGCCACCCTGGGCTGAGACCTGGCACCTCCCCACGGCGCCTGCAGCAGACGCATTGTTGGCACTCGCAATCACAGGCTCAATCAGCGACAAGAAGATTATTTCTATTTTCTCAGCAGCTGTTTGAAGGGAAATAATCCTGGAAGAGCCTAATGAATTAGCGTTACAAGAGTTATCTGAACTAATGAGGAGTGGAAATGGGTTGCGAAAAAGGGGCTGGGTTTCAAGGAGATGCAGTGCCTTTATTGGCTCTCTTCTGCTTTGGATGTTCAAAGACCCATTTTCTTTTCCTACAGCAATTTATTTCCTGAGTGACTGAAGAACAGAAACAATTACAAACTGCACCAATTTCTTTTTCCCTCTCAGGTTTCTCATTTTCACTTACTGAGATGCCCAAACCGATGACTTTCACTTCCTCTCCTTCCCTTCCTCCTCCTGTAAGACCTGAATTATTAGAGACTAGCTAGAAACAAAAACAATTCAGAGTAGCAGAAGCCTTTTGAGCTAGGCAGGGTTAGGTATTGTGCCAGGGCATGCCAGTAGAATTAAAATAAAAGAAGAAAAGGGAAAGAAAAAGGAAAAACATATTTTCTAGTTCTACCAAGATCAAAGGAGCAACCCTTGAAATGTGATGGTTGGGAACTTCTGAGAGAGGAGGTTGTTAAACCAGTCCTGACTTCTGCCTCCTTTATCAGTGGGGAGACAGTGACATTGTTTGAACTAGATACTGACTTTTCCCTCACTGAAGTTATGCGATGATTTCTGAGTGTGTTTCCCAAGGCTAAGGGTTTGCTGTGAGACTTCAGGAAGGGGCTATGCTCACATTTAGCACAGGCCTTCACAAATGCAGCCCCAGACCTGGGTGATTCCTGTGTTGCCTGTGTCCACTGGCCTTTGAGGGAGCAGCAGGTACAGCTGCAGACCTCACCCACCAGTTTGTGGTGAGCTCTGCACAATTACTGCCCATTTTCTTTGGCTCACTGGAAAAGGCTGGTGTGCACAGCTGAAGGTGGCAGCTGCTTTCGCATTACCCAGCCGTGCTGGCATCCACAGTCAGTTGCAGCACCGGGATCAAAGTCAAACCTGGTATGTGCACGTGCAAAGCTGCTGCTTTGCTTACTCCACCCTGCCTGGCACACCCCATTGAGTTTCCTTCCTCGTTCACCTTCTTCACTGCTCACAACACAGCCTTCGCATCCCTGTAAAATGTATCCCTCCCTCCTGCTCAGGGTTTTCTCTCTATATCACACAAATTATTTTTATAGTAAGATGTTTGTTTTTTATTTCTCTGCATGTTAACACCGAGGAAACAGAGAAGGGATGATCTATTAAGATATTAAGTGAAGGGTTTGAGTATCTGGGGCCCTGGACCTGAACCACCTCACTGAGCGGTTGAGACTGACGTGGATGCAGGTCTGCCTGCACCAACTGTGAAGGCTGGAAAGGAAAGTGTCCCCACCATCTGCCACCTGGTCCTCGCTGGCCTTTGGCTATGGCTGAGCTTCTGGTGTGGTCACTCCTTAATGACCCTCAATCAAAACAAATTAAGCTAGCAGCAATCTACTATTTAAAGCACCTCAGCTCCCTTCACTGAAAAAAAGCCAAAGAGCAACCAGATGAATGCTTAGCAGGCAGAGGTGAGTGCTCGGCTGTGATCTGCTGGCACAATAATAATTCTGGCACAGCTACAGCCAGAAGGTTAGGGACCTGTTGCTACCCCACTCCTCCTCCCTGGATATCTTATTATTTGCAGTACGTATGTTTACTTGTTCTTTCACCGCTGTTACTTCAGTCTACACTCAGCTTCTGCGTCTCTCACTCTTAGTTTCACTCATGGGTATCCCTCTGGATGTTCAGACTAAATTTTCTATTTTCTAATGTCTCCGGTCCATGCCTACGCTGTAGCCTCAGAATCCTGCTCTGTGCTGAGGTCGGTGGGAACCCCGAGGGCTGTACAGCTAAACATGAGCAAATGCACTTGCAGGCTAGAGACCACAGTTAGTTTTGCTCAGAAGAAGCAAATGGACTGTGTGACACAGCAACGCCCCCACCTCCCTGAGTTTCTGTAATTTGGGGAGGGAATTGTAAAGGGAAAGGGGTCGGCAGAACAGTACAAATGCTTTCTCTTTGCTCATCAAGCAGCACGCCCCACTTGTCTGTGTGTTGTGTCCTGGGATGCCACAGCCTCCCTGGTGTCCTGCCCCTTTGCCCGCAAGACCTGGAAGGCATCCAGAGCTGATTTGATGATAAATTTTCTGGCACGGCAGAGACTGGCCGGTGGTGCAGAACTAATATGCTCACTGCTATCCGCTTAACTCCAGTGCAGAGAGGTGTGTTGGGATGGGGAGAGGCATGACCTGAGCAGAGTGTGCTCTAAGTGCACAGAGCTGGTGCATGATCCCATAGGTGTCATGGCCAAACAACATAAATTTTAGCATCCGCCAGTAGCTGGAAAGAGTGCAAGAGCTGTCTGAGGACCAGGTCTTCTCTAAGGCACAGGAATCCCTAGATGGTACCCCATCTGCCTCCTGACCTAATGATAAATAAAGTCTTTCCCTTTTGTCTGGTTAAACATAAATTCTAGGAAGGAAAAAATGTCAGCCAATGAGATGGATACATATAGAAAAGGACTTGGCGAGGCCTCTTTTGAATACTTGTTCTCTGCTTCAGCCTTACTTCACTGACAGAGTGAAGTTTTGTACTCCAAAAAATGTAAAAATAATACAGGAAAATCAGAAAGTAGCTTAAATAGCTAGAAATGGAATTGAAAATGACTGATGGAGGTTCATCTCTCAAAATGAAATGTGAAAAGAAAACATGAAGCAGAAGAAATGGAGAAAAGCTAAAATGTAAATTAGAAGTTTAAAATTCTCCCCTCATTTACAAATCTATGCTGGGAATTTGTTTAGAAATAGATTAATTTTATGTTCTCTCTCTCTCTAAAATTATAGTTTTAAAATTACATGAAATATTCATGGAGGATGGGGAGAGAACTAACATCACCTTTGCTTTGCTGTTCAAATGAAACAAACTGAAGTGAAAAAGACAGTAAGTGACTAAAGAGCTTTTCATTCCAGGAGAGTATTAAAAAAAGAAAATTTTGCTTTCCTGTATTCAACGATTACAGCGATAATGGTCACATAAGAACCTAGACAGAGAAATTTCCAGTCTCTCTAAAATTCTCTGCAGCTTGCAATTACACATAGTCAAATTTATCACAGATGCCAGATGGCACAGCTAGTATATTGGCAGGGATTCTTGAAATAAAAGAGGAAAAATAGCTGGCCCGTTCTGTGCCTAGCTTGCCTTCCTTTCTCCCTCCCTCCTCCAATAACCTTCTCCTATTTTCCCTCTGGATATAAATTTTCCCTCTTCTTCAGTAAACCAGTGATTTGGGGAAAGACACAGTCTAACTTATTTGGGGTTAGACCTTACTCTAAGCTACGCACAGGTTCCCTGAATCATAAATGAATGAAATCACTTAGTTCAAAGGCTTTTCTTGCAATTAGCACTATTATTTGTACTGGAATGAAGGTGAGAAATGAGAGTAGAGGGTGATCTTGCATGAAAAGACCCTTAGACTGCAATCAGTGAGTAGGCTGCTGGCCAGACAGACACACAGAGAGGTAGGCATGCAGACACTGATGTCAAAAACTTAACACAATGAAGATATTTCTCAGTTGCAGCAACAAAAGACTGTTTGCTAAGGAAACAAAATCAAAAGATGATGCTGGATTGCATGCACCCCCAAATGCCTGATCCAGGTTTTTGCAAGGGCTTAGAATCACATTTGTAAGTGCTCAGCAACCAGCTGCTTCTCTTGTGTCACTTGTGGCCAGATTTTCAAACTATCTCAATACCCTCCAGGAGCGCTGTGACATGCAATCTGCTCCCTGTCTCAAAGGAGACAAAATTCCTTTGAAAATCTGGCCCAGATGGTCAATGCCAATCAATTCTGGAAAAGCCTATAATGCCCAGAAAGTACCAAGATATGCATCTTGGAAGGAAGAATGAAACCATGTCTCTTGGAGTGACGTGGACCTTATTATCTTTTGTAGGGCGAAGAATTCGTGCCAAATCTCACTTTAGGTCTTTGTAATATAAACTTGGATCCTGCAAGGTATTAATTTGATTTACTTCTTTTGGTTTCTTTGTGAGCTACTTACCTAACTGTATCTGGAGATACAGACCCTCATTTATCTGTTTATCTGTGTGTCTATTCCTCCATCCATCTGCTTTATTTTACTTTATTATTCATGTCCCATCATTTGAGCGTTGTTTTCATAGCTCATGATAGTATTGTCAGGTGTAGCATTTCCATATTATTATTATTTTTTTCCTGAGCAATGTTGATAACTGTCACTATCAGGATATTACAAGTTAAAAGCTTTTGTCTTCCTGTGTGCGCATGCTCTCTGTCTCTATTTAAATGAACATCTAAAGGAAAAAAGGAGGCTAGAAGTGAGTGATGCAATTACCCTGTCTTTAATCTCAGCCCTTGTGTATCGCACTGTTCAAAGAAAAAACACTAACCCTGCAGATACAGAGCTGTTGCACTGCTTCAGCACTTGATTTACACTCCCTGTCCTGCACAGGTGGGTACGGATGTATCAGGGGTAGCAAAGAGAGGGAGCAGGCAAGAAATGGCTGCTGCCTGCTCTCAGCACAGTCTGAAATGGCTACAAGAGCACCCATTCTTCAGGAAGCCCTAGGAAGTGTGCTCTATTTCTCTTTTGGCCAGGTCTTTGATGCATATCACTCAAGGGTATTTGGAAGGTGGGTTTACAGTGGTCCTGCCCCTCTTGCTCTCCCCAAACTTTTTGTCTCTCAGAGGCCCCTGTGCAGGTTTCAGCTCTTAAAAATACACCAAAACCATTTACTTCCATAGCAGAGGTTGTCCCTCAGTGGAATTAGGATAATGCTGATAGTACTCCTCCCCAGAAAAGCTCATTTCTCCTGGACACTGTCGTTAGAAACTAAAGTAGAGACTGCTACACTCAGGCTGATCTTCCCTTATGTGCTAATTTGTAGATCAGTGCTTGCTGGTTGCCGTGGGTGTGCGTCCCTGTAGGTGTGCTCACCCCCACTAGAAATCTGTAGTGGTTATGAAATGGTTTCCAGAGCACCATTTGGCATAAGGAAAGTAAAACAAGAGGAACAATTACCAAAACCAGGAGAAAAAAAAAAAAAAAAGAAAAAAAAAGGTCTGCAAAGAAATTGCTGGAGGTAGAAAGAATCTGTTGTGGCTGTAGTGCAATTATATATGTACATTTCTCAGGACATAAATATAATCTAGTTGAGATGATGTGTCCTTCCCACTCTTAAAACAAGAGAAAAATAATACCTCCTATCAAAAGTCTATCTGCCCATTTCTCAATTACTCATACCATCATGGTTCATTTCAGTCTCAAATTTACTCTGCAAAGCCAGGTGTGATTACCATAGATTGTTTTGTCTAGGGCCAAGTCCTGATGGCTCTATTCAGCCCCAACAATAAATAGCCTCTTAAGCACCCACCAGGAGGGTCCCCTGAGTCTAAGAATGGGAATTAAGCAAACAAGTGTTTATTCCTGGGCAAGGCTCTTCTTCTGACCAATTACATAATGGCCAATGCAGCTCAGCTTAGTGCCAACAAGCATAATCGGCATTTGGGATAGGGTGTTAGACATTTGTTTTTAACTGTTTCAGTGCCTATAACAGGAGCTTTGGTGAAGTCTTTTTCTCTTCCAAGTGGAAAGACCAGAATCTGGCCTTTGCCTGAGAGTTGTGATAGCGTATCTCAGGGACACAAGAAGTGCTGTTTATGTGGCAATCCTCTTAATGCCATCTTTGGTGCCCTGTGCCGCTTGTCTAGATTATCTCCCTAGGAATCAAGAACTTTGAAAACATCCTCCTTAGGAGGGACAGAGCTGCTGTGGAGATTGGCGAAGACAGAAAGCGTAAGAAAATCAGAGGTGTGAGGGTCCTTCTGTCCACTTTCTAAGCCAGTGTGCCAAACCCTTAGTACAGCTGAGACCCAGCAGGTAACAAGACCCATCTCTTAACATCCTTTTCCTTTAGCAGGAGATGGCTGCCTTTGGTTGTGGTATCCTTTTGGGCCTTGGGGGAAGCATCTGGTCCTTTTTCGGCATGTTAACTTTCTGGATTCACAGATTTTTACACTGCTTTGCCTTGAACAGAGGACAGTGAAAAACAGGAATTTCTGAGCAGTCTGAGGACCCTCCAGGGGCTGCAAATGGAAGCTAAATTCACAGATCTGAGTGTTCAAAGTCTCCATGACTGATAGTGACTCCAATAGGTGACAGGGATCTATTGACAAGGATATAACATGTACTTGCCAACGGGACAAGCCAGAGTACTCCTGACTTCTCAGAAGTATTTCAAGCCAGCCTCAGAGCAACCCCTTAAACAAATGAAATACCTATGGCATTTCTTCCTTTCTTGCTCATCTTTTGGTGCTAAACATGTCACCTTTAGTGCTCTCTGCTCCCCACCTCACACCATGTGCAGGGCCTGGGAAGCTCTATAGATGCATAATGCGCTTTGCCATAACACTAAGGAAAAAGGGGCAAGATAATGACAGACAAGTCTGCTTTGAAACTGCAGTTTTCCCTGCCTTTTCTTTTTGGTCTCAATCAAAGCATTGCTGAGCAGTGGGGAGGCGCTCCTCTCCTCCCTGCATTTGAGTTTTTTGTTATTTAGTAGTGCAACACTCTGTTTATTAACTCCTGCCACTGTAAATGAGTTAGAAATGAGGAGTTTCCATGTGTGTGGGAGAATCCTTTGAGAAAAGGAAAAAGTGAGGGAAAAAATAATAATGCCACACATAATTGTCTTGGCATTCTAGAGAAGAAGGACAGAGGTTTATGCCTGGAAAACAGCCTGTCATTCGTCTTTAATACGGAATGATTGCAAACAGATTTCCTACAGACACTAGCCACGTATTGAACTGATTAAGAATCATGTGCTTATTGATTGCCACATTCTTTCCCCACGCTGCTGCATTTCCTCCCAGTGGCCACCACATCCCTGTGCACTGCTGAGGGTGACGCCTTGTGCCAGCATGTGGCCATGGGGAATACCTGCCCAGGCTGCACTGCCATCCCAAAAGGGTTGGTCCAGGGGCTGTGGGGAACATGAGGGGACTGGGGTTTTGTTCCCAGCTTGCTACTGGCCTGGCTGGGGTAGGGGTGAAGGTGAAGCACTTGGTTCCTCCATGCTCCGTTGCCTTCTCCATTCAAATGTCCTTGGAAGATTTTTTCCCTGTTATCAAAAGTTGTGAGCTCTTAAATATGGAACAAATATGTGTGCTCAATTGCACACGTTTGCCTTGGTGCTTAAAGAAATACTTACGTGGGCAACTCTGGGTTAACAGTGCTGAAGTACACCTCACCCATCACATGGTTACAGGGCTGCTCAGAGCCACAGCACTGAAGGGGATGAGCTAGCTGAATGCTGCAGCGAGAAGTCCCAAAAGAGGGGCTACAGCCCCCCCTACCATCCAGCTAAATCTGTGCCTGTCTTAAAACACAAACAGACATGCAAGGAAAGCCATATATTATACCAGTGCCCTAGGCCACGTTTTAACATTCACACTTCAGTCTTTCTCGCTGCCTACAGGAACGAGTGTTAAATACCAGGGGGTGAGTGGTCTTCCACCTCTGGCCTCTCCTTCCACCCTCACTTGCTTTCACTGTCCTACAGCTGGATCAGCATCCCAGGAGAGCAACAAGCACCAGCCAAGGCTTCATCCATTGAGGGCCTGGAAGGTAATGATCAGACTCCTGTTGGTTTGGCCTACTTGGTTTGGTGGTGGTTTTGTTTGTTTGTTTGTTTTCTCTCATGAAATATTTCCTCTCTGTGTTATTTCACCATTTCCTGAATGCAATGTTTCCTTCCAGGCATGGATATTGAATCAGGTCTCAGCCCCAGGGAATCTGGGACCTTCTAGGGCTGAGGGACACCACAAATACCAGGGTAGACATTGCAGGTCAGGATGGGACTTGGGCTCATGGGGTACAGAGGAGGTAACAGTAGTCCCTGACTGGTAGTGGAGCAGTGCTGAATCTCTGGCCCTACTAAAAGCCTGAAGTGGCCAAGGTCCTGACGTGACTGCCACAGCACTTACCTAAGGTGAGACTGGCTGACTCCAGGACATGGCATGTTTAATGCCAGAAACACACATCTGTGTCAAAATTTCAGTGAAGTATTTTACTTTGAAGCCAAGGGTCTTGCCAGAAGTTGGCACCTGTTTCTGAAGTATCTATAAAAGGCCTGATTGCTTAAAACAAACAAACAAAAAAGAACACCTGAGCAACCTCATTCTGGAATCTGGAAGCCACCAAGCTAACCTGCAGAAGTGAAGGGATTCCAAATCGCTAGTCACTGTTGAAAACCACATGCTCAGTTCGGTGCAGGATACTCTAATGGCAGAGAAAAAAGAAAAAAAATAGAATAATCAAAAGTCAGGAGCTCCACAACTGATATTCTGATCTGCGACAATAGCTGACTGCCACTCCAAAGAGACAATGTCTGAGGAAAGAGTTAATTCTGTTTCTGCGCTTTTTTAAAATAATCATTTGTTGTCACCATGAAGAGTGACTGATAATAATAATTACATCTCAAGAATACTTTTCAGTTGTTTTCTGTCAAAAGGGCTAAGTGCAAATCAACTAGTCTTTTTTTTTTTTTTTGAGTGTTCATAATTAGATTCCTACCGTATTCTCTCTTTTCTTACAGACAGGAGGGAAACTGCCTTCCAAAGTATCAGAGACAGTTTTAGGTAATAATAACAGCTCGCAATGGAGTGATGTGTGAAATCCATGGGGGAAGGGAGAAAACACAGCAAATGGGCAAGATTTATCCAGCAGCATCTATGCATTGTCATTTCTTTTTCTTTTTCTTTTTTTTTCCTACTTGCCTTATAATGTTTCAAAGAGAGCTATAAAATGGTGTTTAGTTTTTTAGTTTAGTACTGTTCTGAGCTCAGCTAAATCTGTTGCCTGATCACGTCATTTTTTCTCTCAGTAAAAGCAGGCTTCAGAGATGTTTATTAGAGATGCTGAACCCTGTAAACACATACATACAGCCAGGCAAAGGGCATACAAGGAATAGAGAAAACATGCAGGCATGTGTCCATGGACAAAGAAGAAGAGAAGACATCTTGGTTGAGAGCTACATGGTGAAATGGTGGCAATATGGGAGAAGTTGCCATGTTGTAACTAGGCCTTAACAGGAAAAACCTATACAATGGTTTGTCTTCTAATTTTTTTAAAAACTGCTTTGTAAAACAGGTGAAATTCTTTTTTTTTACAACCTTGCTTCCTGTTAAGGCTGTGGGCTATGTCACTACCAGTTCACATACCAAACATATACATATGTTTACGTATGAGCCATATTTGTACCACCTTTTCAGGTTTCATCCCTATCTTGTTCTATGGATTTTTTCCCCTGAGGATGAGCACAGCAGATGGCAGAGACCACGGAGAAGATGGAGGTCAGCATACGCGACTTTGACCTATGTTGTGAGTTCATACAAGAATCAGAGGAGTGACTTAGCTTCATCCTCCTTTTTGAACAAGGTTGAAGTACTAGTGCAGCTTTAAGTGTTCCAAAGAAAGTACCAAAGCATGTGAAGTTCCCTGATTTGTTGTTGTTTGCTGTTGTTGTTTGTTTCTGTCTACCTGAATTCTCAGTCTGTCTCCAAAGAAAGGTGTTCAAACAGGGTCAGCAACCTGAGTACCAAATCCTTCAAGAGCACATGGAAGTCCTGCAGCATGAGCTTTCTCCCAGAAAGCTAGTGCAAGAGTGGGTGGTTTTATGAAAATTGCTTGAATGCGGGACTGGTCTTCAGAAAAGAATTCTGCAAAATGCCTGGTGGACATGTAGACAATAGGGGAGTGTCTGCAATAACAATGGAAAGCACTTTCCCTAATGGGAAACATCCTCATCATTCATAACATATCCTTGTGCTATGTGGTTCTTCGGGTGTTGAAATGTAGGGTGGATCCAAAACCCTGAGTGCAGCTGATCCAAGTTATCTAATTGCTGCTAATGTTTTTCTCGTTGGTGGGCACAGGAAACTTGTGTAATGAAAAACAACATTAAAATAGCACTAGGATTCTGTCTTACAGCACCAAGAGAAAAGAGGCACTAGTCTTCCTGCATTAAGGATGCCAGCCACTCCAGCTCCCCAGCCAGCTCTCTTTGAACATTTTGTACAGTATCTGCAACAATACTAACGAATGCAATTAGGATGAATCACGTAACAAGGATGAATCAAGGGTACAAAGGGGATCTGGCTGCTCAACAGAAATCTAAAACTAAAACCACCCACTACATCCCTTTCAGAGCAAGAATGGTTTGACCGGAATGCGCTTCAATAAAGTATTTTTCTGTTCTTTAGCCTAACGCTGTAGCTATGGCCATGGAAGTCGTTCTTATTTTTAATAATAGAGCCATGCATAAGTTCTTTTAGAAAGGCTCATCAAATAATACGCTCTCATCCAAATGGTGTGACACCTTCTTTGCACCAGCAACTTCTGTTCAAGGCAAGTAACACGAGTATCCTCCTTGGTAAAGGAGAGGATGTTTTCAGTTTAGTATGTTAGAGTACGGCTGGAAAAGTAAGGCACTTTCAATACTTATTTCCTGCTGGTTCTTCCACTGTAGAGTGCCTTTCTGCAGACTCTCAGGAAAGAGTACAGAGGGGGAAAAAGGGTGCAGGAATTGATGGTTATGATAAAAGCTGGAAGGCAGACATTCTGTTCAAAACTACCTGGATTTTGCTGTGGACATGAGAAAACATAAATCATCCAGAAGGACAGCTAGCAAACAAATCAAAAAGAAAATGCTTTTCCCCAGAACTCATCTCTTTACTGGTGGGCAAGTTCTGAGTAAAGAGCTGGCTTACTTCTATCACTCTGCATTCTTAACTGATACAGTTGAATAAATACAGTTGTTCCCTTTTTTTGGAATATGCATTAGTTGATTTTTAAGTATCAAGCTAGTAGCCCCCAAGGGTAAGCTGGAAAGAACCATCCAACCAATTTCACAGCAAATAATTTATTCCACAAATATTGCTTCCCTTCCTAGCTCCTGAATTGGTTCTGGATGGTTCACAAAACTCTCAGATTTATTTGTTATTCAGAGTTGCTTATAAAATTCTTCCATGAATAATGAAATTGGGCTGGAGATTGTTCACTAACAGCCTTTTGTGAATAGTTGTAATTCACTATACAAAATTCATGTTGTGATTTGATATGTTAGCAATGTTTTGTGATACCGTCTCTGACTGGATGAATTATATAGCTCACCAGGGAGTGTGGAGTGAATTGTGATTGTAAAAGTCTTGATTGGCCATTTCTAGGCAAAGTGGGAAAAATAATGTAAGTGTGGATGCTTGTTAATGGCAGGCATGTTTCTCCATCCACTTACACTGACATAATTGAGAGATTGCTTCACTGATGTCAGCAGAAATGCTGGTTGTAAAACTGAGGTAAAAAAGGCATTACAGTCAGTATTTCTGAGATAATGGAGTCTTCGGGGGTTTCCTGACTGGCATCTGGTCACAGGTGAAAATGACAGGAGAAGCAGAACACTTTAAATCCTTTTTATCGTTTCATTTATATGGGATTTTTCCCATTGAATTTGGTGTACATGTGAGTCAAGAGAAAGGGTTCATAAAGGCTTCTCTAGCTGCTGCTTGCTTTGTAGCAGTACAGGCTGTAGCAGCACATTTTGCTCCTGTGGCGATGCCTACTCCAGGTGAGCAATAAGAACAAACATTGGCCTAGACCATGTCCTCCCTGCCCTGAAATCTTTCCTCAAGCTCTCAGCATAATCCCCTTTTTCTGCCCCCTCCCCACTCTGCCGTTAGCTAACTCTTCCCTCCAGTCCATCATTTCCCACTCGTGTCCCCTCCAGCCTCTGCAGATGAGGTACAAGCAACCAGATGTGCCAGCAATCAGCATCTTTCCTGTGCTGCATGTGGGGCTGGGGCTCACCACATCTCATTGCAGTGTGGCTCCAGAGGGACCAGGGATAAGCTGAGCCCCTGAAGTTCTCTGTATTAAGGGCAGGGCTTTTTAGCCTCTTAAGTGAGCCAACATGAGCATTGCAAGAGCTCTGCAGTCCTCCCTCCTGTTGCTTACAGGTGGCAATAAAGGAGAGGTTGGTGGGACAATGTAAACACCAATCTAGTTTGCACAGCAGAGGTTTTCCCTGCAGAGGCTATGCATTGCTTCCTTCCTTTTTTCCTTCCTTTTTTTCTTTTGTTTGTGTTCACGTGGCATTTTTTTCTAAAACAATTTGATTCAATTGTCTTTTTTAATTGTGTTTATTTTATTTGTCACAAGGGTATAGGGCAACCCAAGGTGAGAGGAGGGGAAGGCACAGCCATGCTTTATAAATCCAAACTCGATTCTCACGTCAGGAATATTGAACACTAAGGCTCTGTAAGCAGAAACATACACATAGACAAATAGATAATGCTCCTTTATAACTTCCCAAACATCATCTCTCCCTCCCATAGCGTTTATATCCACCTGGCCCTTCCAGTACGATCAAACCAAGAGGTGCCTCATTCCCAGCTCTCTTTCCCATTGCCAAATGTCAGGAGAGGTGTCAGTGCTGAGCTGTGTGTGCGCATACACAAAGGGCTCATCTGGATGCTGGATGCACCGCAACAGCCATGTTCACTCCTCCAATGCATCTCCGGTCTGCGTGTTTATGATCTCTCTCCCTCTCTGATTTGGATGGACAAAAGCATTGCTGTTTGTTCAGGGCTTTTTTGTTTGTATTGTCTAAGACAATGAGTAGAATTTAATAAAACATCTTTACAAACAATAAAAAAAGTGGACATTTCCTAAAGAAAGAGGTGGGGGAGGGAGATGCTGTTCTTAATTTGACAAATCTTTTTTGATTTGGGCTGGGGTTTTTTTGTTTGTTTGTTTTTTATTCCGTTCCCCTCCCCTGCTAATGAAATTCCTAAAGATGAGATGGGCTGTTGTTGCCATAGAAACTTGGTGCTGGCAGAAACTAAGACTGCAGATTTATTCACACAGCTTGTTAGTTAAACTTGATGCAATAACACAGAATTAATATTTTGGTCTCATCGAGATCTTGCAGCTTTTTGCAGAACCATTGAGCAGAAGGAAACACCAAACTCTGCATTGCTGGGCTAAATTTCTCGGTCATCCTTGGGCACTGCACCATGGGCAGCTCCGCTTTATGCTCAGGGAGGGCTGAATCCCCTTGCTGCTGGCTGCTGCAGGGATGCTCTCATTGCTAGTCACAGCAGACACAGGCCTGAACAGCAATTGCAGGAAATCAGTCCTCTTTTTCTTTTTAAAGCCTCTCTGATGAGCTTGGCAGGGAAATGATTCTTCTACTCAGAGGTATCTTAGCTTACGAAGGGTCTTAACCCTCTGGTAACACACAATATATTTTGTGTTCTCATTAATGTACATTTTGCAATTATTGATGGATGCAATCTTGCCCTCTTGGGTAAATAAACATATATCCCCTTACCTGCCTGATGACAGGGAAACTGATGGGGGGGAGGACAGATGAATGTGCCATACAAACATCAACTCCAGGTCCATCCCAGCAGAGCAGAACTGGGGTTGGTATTTAAGATCTCTCTATAACTGAGTCCCATGCGTGTTACTCCTGTCTGTATTTGTCCCCCTTGGGCTTTACTTTTGTTGTGGGAATCAGCTCTGATCACAAGACATGAAAATTCTCTCTCTATTCCTTTTCCCCTCGAATATCACATGCTTATTTTCACACAGCTCTTCCAAATGAAGATGTGACACCACAAATAGGATTATAGCTGCAAAAGGGGAAATGGTCAGTAGTGGACAAGTCCTAAGGGGTTAGAAGGGAGAAATCTTTTTGTCGTGACATCTGCTGTTACAGCTTAGGCTGCTTACGGTTCTTGGGCACAAAGTCTCAAGCCATGTTTTTTCTGCCCCCCAGACACGAATGAACCAATCAACATAAATCTGTAAGCAGAGTTGCTCAACTGCATGTCAGAAGTTCCGCACCACCATGAGGCAATGCAGAGACTTGCTTGGCCAAATCACTCAGCAGTTGAACCTTTGGCTTCTCTACTGATAGCATCTCATGGACTGCATCAAAGAAATCAATCTTTTGAAGTGTTCTGGTTCAAGCATGATGAGCTCAAATTCATTTTCTACCTAATGAATGAGGAAATTTTATTTTTCGCATGGTGTAGATTCCAAAACAACACATCAGCCAGCTAAACAACACATGGATGAAGAAAGGAGCACAGCAGGGCAATGGAGCAGTTTATCTGGTAAACTGACTCAGCTCATGGTTCTCAGATACAATAAAAAGCAGCCAAAGACCCTGCTCCTATCTCAAGTCCAGCCAGGTGCTAGTTTACTGCAGATATCTCAACAATTCAGTGAGTTGCAGAAGAATCTGAAAGTGGTAAGGGTCATGCCAATGACATGGATAAGAGGCACCCCCCAGTGTTCACTACAGCACCCAAATATGCTTGTATATGCTTGTGCTTGCTTACACATACACTACTTCGTTGTACCTACAGAAATTATTCTGCCTTTTCACAGACAAACTGCTGAAGTCTGTCTAATGGATCCCTAGCACAGGTAGGGAAAAAGACCACAGTAAAGGGACTAACTGAACTGGCTTTGATTTACGAAGGGTAGAAGATATTTACACTCAGCTGGGATTTTAACTGTGGAGGGTTACACTGCTATAACTAGACCCATGTTTTTTTTAATAAAAAAACATAGAATGAGTTGGGTTGGAAGGGACCTTGTAAAGATCTAGTTCCAACCCCACAAACGTGAATTTCTGCCACAGAATTAACAATTCAAGCCCTCCACCAGAGTCTCTTTAGTTTCATTCTTCTCCAAAAAGATAGGTGTTGTGTGGTTTTTTTTTTCTCCCTGAGATTAGTGGATGCTTTGATTAAAATTTGCACAATGAACCTGGAAGCTATTTGTTCTTATGAAAAACTCAGAGAACACAAGGCAAGTGGGTGTGAGCAGTCAACATCTTCAGAGGATGTCACTGCCATCCTGAGAAGGGCTTAGCACCTGCCATCCCCATTGGCTTTGCTACTTGTGCTGGCCACTCTGGGAGCTCTTCCAGAAGTACTTCAGTAGCAAAGAGCTATATCTACTTCACAGCAATTAGTGTAAGTCCATGAATTCAAATCTGAAGTCAATAAACCTATGAAAAGTAGGTTTTATTTACAAACACTTGAATACCAGGTGTAAGCCTTTAGCATGGGGCCCTCACAGGGCTCAGGATACTTCACAGCTAGGCATACTGGGCAAGATCTTGCACTTCCCTATTTCTCTGGATTTCCTAGAGGTGTAAATCAGTGCAGCATCTGCCCTATAATCATTAGTAAAATAAATTAGAATGCTTGAAGGAGCAGCTTGATTAGGAAGTGAAGTGATCACTAGCAACTATTGTCAATGTTGTGTGCTTTGTTCCACTTACAAGGCTAATTACTGTAACAAAGTAGATCATTTTAAATGGAAATTCTGGATGACTCTCAATGCAAATGTTCGTGATTTTTTCCTGGATGCATCACAACCACATACAGGAAACAAGGGACAATGGAATTAATCAAAACACAACTAAATTGAACAAACTATTCAATAGACTTTTGTTAGAACTCATTATAAATGTTCATTTGTCCTCATTCTTTATAAGTTCTTTGTCTGAGGTCCTCTATCAAATCCTACCATCTCTACATCTCTTTGCAAAACAGAATTGTCCACCCAATGAGCCTATTATACTTTCTGACTTTGGCCCAAAGAACCCAGTCCACCTCCCAGGGGAGCCACTGGCTGTACTCTCATTAATCTCAGCATCATGGGACTGAGCAGAAATTCTTCACTTGGTCACGTTCTTAACTTGCAACACATGTCCGCTCTTACTCAGCCATGTTCCTTGGTGCTGAAGTTGCACTTAAGGACAAGCTGCGAGTTAAGTGTGTGTTCAAGTGTTTGGCATATTTAGCCTAAAGCCCACGTTATCTGGAATAACCACCTGACAGTTGGGTAATGCCCTTCTCCTGTTTGCATCAACTGAGCTGGTTGCTCAGTAATGTGACAGCTGGGTATGCGGCAGGAAGAGTCTGCAGGATTGAGCCAAATGTTGCCTTGTTTGCTTGATTCATAGAGGGTTTTTGAGACAGAAAAAACAATCTAATAAGGAGAAATACAGTTTTCCAGAAGGCATTCTGAGCATATATTAATCGTCTTGAATGGTCTTCAGTATACCGTGGTCCTCACCCATTAACTGGCAAAGCCCAAGGCTGTTTATAATAGTGTCTGTGCTTATAGAAAAACTTTTTCATTTGAATGTATCCTTTCTAGCCTTCTCAGTCTTTTCTAGATGGGAAAACAGAGAAAAAATGTATATTCCTTTAGACAATATATGAGAACGATGTGAAATCATTACCTGCCCAGGTAAAATCAGATTCTGACATTCCCCTTTTCCTTTGGTGTATTTACTCCTTATTTGAGATGTAATGTTTACTCCTGGGAAAAATACCTTGGAATAACTGTAGAAGTCTTACTCCACAATGGAAATTTTGGCAAGCCTGGACTGACAGCTGTTTACCCTTTCAGTGAATACCACGTGCCTAGGGAGAGCACTGACTTGTAACAAGCACAGCAAAGCAACCACCTAGGACCAGTTCTTTTCTAAATGGGGTTGAAAGCACACAGACCAGACATGTGTCCATATTTCTACAGTTATTTTCTCTGGATTTTAAAATAACACTGTAGGTTTCCTTTCATAACCCTTCAGAAATGGTAGATTTTTATTTTATGTTTGAGAACGAAGGGTAGCCAAGAGGCTTGCAATTAGCCTCACCATTGTCTGTCCCCAGCAAGTCTTTGTGCAAATACTTCTCTTGTCATTGCTGCTAGAGCTGGGGAACTGGCATCCAACAGTCCTGATCCAAAACTGAAGGGCAGTAAAAATACATATTTCTTGTAGAGGGTGCATGCAGACATCCCAACCCTATGGCTTTATATGGTCCAGTATTGCTTTTAGAAACAATCTGCGCATACACATGGAGTTCAATCCATCCTCAGTACCACAGATGTGCTGCAAATGCTTAGACCAATTGTGCCTGCACAGCAAGTCTGTGTGAAACCTATTGGTCTTATGCTCTTTTAGGGCATGCCAATTTGGTTTGTCCATGAATAATTGTAAACTGAAAAAAAAAATAGCCAACTTGGACTATTTCATCCCAGGCAGCTCTGTCTTTATAAAGGGAAAAAAATAGGAGAACACATCAAACTTTATCTTAAATACACAAAGTCAAACACTTTTCAGGCCACCAGTGTAGTCAAGTCAATGATATTGTACTGGTCTGAGTCTAATGTCAAACCAGTAAACGAGGAACAATTATTGTTATCACTGTCATTACGTGCTGTAAAACCAGTGTAAGCGGGAAGAGAATCAGCCTGACTGTGCTAGCAAGAAAGAAAACAAATGTTTGTAATAAAGTGCAACTTTGACTGTTGTGGCTTCCAGTAACAGTACAAAATGAATGTAACTTACACACCACAGGCAGAAGTGTGTAGTAAACAAAACAGGGGCGTGAAGGGCAATCATTGAAATGCATGATTGTTTTTTTCTTTTTTTTTTGACATCTGTGTAAACCCACTGACTTCAACAGAGTTACCTAAGGCAACTAAGAATGGAAGAAAAAAATGTTATGACCTGAGAACCAGGAAATGAAAGTTATTAGTATAAAGAGCAAAACAGATGAATCCAACAGAACTTAAACTCCCTGTTTTTCCTAGGTCAGCTCAATATGACACCAGTTTCACTTGCATTTCTCTTATACACCAACAGACTCCATAATATCATGTCCTGTCACTGCGGTGAATGAATTTCTGATCTAGCCAAATGAATGACTTAGGAAAGGATAAGGAAACTGGGAACAAAGAAAAGTAGGGAGTGTTAAACAGAGTGAAGATGATGAATATGATTTTGTCCTAAGTCAAATATTTGCTATTCTGAATAAAATATATCTGCCAACTCTGAGAAGAAGGTAAACAATTTATCCTGGGTAAAATTGCCATAGTCACTGGGACACAGCGAAAAGAAAATATTTTTTCCCATTTGTGGGAGCACACTGAGCTGAGTGCCTGTTTTGTTGGACTCTGCCTAATTGAAGCAGGAGAGACATCTCTAGCCCAAATCAATCAATAAATAGAGTTGGTACCTACTGACATTTGGACTGATTTTGGCTCAGAAAGTTTTATGAATATTCTGAGCTGCTGACTTCCACTGAAATCAATTTTATGATTAGGGTATTCCTGAAAGTTTCACCAGCATGGCAGAAGCATCACTTTCTGTTTTGACATGACTGCAGCTCTCTTAAGTTGACAAAACTGCATGGCTGCATGCCTGTGGCAGTTTTGGAGCCAGAAGTACATTCTTGATGAGCCTACTTGGGAAATTTTGCAGCCTAGCCAAGCAAATACTATCTGAGGACTTTCTTTGTGAACGTATGGGGGAAAGAGTGATAATTAAGCCCATGTACTGTAATTGGACAGCCCCGCAATGTTCAGCAGCTGCGGTCTAGGCATTTTCTAGTTGACAAAACCACTTCACTACTGTCCTATCACAACCACCCCTTGAGAAAGCCTCAGCTAAGTGAAGGTTAGAGACAGCTTTGAAATGCATTCAAATTCATGGCTGCTTGGAGCAGATTTTCATTTGAGTATCTCTATTTACAGTGAGGTTAGTGGCTGGGGATTTGCCATGCTTTTTGTCAGAGTAATCCACTTGCATTTCTACAAGTAGGACATCACAGCAAGTAGTGCAATGCCTGAGCCATCTTCACCCTGTGTTTTGGACGGTCCCTTTTTCTTCTTCATTATTTCAGCCACCATTTACAGCTTGGTACAACAATCCTACCAAAATGGTGCAGAGGTTTCTCACGTACCTTGTCATCCTAGGGAATTGCTACATATGTAAAAGGCAGCTTCAACATCTGAGGCATACAGCCCATATCCGCAGCCAGTACGTGTATCTTGATGCTTCTTTAAAGAGCAGAAGTTCATGTGATTTGCTGTGACTCTTTGGCCATATCTTTCATAGCCATGACCTCCAGCAAATCCCTCTGGGATATGTGCTCATAGGGTGGCTGAATGTAATTAACTTACATGTTTTAGCAGCAATCCAAGCAGCATTTGCTGCTCATGCTGCTGACTTGGTAGCACAGGGAAGCTTGTTTTGTTACAGGCTCTTCTGCCATCACCTGTAAGGGTGCTTGTTACATGGAAGCACTAAAAAGGTCATGATTATTCCCCTTGCTTCACCAAGGAGACATGAAAAGCAAGTGCCATTTAACGGAGCAAAGTGGGGTGGGCAGCACTGCATGCTTGAGAATGTTATCAGCAGGCTGAGGATGGAAGTGGGTGGACAGGTGAGCCCTGGGGTGGGAACCTGCCATTTTCTTGCTTAATCTTTAGACTTCATGTCCATTTTAGTCAGCATGTAACGGGCAGGGGCTTAGCCATTTCAGAAAGCTAATTATTCTGGAAGGCACCTCTCCAAGTATTTGACAAAATGCCTGTGATGCACGTTGAGGATAATTATCACTTGTTCTGTTGTCCTTAAATGTCCCTCACAAAATGTCAGCCCTGTCAGATGAAGCAGAGGCATTGAGAATCCCTGTTTCAGAATGCACTGGGAAAGCAGCAACCATTTTCATGTCTGTTAGAATAGCGCGTATTAATGCATTTCATTTGTTTAGCAGTATTTTTAGGTTTCAGAATTATGCAAATTGTTCTCCAAATTACACACAGCCCTGAGATAGCAGCTAGTAGCAGTTGCAGCTGTCAGAGTCATACGGCGCTGAGCACCCAGCAAGATGCAGGAGAGAATGCAGAAATGGTTCTGGGCATCACTGCAGTCACAAGTATCTGCTAATGGACAGGCGAGTGGCATACAGTGCTGACGGGCCTGATATAAGGGAGACAGAACTGAAAATAGACCTCTCCACTAGCGTCAGGGGGTATTGGATGTCATTACCACTACAAACTAGAATGGACAGCTTTATTATCAAGGTCAACAGTGCCATTAAAATGTTTCCAGGCATCAGTCCTCCCCTCTTAATGGAAAGCAACATGAAATAAATTAGCTGACCACTTAACCAGCTGGTAAAGACAGGAGAAGGACTAAACAGAGTGGCAGGCTTGTTTTTATAGGAGGCAAACCTTGGGAGGATATAAATCTGTCCAGCAGATAGTGCTCTGGGACTCTAAGCACTAAGGGTATTGTTACAGAGTTTTCCTGGCTTGCCTCCAAAGCAGATATCCTGTTATGTAGGAACTCTGGGACTAGGAATCTGCCTTGCTCCACTACTTGGAGCTAGAAACTGAGGCATGGGCCTGTGGCTCCTCATTTCTGGCTTGCCCAGATTCACCAAGGAGATCTGAACTGAGCTGAGAATCTAGGTTTCCCCAAGTGCCAGTCTGGTGTTTAAGAGCTGCTGATGAAGGGGGAAGTCGTTTACAATTATCAACACTTCCTTGGCTTGCAAAAAATTGAGTTGCTGTTTTACTCTGTTGGTAATTGCTCTCTTTTCTGCCTACAAAACCTCACTTCTATATGGCTGACCTCAATTGAAGAAAACCACAATGAAAATAAGAAGAGATGTAAGTTCCTGCTAGAAGATTAGTGTCAAAGGTTGTTTCTGGTGGAGGTTTAATTCCACAGAGCTTGGATTTACTTTTACTTATGTGCTATCAAAAAGAAAAAAAAAAGTGGATTTTCTTTTGTTATTTAAGTAGCTTGGCTGTATAGAAGGTTCATATAAAACCTTTCACATTGAGAGAACTGGTGCTGGAGCCTGACTTTTGCAACCCAGTGGGGTGCTCTTCAGTTTTACCCTTGCTCTTCTCCTTGAATACCTGCCTTGGACTTTGTCAGACCTGCAAACTCAAGGACCATGTTCATCATGCAGTGAGATCTGGCTACAGCTGTGATGCACAGTATGGGGAAGCAGGAGCTGGTGCACTGAAGGTCAGGAGAAGCTGGACAAATGCACAGGAGTCACACCCCACCAGCTCAGCATGGTTGTTAGCTGGTGGCTGAAGAGTTTTGCAGAGGCATGCACATTGCACATCCCTTACTTATAGCTTTATCTGATCACAGCCATTTGTACAGCGCTTATTCACATTGTTACCTGGTTCTTAGTCATGAGAAACAAAAATCAGTTACCATCTTTTTTTTTTTTCTCTTTACAAAAAAGAAAAAAAATCCAGCAACCAAAATCAGACAATAGAAGTGGATGTAAATCAACAGAAGGTATTTTAAGGCTGCAGATAGTGTACTATATCTGGGTAAATATGGGCTAAAGGATCATCAACAGTAGATGTGAGGAATGAATGGGACAGAAAGGCAATGGTTCAGGAGGGATAGACAGGTTGTCATGATAAGTCTCGTGAATTGTTTATAAATTCTGTTTACATTGTGAACATTTTGTTCAAAGGCTGCTAAAAAGATTTAAGAGAACTGAGTAAAAATGTTCTCTGCTCTATAAAATGCTACTGCTTTGCCTTTGTCTGGGTAGCAGGATAAATAAGAACCACAAAAGTGCTATTGCAACTAACACTGCACACCATTTTTCAATTGGTGAAATGACCAATCTATATATTTCTCCTCTTTGTGACGGAAAGAAATTAAAGGAAAGGGAGACAAAACACTTTGAAGGGTCCTGAAGTGCTCTGACAAAGGGTGGCACTTGGGATCTGCTTGCCTAGTACTGTGGTTTAATTGTATGAAGATGCCTAAGTGCATCATGTGGTTGCAAAGCTCATTAGCAAAATTAATTCACTGTGCTCTATTCATTTTCTACAATCCTGACATACAGCCATTTAGCATCTGGAGCTATTTGAAAATAAAGGCACTCTCGAAACATTTTTCCTGGTTGCTTTTAGTAGAATATAAATTGCATGTTTATGGAAAACAGATTTTTTTTTTCTAATATGGGATCTCCCACATAACACCCTTTACACTGACAGACAAATAGTACTATTCCAAAAGAATAAGGACCACAGGGGCAAAACAGAAGCCTTAACTTAAACTTTAAATCAAAGATATAAATGACAGGTACAACAACTGATTTGCACAGCGATGCTGGATCACCCACTGGTTAGGAGGTGAACAGGAGTGTGGAGCTTCCCACATTTGTGGTGTTGACATGCAAGTCACAAAGGTGCTTATACTCTGCTGAAATTGAAGATTTGGAACCTAGCTGGAAGGTAGTGGCCCAAAAACCACAGACAGATCCAGGCTTTTTCTCAACACCAGAATGTGTGCCAGTGAGTTGTCAAAACCACGCAGCTGTCATCTCTTGTGGGACTTGAAAGATTCACCTAATCAACATGTGAAAACAACAAGAAGCCCCCCTGTAAAGAGCTAGGGAGAACTACAAAGTTTTGTTATTGGTGTGGGAGATAACAAGAGCAAAGATGGAGATTAATAAAATATCCCCTGCCATGCTAAGCAGAAATCCAATCACAGCAATTCAGAAGACTCCCTGCCTCAATAAAACTGACTCTTTCTTTGTTTGCAAGCTAACACTTGGGTCTAATGTTTCACTGCCAGAGGTAACTTTACAAATTGGAAGCTTGAATTCATCCAATCAAGCCTGCAATAAGAGCAGGCACTGAACACTCCTGTATGGTGTTATGTAGACATATTGCTTCAGGATGGACTCTTCTAAACTGTTAATTGATGGAGATCTTGCCCTGTGAATTTCACTGGGGCATTTGCTCCAATTTCATTAGTGTGCTGTTATGTAAGACACTCCTCCTGCAATTAATTAGCTATTTGTGTGGGCATTTATTTTATCTACAGACATGAAACCAGATCCTCGGATGACATAAATGAATCCGACTTGCTTTTTTACCACTGGAAGACCAAGCCCAGAAGCCGAGCATAAAGATAAACTCCCAACTCGTGGGTGGTTCCCAGCCATTTGCTGTCATTTTTCTGCTTCATACAGTTTTGTGATCTAATTGCTTTTTCAGGCACTTGTGTTTTAGGGATATTTCTTTTTTCCTTCTAACAACCCAAATTGCTCCAGGAAGAGTCAGTTGTCATGACTCCCTGCTTTTAAGGCTGCTGCTGCCACCGTTTCCCAACAATAAGAGGAACAGAGGACTAAAGTAGACAGGAGAAAAAAAAAAAACTAATTATAGACCAGGCTCCCTTTCTCTCTCTAAGGTGGAAGAGAATGTAAATTATCATTCCTGGATACAAAATCAAATAGAATTACTTATCTCTTGAAATCCCCACTGATCTGGCCACTGCACAGTTAAGCGACATGCTGCCTCATTATTCCAATGACATACTGCTGCAGAAGAAACTCCCAGGCAGTGCCATAAACCAGTAAAGATACAGGAGACGGCTCACAGTTTTCCTCCACTCTTTCCCAGGTAGATTTCCATATCTTTCAAATTAAAATTTATTTTCCCTGGATCCTGAACAAGTCTGTTCTGTGGAGAAACACAAGAAAATGACCCCTGGAATAGCAGACAATTAAGAAACCAGAACATGGCTAGACTGCTGCAGGGAAAGTCTGCATCAGGATTATTAGTTCCTTGATTAGGCTATTTTCTGGAGAGATTTGGAGCCTTTCAGTTCTCTTGCTGTTCATTAGACACAGATCTCTCTAATTTTGATGGAGTCTCCCTTGCTATGTAGAAAAGGAAGGTCAGAATTACATGTTCATGTGATGGAATAAATCCATTGCTTAGCTAAGTCTTTCACTGCATTATCAGAAGGCTCAATTTATAAAGGTATTTGTATAGCCTAAGGAATAGATAAGTACCTATTAGATATACAAAACTACCACATGCTCCTTATTTGTCTTTAAGACCAAGGGGTTAAGAACAACTGAAAGGACTAGGACGTGCTAGCCTGGAAAAGACAATAGCTCATACAAAAACACAATATGCTCATGAGGAATCTGGGGGAGGTGAACAGGGGAACATACCTTAACCAAAACCCATGCCCTTGCCTTGCCAGTGCTTGCTGCTGGGTGTGCAAGCTTTGGTGGAACCCAAACCCAAGGCAAAGGCTGATATTTGGGCAGCTTAGCGTGAGGGAAGAAAACCCATGGCCACATATGACAGAGCTCAACAGTAAGCATTCTTCAGGAGAGCTGTGATTTAGACCTTATTGAAAGCATTAGCAAGTGGTTGGAAAAAATCAAAAGACGGCACACACTGTAATGGATTTCGTGACATTTCTATTGCAGGGTTGAGAACAAGGCACCAAAGGATTCAGTGTATCATAAACTGTAAACATGAAATACAGCAGGGGAGCTGCAGCCTCAAAACACAAAACAACCTTCCCTATGAGCATTCAGTTGCACTTTCAAACCCACAGAAAATAAATCTTTTCAGCTATGGCTTACAAATGCAAGGAGAGATCAGGGAGCGCACACCCGGGTTATTCCCAGCCTCTCTGGTGGAAGTAGGTTAACGCACGCTTGCAGGCTGACATTTCCATCCCAGCCCTGCCTGCCTCCCCCAGCAAACAGACAATGCAGAGGGTGCGCAGCCCACACCCGCACTTTGAGGATTCCTCTCTCTGTACTGCTCTGCCCATCCCCTCCCTCCGCCTGTGCTCGTTAATAGTGATGGCAGTGATTTGCATAAAGCTAGCCCAGTGTGTTCACCTCCTAGATCTCTCTTTGCTCAATGCTGCAGCTCTTTCAACAGGGCAGGTGTGGGGATTTAGGAGGAAACAAGCTTTCTTTCACCCTTCACAGAATGTACTTTCAAGTCTCCATTTAAGACAATGGAGACCTTGAAAGACCTAGGGAAAGGAAAGACCTTGAGAAAAAATTAATCTGAGTAGACGCCAATAAATACAGGATTTGTGTTTTTATTTTTCTCTTCCTCCCCCAACATCTCATGAATATGAGATGCTGCTGCAACACTTGGCCACAGCTTAGATGGCTGCAACAGAACTTAAGGGGAAAAGATGCCCACTGGTGCTTTGCCCCTTGAAGGGACTACTGAAACACTAGATACGTTGCTTTGGACTGCTTTGCCATGTAACCCATCCATTCAGCTCCAGGCATCAGGAAATCACAGAGAATCCACAAATCACCTGCCGGAGGATCAGAACAAAAGGAAGATAGCCCAAAGAAATGATGCTGTGGAACAACAAATATTTCATGGAGACTTTCCAGCCATTTGCAATGGAAGACAGCAGTGCTGTTTCTTTCCCACTACCAAGCAAATTGTGTGTGGAGTTTGTGGGGGCTGACACCTCTCACGTTATCTCAGAGCTGGAGCAGCTATGGTAACAGTAGTGCTTCTCATGGAAACAACGACACACAACCAACACTGTCACCCCTTGAAGGAAAACTGGAAACCCATCCATGTCAATGCAAACCAGAAGCTAGTCAGAGGATTTTGGGGGTGCCACAGAGAGAAGACTGGCTTCACTTACATCACACACACACACAAAAAGCCAAGCCAAGTTTTACAGGCGCCCCCACCTCCTTTTGAGCATGCCATGATCTTGCTTTAGCAGGAGTGAAATTACAGTCTGATGTGTCTGTGGCTGTGTGTGGATTTAAAGCTGTTAAGTTGCTTGAAACACTACTATATAGCTACCAAAGGTAAGCAGTTCAGAAATTTTAGCATGACTGCTACAATCCTAACGTGTTTGCTGGAGATATTCCTCCATCAGTGTGGTCACCTTGTGTTGGGCACAGAAGATAATTGGCTTCTTACTCCCTCTAGCTTTTTGGGTGAAATAACCCTGAGCACTGTGTTTGTTGTGCATGTGTGCTGTGTATAAACATGTACCACCATTAAAAAAGGGAAAGAATGAAAGAAGGACAAAACCATCCAGAGAACAGGGCTGTTTGCCCTAAGACTTCCTTTTGAATGGCTAGAGTCAGTCCCACCCCCGTGCATTACAAAGCAAAATAGTGTGCAGCAGCTCATAAATCTCCATGCTCCTCCAGATGCTGCTGGAGGAGAGAGGGCAAGGAGGGATCTCACACCCCTCTGCTTGGGGCTGGCAATGAAAGCTGAGACCCCTAAGGATGGAGACTAGAATACTTCAAGGACAAAGATTGGATTTCAGTTCAAAGGGCTACTAGAGCTGTGCCAGAGTGAAAGGGAAGGGGCATTTGCATGCACATGTACCTGACAGGCAGAAAGAGCAACAACTCTCTGCCTCCTAAGAGCCAAATACCTTACAAACCTCCAATAGGTAAGTCTGCACATTTTTACAACTCTCTACCACCTTTCCATTACAGACAAGAGTTTTGTTCTCAAAGGCAGGTTTAAACTGAACCCCCAGCTCCATACAATCGCATGCACTAAGACACAGGTAACCCTACTGGATATCAAACATTAGGTTCTTAAGAACCACAATCATAAAAATAAGCCAGCCTTCATTCAAATGCAGCAGCAAAAGCATTTTCAGAAGGACTTCTGACCCCTCCTTTCCTGCTTCTGAACCTCCTGTGAATAGCATATCTGCAGTCCTGAAATACAGTATATTATATTTTGTCTTGGCGATAGAAATAACTCCACCTACTCAGCCAATTTCTTACTTATTCCATGCTGCTAGAACACTTCATCTTAAAGACAATTATAGTTTCTTTATATGTCATCATACATTTATGTACATTAACCTTGTGCTAAATTCCAAAGGCTAGAAACAACCACCTAAATCATGTTAATTAAGATGAATTACTGGAATGCTTTGAAGAACTCTGGGAAATGAATTTTGCTGCATACCACAATAATGAAAACAAAGCTAAATTCCATAACGCTTATTAGCTCTCTTATTTCAGCCCTTTATTTTTTCTAGTCTTTTCTGGTATCCAAATTCCCTTCCCCTCTGTCAGGGATGCAATTTAAATTAATTCCTCCACCAAGACCTCAAAGCAAGTACATCCTTGCTAGAAGCTGGCCATTCAGAAAAAGTTAATGGGCCAAATTCATCCCCAGGTATAATACCTGAGTTCTGCAGAGCTGCATGATGATGCCCAAATTTGGGAGATGCGCACTTCTTAATTTTCTGTGCTCCATACTTCATTGACATCACAAGTGGACTTAAAAGAGACAGGAGTCAGCCCCCTGAGATGAAGACAACCCCCACTAAAAGATTTACTTCAGCTGGCTTCTTTATGACCTCTCTGAGGTGACTCAGTAGCGGAAAGGTCAAGAATACAGGAGTGGTGCAATGCCAGGACAAGCAAAGAGCTTAAGTGAAGCACAATTCATTGCCTTGGCCTTCAGAAGATACCCAATGACCCTACAAGACCTGATTCCTCTGCTTCAGGGATTTTATCAAAAATTGGGTTAATTCCAGATTTGCATGTACAATACATTGAACAGGCGGACACCCTCCAGTAACAAGGTGCCACAGCAGGATCTTAAAAACACACACAGAGACGGGTCTCACAGCAATTTCACCTCTTCATGTTATTAAAAGGAAAAAGCCTCCTACCCCCAGCCTGCCTGAGCAGCCCAACACTCCAAAACCCTTAAACGAAGGGAAAGGAGGATCTCTCCCCTCCTTCCAATATGAAGGAGGGGCAGCTTAAAGGAAATAAAGAGGCTCTGCATGAAATTAGTATGAAACTATCTGTACCATGCTGAGCATGTAATAGAAATTAATTTTCCCCTGGAAAAGGACCCTGTAATTAGACCTTTATGTCACCTTGTTCTGTTTGCCATATAATCATGCTTGAAGTTGCTGCTCTGGAAGTGAACTCTTACCAAGGCCTCTTTTTTCTCAAATGAAAAGAGAAACATCTATAAATTATCATCAGAAAGAAGATAATGGATGCTGACTGCTCCCTAAAAGCCATTTTTTGAGTTTTCCTTTCCAAGCAGAAGCTAAACAGTGTCTACTGATATTCATTAAGCAGTCAGCATCCTCCTCTGAAGAGCTGACGTCAGCCTGCAGCTTAGGACCTGCAATTATCATCCCTTACCATTGAAGTGGATGGCTGCTTAGTTACAGCACGATGTGAAGTCTGAAAGGAGCTGGCTGACACCAGCTGCCCTCCCTCAAAGAGTTTCAAGTGGGAGGTAAAGAATGAGAACTAGTCAAATTTAATAATTTCTGACCTTAGGAAAACTTTTACCAGGCCACATGATTTCTCCACCCTTACCACCCCCCCCCCCCCCCATGTATCTCTTCATTGCTTGCAGGAAGGAAAATGAATAATAGTCAATTTAAAGTCAGTTCAGATAAATGTCTGAAGTTCTCTATCTGTATCTAAACTCTAGCCCTTAGGAGCATCTCAAAAGTGTGCTCATCAATTCACAATGAAAAAGCAAAGATTTTCCTCTGGCTTTGTAAGCCACCAGGAAAATGCCCAGCAAAGCTTCTTCATGTCCACAGGCAGTGTCAGGTTTACAACAGAGTTCCCAGGACTGGTCTGGTGTTGAAAAGGCAAACAGGACAAGCTGTGTTGGTAAGAAAACTAAGGCAGCTTGTTCTGGGAAAGGGAGAACACCCTTCAAAAACGTCATGGAGAGCAGCAGCCGTTCTCTGCTGTTAGCTCTGCTGCATCCCAACTAGACCTGTAAACTTGTCTAGACCCACATATTTTCCAGATATCTGAGCTACTGCTCAGCAGAAAGCAACTGCAGGCGACTGTTAACACCCTAAAGCCTCCACTCCATTGAGTATTGATGGGTTTTAGTTTTCTCCCCTAGTCCTATAGGGATCTCTAGAGGTCCCTAAAATAGGAACTGTCAAGATACCCACCCCTACAGAGGGGCGGGTGCGTGAACCCAGGTCATACAGTGGGTACAGTGGGACAAATCACAAAAGCTCCTCACTGCAAATAACAAGCAGATGGGTGAGTGTGGCAGCATGAAGAGAGGGACAGGCAATGCTGGAGAAGGGACAAGGCAAGGACTGTGAAGGGGACTCCCTAAATACCACTTTCCTGAGGTTTCTGCCATTCTGGCACAGTATAAAAACATCACCTTACGTTTGTGTGGGGATGGTATTCAGCCTGGCCTGTTAAATGTGCAAGTTGCACCCAAAACAGGCTGTAGGATGCAGCTTTGAAAGATGACAACATATATTGTTTTATAACTGCCAGGGGAGGGGGGTGTGCTTTGCATGTGTACTAAATCAGAGGCTGATGATGACTTCTACCTTACACCTTGCATTATACCACCCATTCTTCTTCCATGACACTTTCCCCTAACGACTCACATTTGTTTGATGAATATCTAAACTTTATCAGACATTCCTACTCTTGTTCCTTTCGAGCCATCTTACTAACATTTGGTTGCTATTAACTTCAATACATAATAGCCTGGTATTTGCATTCATTGCACTGAGCCATCCATCATGTATGCTTATTTTTTTGCTTTGTTTTTGAGATGAGTACAATTATCCAACTGCAGCAAGTACTTCATTACCTAGCTTTTCTACATTTTGCACTGTTAGGTAAGCATGTATTTAAACCACAGTATTGCTTAGTGCATAGGGCTGGGCTCTCTTTTTTTCTCTGGATGCTCCTTCAGCAAACCCCACAACAGCAATAAGTATCAGAAAATGCTAGAAACGAACAAAACTAGTGATTTGTATCCACAGAAAAACAGACATCCAATTCCTAAGTTGTTTATGTGCTTAATGCTGCAAGACTGCTTGCTAGGATGATCAGAGATACCTGAGGAATAGAAGTGCCAAAGGATGTCTAATGTTTAAGAAATCCCTCTGGACATCTTACTGATGGTCCACAGTTTGATTATATTGTGTCAGACAGATCCCCAGTGTTTTATACTCAGTAGAGATGACATGAATCACTTCATTCTCCATTGAAATTCAGTATCTGCTGGATGGAAGGCAGGATATAGATTTTCTTTCAGGGCATTTTGTGAATAGAAATAAAGACGAATTCCATAAACCATTGAAATTACAGGTAGACTGTAACAATGCAGAATGCAGGCTGACTGGGACGTCTCCATCACTGTGAGCCATGCCATGGGAGGCTTAATGACCCTGCTTTGACAGGACCTTAGCTTCATGAGCAAACCCAGGGAAAAAGGTGAAAGGATGTGAGGTGACACTGATTTTCCAGTGCTATGGGAACTGGGGCAGTTATTATCTGGATCGGTCTGAACTGAAATTAGTGAGACTAGGGATGAGTCATCCTTTCACATCCTGTGGAGCTTCAGAAGGTCATTTAATTAACAACACAGTGACAGAAAGGTCCTGCAGATGGGATTACTGCACACTAAGCAGTGGTTGCTCCAAGTGCAGTCATGCGGGAGGCTCAATTTGGGAACAAGCAGGCCTCAGAGCTTCTCTCCTGCATGCCTGACCCTATCAAGAAGTTGCTTCTTAGGGGACCACATTGCTGAAAGTGATCCAAGGAAGTGCAATTTCTTCTTTTTCTTGGCAGGTTGTTTTTCCTAGATCAGTTCAGTGACCTGCCTTACAGCTTAGCCCAACATAAGGCTGTGCTGCCAAAAGCAAGGTGGTGGTGAGATGCAGCACAGAAGGGGGAACAGGTGAGCATTTTGCTGAACAGCATCCTCCTTTTCTGCTCAGATGTACATACCCTTCTCTTAGACACGGATCACCTCCAGTTCTGCTTAGAGAGACCTGGCACAGTGAAAAGCACTGAGAAGATGACAATAAGGTTGTGTTCATTTAGGTGTTCAGGCTACTCTCCTGAACCAGAGATGGGCACATGACTAAGCTTCCTGGGATGATTTATGCTGTCTCAAAGGGTATTCTGTGGAGACATGATGTATAACAGACTAGGAGGAGGTTGAGTTCAATGTTTTGCAAAGAGATCTCCTGTGTCACAATTTGTATTGTGCTTAAACACTGCTAAGGCATCTGAAAATAATTCAGGGAGTTAGGGAACTGCTGTGCCTGTCAGTTCCTGAAGAGTTGAGTCATGTACCAGATCCAATCTCTAACTCTAAACAGATGAATTAGGCCAAGCTGGTACTGAGCAGTTCCTGACGGGTCATCCAACCTGAAGATAACATGCTCATGAAAGCAGAGACATCCATACAGTTGCTTACTCTATTTCTTGCACAGATCCCAGTGCGGCACAGCCCCTTTTCAGGCTGCATTACACACAACTAGTCTACAGAGGGACCAGAGAGGCTGAGCAGCTCACTGTGATGCGCTGTGCCACCTGACCACAGAGGCAGCAGTTAGAAGACCATCCCTGAAGGACTGGGCTGTCTTCCTCAATTTACCCCAACCACTCACTGGGCCATGGATGTATATGATCTTTATGGCTTGCTATAGCCTTGCAAGCGATCTGAAGGGCACACAGGAGTCTGATCTGTTTGCCAAGTGAGGGTTAGCTCTCTAGTCACACTGTTGCAGTATCTTAGCAGGCCAGTGGCTAAGCTTGTCAACAGGTAACAAGGGGAAGAAAGGACAAAGAGGACACCCCAGAGCTGCTTGGAAGAGCCCTGAGAGACATATCCCACACGAATCACATAGGTGCTGTTACATCAGGAGAAACAAAGGTTTTACAGCCCATCTGCGCCTCCTTAAGATAAAACATCTTCCACGTGTTGCCCCATTCCTCCAGGTATTCAGATTTTAGAGCTTTTTCTTATCATTGGAGTTCATAAATGATAAAATTGCTTTAATCTTTCATTTGCTATCCCCCCCTCAGTTATCCTTTAGTTTTCTCCACTTACATTCTTATTCCAATCATTTTTTTATCCTTCCAGCTTCAGAATGTTTTGCAGATTTTAAATCTTTCCTTTTTATTTGATCAACATCTTCCTGTTCTATATTTGTACTTGCAAACAGATACCTGCATATACACCCACATTCTGACTCAATCTTTTTGTTTTCAGGGTTCATTTCCCACTTTCATTTGTCACTCACCCTTCTTCAATCCATCTTTATTTATCCTCTTTATTGCTGGAGAATTAATTTTGTTGCTCATTTAGTATCTGACTCCAATCTATCTGGACTCACCTATCTCTCAGGCTCATCTCTACACATTTCTTTATTCTTTCTCCGTCTGATGCAAGTACAGCATCTATTCCAATTCATTTTCTCCCTCTTTGTGTACTGTTTCATGTTCCTGAGGCCATACCACATTGATGTCCCTTCTTGCTAGAATAAGCACAGAACATCCTGTCCTAACAACACATTAGAAATTTCATGAAAGCAATCGTTTTGCTGGTATTTACACTGATTTATCTGTGCCTTTATGTGATGCTCAGCACTAGGATGTAGAAAGATGGGACACCAAGCTGTGATACTTACACTAATATTGCATTCATTTTCAGTAGTTCTTGCAGGACATAAGAGCAGCTGCTATTAAAATGTCCCATTCACTTATACTTGCCATTCAGCTGCATAGCAACTGCAGACTACCTTTTGCAGACTTATTGAACTATTTTTAGTTCAATTACTTGTTCCCCTGACTCAGACTGCAGGGAAAGTCTGAGCTCCCTTTTATTCAGTATGCGCAAATGAACCTCATTGCTTGCACTCATTCTGACCTAAACAGCATGCAGCTTTTATCAGGAAATTTTAGTTACTGAGATATAAACTTATATATTTGTGCCTTGTGCCTGACAGATTTTCAGGCTAATTTAGTTCCCATCTTGCTTTCATAACCTGAAGTTTTATCATGTGCATATCTTTGTCACATACCTTTGGTGACAGAAGCTACCTGCAGGTTGATTTACTGGCTTGAGGAATGGCTCGTTGCAGGGGAAGCACAGGCCTCTAACGATGATTGCCCAATATGCTATCAAAGTAAATCTCTAAAAAGGAAAAGGGAAGGACAGCAGGAGCCCTGTTTATCATCTTTAGAGACTGAAGTGAGCAAACTTTTTGCCTTTTCTCAGACCCTGCAGGAGTAACTCCTAGTGAGGCTAAGGGATGGTTTGGGAGCAAAGCTGCAATAAGATTTGCTCCTTGTTGCTGGATGGCCATACTGAAGAGACAGGATGCACCTGTGCATATGTTGTTTAAGTTGAAATTGTTTACTGTGTTCTCATTTCATGATAAAGGCATTTAAGCTGACATCTCAGAATATCTAGCATCCAGACTTGACATAAAAGTAGCCTTCTCTGCAGATTTTTGGAATAAATATGTGCTCTCTAACCTCAAAAATTGCCCTCCTGGTTTATTTCAAACTTCATCAGGATGAGAAGAAAGTCTAGAGTACATTAGTGATAAAAGTTAATTTAACATTAATTCTTAGCCCCCACAAACAGCTTCCATGAAAGACTATTTCCCATACTCAGCTACTACTAGGAAAAAACTTATATGCTCTGCTTTCCCTGAGATCCCCAGTATCTGGCCTAAACAATAACTGTTTTTTTTCTGACTGGTGTCTAGAAACCCAAAGCATCCACTCCCCATGAATGCTAACAGAAAAAGTGAACATTTCACCTGTGCAGGCAAATCATTAAAATTATGCAAAGTGGTTTTGTAAGTGCTGCTGAGAACATCGTCCCCTACTTTTGCTTTGCATTGCCACTTCGAAGGCAGCATAATTAGACTACCTGTGCCAGTAAGGAACCACTTTATTGGATAGTGTTGAGGATAAACAGGGACTTTACCTCATAAAAATCCACCAGGATGTATCACAGGCTGGTGAAACACTAACTGTGCAGCATGATGCACTGTAGAACTACTACTTTTCTTACTTCAGATCCCACTGAAGTGTTATAAGGAGCACATGCTATGCACACTGCCTTTACTTTGCATTTCTACCTTTGTACCAAACACTGAAACACACTATTTACCAGTTAGATTTTTAGTGACAGTTTAGTAATATCTATAAAAGTGTATTAAATGTTTTAACTTTTTTTTTCCTGTTATTTGTTAGGTTCCTTATCTCAAAATTCCTTTTTTTTTTTCCCCTAGTTAGATGCTCTTTTCCTGGTATCTTCGTATTGCTAATACCCTTGTGTTCTCTGTTCCTTGCTTAATGGATTGAATGGTGGTCTTGCCACTTCAGTGCTGTCCCTTCCTATATATTTAGCCCTTTATCCAATTTCTCATTTCTTCTCCAACTTTGTCAATGGTTGAAACTAAGATCTAGTTAACGTAGGTCATGTCCTATCCTTCTCCTTTGAGGGGACACCAGACTACAGAATTTCTTTTGAACCAGGCTATGCTCCACAGCTGTCGTTACCAGCTGCTGGTTTAAGCCACTAAGCCATAGTAATCTCACTGATGCTAGAACTTCACTTCTCCTTGTGTTTCTCTTAAGGAGCTCACTGAACCACAAAGATATTCAGCTCCACAGAGATAAAATCATTTTTGTCCACCTGTTTTCAGAGCGGAAACGGAGGTGATCTGATGGCCTGAAACTAGCAGAGATAAAAGCCTATCTGGAAGTGAGGGAGAGGTGGAAGGATGGGAAGAGAAATAGGGCTGCATCAGGTATGGATAGAAGGAGCAGGACCTGCGAGGCAGAGGCTGTCCTGCCATTGACCTGCTGGAAGCAGATTCTTGGTTCCCTTCTTCTCTGCTTTGAAGGAGGAATCACCATTTCATGTGTTTGTGTGGTGACCATTCAAGCACCACCAAAATGCCTATAATTAAAAGGAAGGTCTCCCTATCACAGCACATATATCCTCTCCCCACTTTCAGACATATAAAGTTGAGCATGACTTATCTCATTAGGGTAGGTGTCCAAACCGAGTGCCTCCAGGGTGTCATTCCCCATTTGGTTTCACTAACCAGAGAGAAAATGGAGGACTGGATTACAGTTCACAAGTCGTTAGATGGCAGGCAGTGCGATGGTTGCACAGCAATAAGGAACAGAGCTAAGCTGGAAGAAAGATGATCAAGACCCAAAGCAGTGTAAGATACAGGTATGTGCAGATATTGTTAAATGTAGTCGTTCTGTCTGTCTGGATTTACTCACAGGTGCAGACTTCTATGCATAGAGTATACTAAGATTTAAATTTTAAGCAGATTCTGTTTACAAAAATATTGGTGCAAGGAGTCTTTTTTGATCAAGGTTATGCTTTTGCAATGTGGCCTCTTATGATTACTTTATGATCCAATTTCTATTTAACAGACCCTTACAATAGCATTGTATATGGAAATGGTACTACACAGATTTCGATAGTAAATCCTACTTTGTGTCCTCCCTTAGTCTCCCCACTCTTTTCAAAATTGTTTTCAAGATCAAGATCAGTCCTCTTGCTGAAAAGAAGGCTCTTTTTGTGTTTACAACACTAAATGTTGAGTAACAAAATTATTAATGCTAATGACCCATAGTGCTGCTCTTAATTGCAGTAACAAAAATAGTTCAGAAACATTTAGATTTGGACTGCTCATAACATTACATTGTATCTAAAAAAAAATAAAACATGTTCCAAAAGAGAAGGTTTTCTTTCCTAAGCACACAGATTCAGAGCATTTTGCAGATCCCCAGCATTTTACTAGGCTATGAACCAAACCAACCCATCAGATGCTGTGACTGACCTTTCTCTCTCGTGGTATCAACTCAGCCATTCTGAGCACAACAGAACCTCCTCAGGTGGAGGACACTGAAGCTGTCCTTAGTACCAACTAATACTCTGCCCAATGTGATTAACCAGTATGCCATGTGTTCATCAGGAAAATAACACCTGGGAGCAATAGCCACAATCTGCCTGAGCTCAAGGTCAATGTGCAGCCATATCTTCTCAAACTTTCCTAGTTTCGATTACCTTAGTACTCATTGTTCTCCACTTCTTCTGCAATCCACTGTTTCCAGCCGAAGCACCTGTGACTACACACATTTCCAAACAACCAACCAACCCAGGCACCAACACACTGCTCTGGAAATCACCCAGAGCAAAGGTACCCCCACAACTGCATCAACAGTGACCAAAAGTTTATCTGTTGAATAACTTGTCTGAATACCTGGTGGCCTCAGCCCAACCCCATAGGACACTCACCCACCTTGTCGGACCCACATTTCGTGATATGACACTGCCAAGAAACGAACTGCCAGATTGGTCTACACAAATACCCCAAACCATTTTCTCCTTCCATCTGGATAAGAAACAACTGTCCCCATCCCCATCTCTTACTATATTTCTTTGACGTGCCCAATCCACACTGCAGGAACAGCAAATGTGCCTGATCTAAGCACCAAAAAGCAGCCTCTTACTCAGCCTCTCCCTACAGAGAAGCATCCTGGGTATTATCAGCTGGAATGAGCGCAGCTTGGGGAACAATGTTTGTTCATTTATTGCTTATTACAAAGCAGCAGGGGGAAGTCAGATTTTAAGCCCAATAAACAGGTTGGCAGATTTCCTGTAAATCTGCTGTGTTTTATTGCTGGCATAAAATGCAAATAACCCCAAGTACATTTGGAACAGGCCTGTTTTTTTGCTGTAAGCACAGTATTTCCTGTCTTAACAGGAACCTGCTTCAAATGTGATTCTGGCCATAAAATTGTCTCTGAGAACAGCTCCCTGGTATACACTCTTGCTCATGTTCCTTCAGCAGCTCCATTTCCTCACTTTAAAGGGAAAGTGTTAAGGGCATCTAATACAGCTGCAAAGCAATATTCCAGCCTGCCTCATGCAAAATCAGTGAGCCCTGCTGAGCAGGGTCTGGTTCCAGGATCATTTCTGTTGAAAATTATGTACGAGAAGCAGAGAGCAGAGCATGACTTCCCAGCTCCAAGGTGGGGAATGCAGCACCAGCCACACGAGCACCTTTGCTTGCTCTCATCAGCTGGGTAAGTCTGGTGGGAAAGTTGCTGAAGGAAGGCAGAGATCCCAATCCAAGACCATTCTTCAGGAGAAGGGAAAATATTTTTACAAAGCCAAGGGTGCTTTGCACTTTATCTTCAGTTGTCTTTGCATTTTAGCTGCTACCTCACATCACAGAGGATGGGAGCCCTCTGTGACCAGCACAGGAAAACAAGGCTTGTCAAGGTTTTGTAGACCCCACACTGCTTGTTCTACTCATATTTGACCTTCACAAAAAATGAGCAAGTTTCATAGAAAAGCAGATTCTTTACAGAATCTGCTTGGGATAGCAACAAAGAACACTATTTGTGACCCCTCATCAAGTTTTTAAGAATTTTAAATTCAGGGCTAAGCCATTGTAAAGCTATCAATGATTCCATTTAGGAGTCTGGGACATGCTGTCTGGATTTTCTTGCAGTTTGAAGGGATTCACGTTTGATAATCTTTTTTAAGCCCCCATCCACTTCAAACCTGGAAGCTGTCCTTTCCAAGAGGGGTTTTGCAGAACAAAACTTCAGCAGAGCTGACATACAAATAAATTTAGGTAAAAATGAATACTGTTATGTGAGTACCCTATCTGAAACGTAGTATTTCTTCATATCTAGTGGGATAAATCCTACACAATGTTTATGAAGAGAGGTAGGCGCTTCCAGAAGGTTCCTATGGACACCTACTTTAGCCTAGAAAGGAGCATTTTCTCCACATACTTCTGGTGACCCCAGGAAGCAGCTGCATGATGAATGCAGATGTGTTGCCTCAAGTTTGGTTCCTGCCAATGACATATCTGGCTGTAGTTAAGCAAATGAACCCCACTGTAAGGCTGCTTTTAAGAACTGCAGTCATCTAAAAATGCAGTCACATCATGAGGTGTTTTTTTTCTCCCTTCAAATGATGATTCTCCTCATCCCCACCCACAGAAAAAGCAGCTTATGGATTTCTAAAGTCCCCAGTTGTGTCTGAGCATCTTTACACTCACGTCTGGCCTCTCATATATAGCCCTTAAGCTTTCCAAGTGCTCTTATTTTTATCCCAGAAATAAGAGAAAGAGGGAGATTTACTGGGTTAAACCTTTAATACCAAGATAAAGGCCCCCCCTTTCCCCTTTCCTTTCTTAACCCTTAGTACTTCCTTCCTGTTACTCACTCATTCCACTCATCTGTCCAGGTGGCAGGTATTTAACCCTAACTGTTTGCTTTGCAGCATGAGCTGGTTTTGCCCTTTTACCTTTGCAAGCATCTTTCTTTTCTCGGAGTTGCAGTATTAAGAGTCTTTTGCAAATATCCCAACCACTTAACTTCTGTCCCATCCAACTACTGTTGTGTTCCTTTCAGATGGTGAAAGATATGTGCCATCAGCCAACGCAGCACTGCTCAGAAACTCCCTGCAGCTGGAGCAGGGCACCTGGGATGCCTGGCAGCTCTGCCTACCTCCATAGATGCATCGTGAGTCAGTGGCACAGCCATCATTTACCTTGATTTCAGAGAAGACAGGAGAAAGCACAGGATAAATTGCCAGCATTTAAGTGAAAAATGTTTGAGGCAGCTAATAGGTCAAAGTCCACTTATATGTTTGCAACTCCTACAATGTGCACCTGCTTGCACTGTCAGTTATTCATAACAACACTTAGCCCGTTACTTTTTGAAGGCAATCTTAACCAAATCAGCCTCAAGACTACATATTTTATGTTTGTGTTGCAGGTGGAGAGGGCTGAAAAGAGTGATGCCATCACCTGAAATGCAGGGCACTACTGCAGAAGGGAAGGGCAGGAGGACAAGATAAACAGAACATGCCCTCCTTGTGGATCTCTGAGGATTTAGGTCAGACAAGGCCCTTAAATAAAAAGCAAGGGATTTTTTGTTTGTGCATCATGGTTCCTCAGTTACACAAGCATGTCTATATAGCAGCCAGGCCTTAAATTAAAGATGTTTCTTTGCCATGATAGAAATCCCTTGGCCAGCTTTGCTGTAAACATGGAAAAAGTTGAAAGGAAAACAGGATGATGCTGCAGCTGGCAGTGCTAAGTGTTAGCCACATAATGAGGCTGTGACATGGGATGGTAGCTACACCTGATCCTTCACCAGTCCCAGAGCCTGGTGGGTGCTGCAGAGGCAGCCACAGCTGGACACAGCCACAGCCAGACACAGCCTCCAGCAAGCTCTAGTGTCCAGCCCAAATCCAGCCCAGCTGTACATTAACATGTGAAAGCTGTGGAAAGAAGCTAAGATTAAGAGTGGGTTTGGATTTATCCTGAACTCACAGTTTTGGGTCAGGAACTCCTATCATACATTTGCACAGAAGGGAGAACAGCAGTATCACCAGGGCAGAGAAATGACATGGAAATCAACAGTAAACCTGCCCTAGATCTGCAGCAGCCAAGCAAGCACTGGTTTCCCCAAAGACAGCCTGATCACAAAGGAGAGGTGGATTGTCCAGGGCCCTGCTGCTTACTTTTACAACTTAACTGCTTTTTTCCCTCTCCTCATTCCGTTTTTAAATAGCTGCTGCCTCTGCTTGGTGCTGTCAAAACTTAATGGTTATTTAAAGAGCTCCATGAAAATAATCACCAAAAAAGTGTGCTAATGTGCTAAACTATTCCTCCGAACACCTGTGAACTGTTACATTTTACAGGGCTAACAAGTCAGACTCAAAATAGGATTAGGCATTTATATGACTTGGATTAGCACCTGCAGCAAGTCACAGACAAGGATAAAAAAAGCAGCAGTTCTTGACCTTCATGCTTTGGGCCAGAGACAGGCAAGCACCTGCAGGGGAGAAGGAAGAATAGCGCTGTACAACACCAAAATGTTATTTCTTTTGTCTAGCAGACACCAAATAATGCACTGTGTGGGGCTTTGTCCCCAGAAGCTTCTGCCATGAGGCAGACACGGACATGGGAGGGACTGTACAGGCCTCTGATCCTTTGTACCCTGCAAGCAGCATGCGTAGCCACATGCTCCTGTGTATATCTTCCAGACGCTTCAGGAATTTTATAGTGAGTTGGGTAATTTGAAAATGATTCAATGTGGAGACTAATCATTAAACAAGGCTTCTACATCAGCAGTAATGGGGAATGCTGCTTATCCCCTTAGCCAGCTCAGTTTGTCTAAGTTGTCTGGCCTAATTGCCTCCACCTTTCCTAAAATTAGTCAGGATGGATAAGCCTCCATAGAAGGATTTTTCTCCCTATTGGCTAAAGAGGAAGCTGGGGTCTTCTGCACCCAGCCTCCAGTTCCCAATGACCGCAGCTGCGTGAGATGAATCATGAATACTCATCCCATCCCACTGCAGCACATACTCATGGGGACAGCTTTAATTGCATCCGGCTGGGATAACAGCTTCCATCACAAAACTCAGCTAATCAGTGGAAGGCCTATTTCTAAGCTTTAAAGTTATGTATTTCTTGCAGAACTTATTTAAATTAGCCACTAGAGATATTATAGGTGATGCTGTAAAAGTTTGAGGGAAGGGGACTAAGCTGATTCCACGCTTATGACTAGCACTGTGTCACCAGCACAAGAGGATGGATGGCCTGTTCCCCAAACACCATTACTGATACACTCAAGACCCATATTTACAGTGTTAGATGCCCTGGGATAATCCTACTGGGATACTCTATACAATATATTGTCACAATCAAAATGTTTTTGTAAAGGCAAAAGTGATGTCTGTCCCCAGAAATGATCAATTTTTCCAGCTGCAATTCAGCAGCAGGTCTGTGCCCAGCTCAAGGTGAGAGACTGCTCTGGGACACACAGCATGGAGAAGGACTGGAAATCAGGGGAGAAGAGGGAAAGGTCTGCCTCATCCTAAGGAGGGATTGCTTGTGGCGGGGGAAAGGCTGACGAGGCATTTGAAATTGGAGGGGCTTTATCTTATGGAACCCTCATACACCTTCCCTGTACACAGGCTTGCAGGAGAACACTATCTGCCACAGGCAACACATCCAGAGTTTGCCACTCGATCAGACAGCCTGTGTTAACTCTGTCACTCTTACACAGGATGCTTCCTAGGAGGGCTAAGTTTTTACCACCTCTATACTTTACAGGAAAAAATGTGTCTGCAGACCCAGATGAGATGCTTCAACTTTACCACAGGGTGACAAATTTTTTTTCTTCCTACAGCATATTGTTTGATATGCACAGTAGATCAGAGAACTTGTCTGCTGAGAGAAAAAAAGGGGAGCAATAGCACACCACAAGAAAACAATAACATTGCACCATGGCAGGAAAGACAAGCATCAAGCAAGTCAAACCACAAGACTGAGAGAACCTCAAACTATTACTGTTCAGTCCTGGAAAACTTATGGCTGGAGTCATCTGTGCATGGATGTTACACTTAAGATAAAAGAAATGGATCAAGTGCAGAGACAAAGAATTGCAGCCTAAAGCATAGAAAATCTCATCTCTAACAAAACTAATATGCATAAAAAAGTTTGAGAGAATGTTGCACACTGAATATTGAAGAGAGCTGCAGTGGCAGGAAGTCTACTTGCATTTGTGCGAGCTAAGACAAGAACTGGCTCAGATTACTTTATAGGATGTTATAGGTTAGGCATCAGGAAAAGCTTTCAATAAGTAGTAAAGTCATGGAGAAGACTTCCTGCAGGCTGTGAAGGATTCATTGCTGAACAGCCTTCAACAACAGGCTAACAGAAATCTTCCAGAAGCAACAGAGGAGTAATCGATCCTCCTCTGAGACAGGAAGATGGATTATGTGATCACTTCAGAGTCTTTATACCTTAACTGTATGATTGTCAGATTTAAAAAATGCAAATTTTAGGTAAATACATATTTCCAGTATCTGATTTTTTCTTTCCCTGGGGCTTTTGCATCCTTCCAGAGCTCTTCATCTTTCTCTGACCTTTCTTCCTTTTTAAAATTCTCTGCCCAAACTGGTTGATCACTGTCCTCCTCTTAGGATAATTTAGCTTCTTTAATACTGCTCAAGTCTATATTGCAGTCCAGGGCCATGCAGTTGGTCACAGTAATTCTTCCACTCCCTACAAGCAAAGCAAATTCTTACTCAACCTCCTGATGGCCCTCTGCCTGGCAGCCTAGCCAAGCAAAAGCTCCATCTCTTCATGCTTGCCTCCCACACCATGACACCCACAGAGCTGCTTTTAACACTGCAAGATAGGAGAAGCAATAACCAGCAGAAACCCTGGCAAACATGCTCATTTCTGAACCATGTATATCAGAATAACCCTACCCTTCCTCCTCCATTTTGTTGTGATTAACTGACCTTGGCCTGGTACCTGTCAATTGCAAGATAGTGTTTAGATAATTTTATATATCTGAATATCAGAGATTGAGCTTGAAACCTAAACAGGATTGCTTTTATTCATGTGGCTGTGCAAATCTCTCCACTGTACCTAGGAAATCTCAGCCTGTTTCATGGTGCAAACATGCACATTTATTCTTGTAGTTTGTTACATCTTGACTAGAAGTGGTGCTGTTGCTATCAACAGATGCTCTTAAAGTATTTAACATATTTTTTCCCCTTTAAGAAACGTTCATCCTCCTTTATTATTTTTGTTCATCTCTTGCAGAGTCCATGTAGAAACTCATCACATCCCTGCCCAGGTGGAAACACCCTTCTTCCCATGACTGCACAACTTCCTTTTGTGGAGTACCTTTTTTCCTGGTTGCCTTAGGCAGTGAGGTTGCTCAGGCTGCCTCACATTCCATCCTTAAATTGCTCCTACTTTTACTGTCTATACTCTGAATGTAATTCTTTGCCATTCCCCTTTCTGGGGTAGTTCAGATCACATTTGCCATGTGGTTTGTTAACCTGTTTATCTGAGCAGTGGCCAGCCCTCATTTAATGCTGTCTGGGATCAGTCACAGACTGTTCACGTTGTCTTTGCTGAAACTTAATAGCATGTAAGTTCTTTTCCTCGGTTATCTGCAAATGAACATGACAAAGCCTACCAGCTAAGAATTAAAAGGAAGAGTGAATATCCTTCCAAACTGTGTGAGATCTTTTCATAGTCAGTGAGCACTTCTGCAAACAATCCACCCATTGTTTATATAGACAATTATGATTCAATCTCCATCAGCATCAATAGAGGCTCATCTTGAATCAAGCCCTCAATGTGAAGGTTCACTGACTGCCAGATTTTATATGTTTAGATACCTACAAACATTTATAGGGTATGATTTCCCAGCTCTTCATAGTAACATGTCTCAGATACTGTGTACTCAGTGTATATTTTAGAGGGGCTCAGACATATTGGGCTGCATCTGCTGGTTTATTTTTAGGAAGATGAGCTCTGATAGATTTGCTTAGAAACAGCACAGAAAGAATGTGAACTTTGCAAACAGCAGAATATTTCCAGTTCTTGGTCTATGAACCCTGACAACATTTTTTCAAATAAATTACTTGTTGTAAAACTCATGTTGACCTCTTCTCCCCAAAGACAGAAATCCAAAAGTCATCCCACTGGTGTGAAAGGTCTATCTTAAACCAATTTAAGCCTCCAGGAAATACAGAATTAAGGCTGACACCAACTTTTCTTTCCATCTTTGCCTGTGACAGTACAGTGATGATATTTGCACCTAGCTGAATAAGAACACAGTGCCTGTATTAAGGATGACTTGACTGCTTTGAATGCAACAAATGTATACATCATGAAAGAAGTTCAGTGCAAATATATCTCACGATCAGTTTTGTCCCAGCAGGTTAATAGAGAATAGTGAAGATGATAGGATTTTGAAAGCAGCTTACACAGTAGGCACACAATTCCCCTCACAACTGGAGCTTGGAGGCCTAATTCTTAAACTCTGATCTTGCAAGGGCTTATGCAGCCCTTAAAGGCAAGCAGATACATACAGAGCAACAACTTACCAATGTATTAGAGTATTTTGAACTATCACATCCAGACAGCGCTGAAAATCCAAGCAACAGAAGTAGTTTGTTATAATGCAGCCTCCCTCTACAACATCTGAGTACAAGCCTGTCAACTAAGAGGAGCTGCAATTGTTTGGAACTTAACTTCACTTATTCAGAGATTAAGCCCTGTTGTCAATTTGTAAAATCTATATTGCAAAAGCAATGATAAAGAAAGCTTCCCTCTTCCACACAGCGGTTTTGTCAATCCATCTCTACTCTGGGCAGATAAATCATACTCTGCAGAGAAAAGGCAAATCCAGCCAACTTCAGAAAAAAATCCAGCTAGGTTTTCAAGATTGCCAAAGTGCTTTGAAGATGGAGGAGCTGGATTGTGACAAGCAACACTTTTTCCTCTCAAAAAAATCAATGGTATGCAAGAGTTCTTGTGAATGCAGGAAGACAAGGAGCCACTAGTCTGTTCTCGCATACATCTCTGAACCCAACTTAGAAGAGCTGCAAAGGACCTCTGAGAAAACACCTGCATTTGGGGGACTAATGAAAAAAACATTGTTTGGCAGCCATATAAGTCTAATTGTATAGGGTGATTCCATAGTAACATGTTTTTGTCTATAATAATAAACAACTTTTCACTTTAACAGCTGAGCTGCTAACAAATTACAGCTCCTCTTTGAGCTGAACTGACCTAATTAGTTTCTGGTTTGTGCTGCTACTGAATAAGCATGCACAAAGGATGCTTTCCAGTCTTGCAAGAAAGAATCAGAATTTAACATATATATCCAGGGGGCCCAGTATGTCTTGTCCTGTCTCACCAACCTCAAAAGGCTTAAATCCCTAAAGTACAAATATGATGGTTCTACAGTTGCCTGTTAACAGAATTGCTCCTTGAAGCCTGGCAGCTTAAAATTATAACACTTTCGAGCGCTATGCATTGGTAAACAGGACTCTGGAGCTGCTCTGGGGCCAGGGCACCAAGGGCGCCAGCTGGACAGCTTGTCCAGGGGAAGGAGGTCTCTAGCCCCATCTTTTGGTAAACCTGAATTTCACACCATCTTTCAATTCATCCAGGGACATCTGGGACCTGCCCTGCAAAACTACACAGGGGAGCTGAAGTGCGAGGCTGGAGAGGATCCTCACGCTGCACCAAGTGGTATTTTCCAGAGGAAGGACTGTGCTTAAGCAGTTTTCTCTACAGATGACTGCTGTTGAGAGTCTTCATTACTGAAACAGCCTGGAGACAGCTCCTTGCTATTGCCTTCTGGAAATTCAGCGACGCCTTTCCTAGCCAGTTACTCCCTACTGTTTAAAATGTCTGTGCTTTGTGTAGCTTATTTACCAGCATAACAGTACAAAACCTGGTGTGAGAGCAGTTAGCTGTGAAGTAGGATGTTCTTTGTACCAGCCTAACAAGTTCCAGCAATACAACAATTTTGTTTCATGACATTTGTGCGTGTATCACTTCCTTTTACCAGCACCGTCAGTGGTACAAATTGTGTGAAAAGATGTAGTTTAGTGTCCAGATGGTGTCATTATTAAGTTCTCATTAGCTGTGCTTCAAAGCACTCCAGACTGAAGGGAAGCTGCAATGTAGAGCGCAGCAGGTATGATGCTGGATCCCTTGTGCAGAGGACTGAAAACTGAGCGCAGTGATTTGTAGCAGAAAGTGCTGGGAGTTTGCAAGTGCAGAGAGGCTGGGGTTTGGCTGGCACCAGGGGAAGAGGGGAGCTGAGAGTGTATTCAGAGCAGGTACAGCTCTGGCACAGGGAAAGAAGTGATGGAGACAGCTCTGTTTCTAAGGAGGATGAAGGTATATATTAATAGCCCTGTCTGTAGCAGGGAGATAATGTGGTCAGACCAAGCCAGCAACAAGAGCAGGAGGGAAGATTATTGCTCACCCACATCTCCTGTCTCTGCATGAGTTTGCTGAGGGCAAGCTTGTTAAGGATTAAGGTAATACACTGAAAAGAGAAAAGGTGTGGGATGACCATCTCCCACAGGGCCTGAAGCTGCTCCATCACCAAGCTCTAGCCCTGCCAGGCAAGCAAGGATTAGCTTATCTGGGCTGGGACAGAGGTGATCACATCTTGGATGTGGCTGCCAAGCAGTTGACTGGGGAGGAAAAAAAAAATGTTGATGCTCAGAGCCAGTGCCCAGGACAATTTTCCCAGCCAGGCTTGAAACAAAGCCAGAGTGGCAGTAAAGTGACAAGCTGGGAAGAAAAACAGGGAAAAATAAGGAAACTTTCTCTATCAGGAGAGAGAACAGTGGGCAGCTCTTGTTTCTGCTGCTTTTAATAATGCATGGAGATCACAAATCTGCCATTTTCACACTGCTAATTGCAGAAGTGTTTGCCACCTCCCCAGGGCATTTCTTACACTATCCTGACATTTCTCCTTTTCCCCGACCCTTTTTTCTCTTCTCCTCTCCTTTTCCATGAGGGTTATTTATTTATTTATTTTAAGATAACAGACACTCATTGAATCAAAGACTGAAGAATTCAACCACCATTAAAAAGGTTTAAAATGCAGAAATGTTGTATTCTCTTATCCCATTAAGGATGCAGCCTAATATTATGAGGTCTTTTGCAATTAATCAGTGAGGACTTGCACAGATCCTTTTCCGCGTAAAAGTACCTAGTGTTTCAAATATTCAGCAAAACCTCTTGGTTCTGCTATAAGATCTTGAATCTGAAATATTGCTTGACAGAAAGAAATCACCGCAGGGTTTTCCGGATTTCACCATCTCTCCCTCAAAAAAAAATGTACCACCTTATCAGAACTCCTAAGCATCACTGAATACAAGAGCTTTGCAGCTACTGCCTGCTTATCTGAAATAAGACTTTGCTGCAAAAGCTTATTGATTTAGGGAGAAGAGAAAGTAAACAAGTAAGAGTTATAGAAAACTGGTGCTGATTTAATGTTTTTAGGAGCAGAAGTGAAAGGAGACACTGATATACAATGAAAATATTGCAGAGTTTTGCTTTTGTGATAAATACATGAAATTATAAAGATGTCACAGGAAACGAATCTTCATGAAGCCAACTATGCTGTCTGGACAGACAAACATTAAAGCCAGTGCATGTTTTATCCTCTCACTTTGTTAATCTACATGTTTCATGATTGATATAACTAAAGATGCTGCCTTCAGCAGATAAAAGCAGGCCAAAACTGGCAAAACCACGCAGTCAATATTCAATTATTGTGGGCAAGGAAATGGCATCTTCCAGGCTGGTGGAGACTGCAACAGGTGAAACCTTGTATTTCATGCATGGTGTCCTTCAGATCTTGAGCGATCTAGACGTGGTGATCTGAGGATGTCATTAAATAACAGTTGTATTTGATAATATCTATGTGTAGCTGCTTCAGAAAAAGAGATAGTAAAATGTTGAGATAAAGCCCCACTGGAATCAACAGGAAAATTGCCACTGACTTCCTGCCAGATCTTTGAAAAGCTACAAAGGAAGGATGAACAGCAACAGAACCATCTCTAAAACATAGCAGGGTTTCAGAGTGAAATCCTGCAGGTTTTGAAAACAGCTATTCTTTCTGTTCGAGCCATTTTCTCATTTGGCCCCTGGAGCATTACCCCACCTGATACATACAAGCTGTTTCATCTCTGCTGGGAAAAAAAAAAAAAGGTATAACCTTTACAAGGTTCTCCCACTTCAGCACTTCAGACAACACTTCGCTAATGCCACAGCAGCTAAACACTTCCAAGGGGTTCAACGCTGCTTTGACAGGAACTTTTCCCCACTATTTAAGGTCCTGATGAATCCAAGCTGCTTTGAACTCATCCCCAAGAAGCACTCAGGGACTGTCCATGTCCAGCAGCTGAAGTCTTTCCTGCAGACTCAGAACTCCCAGCTCTCCTCCAACAGATAAAACTGGAGCAACCTCAAGCTGGTTTGGACTCCCAGGGTGAGTAAACACACCAAGAAGCTTTAATGAACATCCATATCCCACAGTCCAGCTCTAGGCTTATGAATGTGCAAGTCTGACAGTCCCTGGGATGTCACTGATCCTGGAAGGACAGTGGGTTTCACTGAAGGATGTTTACTTTTCTTCTTGTTCTGCTCTCACTTGTGATGCTGTTGCCATCCTTCCCTGCAAGAGAGACCTGAAAAGGACTCCTCAGGGAAGTACCAGACTAACATATACTTTATTTAAAGTACTTGCTGTATCTGATATACCCTTACTTAGATGAACAGCTTTACATTAACATTAGACTGATATAATCAAAAGAAGAATCAAGCCTCATGCTGTGGGACATGTTTATTGGTCTTCAGTTGTAAAAATGCTTTAACATAAGGCTATCTGTATTTCTTGAGCTGTCCTTATTTCTTGTAGCAAATTCAAGAAGCAAAGCAGCAGCGATTTGAAGTCTGCTCACTACAGAAGTCTATCCAATGAATTTCAAACAGTGAGCTGGATATCCAGACTGAGGAGCAGTTAACAGATGGGAAGCCAGAGATAGTGGCTTTATCAGTGCTACACACCGATCCCATGGAAGTTCAGTCTTTCTAAGGTAGCTTGAAGGAAATAGTTCTTGTGCAGCCTGAGAGCAGAAAACCAGTAATTCTTACCAACCAGAAGATAAAAAGTTCAGTTTTCAACAGCATGGGTCCAGGAGGCAAATGCAAAGAGCAATGCTTAGCAAGATAAAAGGCATTTGTATGAGTAGCCTAATCTGCTTGTTGCTGGAAACAACAGTAAGGGAAACTGAGGCTGATTAAGTTTTGCCAATAAAATCTTTACAGTTTGCTTCTGAAATGTGCCGTTTTCTACAAATTAAGTGGTTATGCAAGGGCTCTATTTATTAACATAACTGATATTTCTCAGACTTGATAGAAAAAAAAGAAGTAGTTTATTTTCCTTTCCTTGCTCTGTGAAATAGCAAAAAATAGCCAAAGTTCAGGAATATGGCTAGGCAATACCTGTAAGTGGACATAGCCCAGTCCTCTTGACCATTCCCTTCATATTGTTTGACATACTTGCTGGCAGGTGAGCAACTGTCATCATCCCATGTAAGATTGCAGCTTACATGCTGATCTCAGATGTTCTATATTCCCTTCTAATGTGCACCATAGACATCTCAACAACCACATGCTGAAGTTTACAGGTAGAACTACATAATGCCAAAATTCATATTAAAATCTATTTATAGCTATATTCCTTCTTCTCACCCTGGGAAACTCTTGGTCACTGAAACTGCCTTATGTGCTGCATTCCCCCTTGGTTTTCTGTCCCAAAGACATTCCCTCTTCTCTGCTGGTAAACCTGCAGCCAGAATCTCAGAGGTAATTGGACAGAGAATAGAGGGTCAAGTTAAAATAGTTTAGGCTGAGGTCAGTGCAGTATAATTCTCACATAATTACCCAGGTCAAACTGGCTGGAAACTACAGACTCATGTAGGTATTTTTCTTCTGCATCACGTGTGATCATACCACATCAAAAAGTGGTTATATCAACTCCATGCTTTGAGCCCAAATGATTATATACTGTATTTGTCAGGCGGCCTGAATCTTAGTCCCTTTGGTTCCCTCTGCAGTTTCTGCCTTTGGGGAACGGCCTGTTAATCTGTAGCCTTCAGCTTTTTTGTACTGGCTGTTCTTTCTGGGTGATGCTGGCACTGTTCCCTGCCGTGTTAAAAGCAGCACATATGTTTTGGGGATCCCAAAGCAATTCTGTTTACTGCAGTGCACTGGGAACTTCACCTCCTGGGTGGCAACAAAGAAAGAACCAATTGTTCCCCGGCCAGATGCAAAAGGGGTGCAAACTAAAAAAGTCACGAAGTACAGGCCCAATGTCTCGCTGTGCCTGCTATTATGGTTATTTACAATTGCCTTCTTTCAGTCACCATAAATCTCAGCAGAAAGGGCTTAGTTAAGATATGATTAGGTTGGGATTATTGCATATGAGATTCTTGCTCAGGCTTATAAATGTGACAAACCCTGAAATATGGTTTCCACGGAAGAGGAGAGGGAAGGGAGGGAAATGGTGCTTTTACTGAAATATACCACAATTCCCTAATTACTCCTCTACACTAGTGACTCCGAGTGGTGGATAATAACAATTAAAGAAACATTCTCTGTTCTGCCCTCTTATGCCTCCAAACTTATATTCTCTTCGGGGATTCAATTTAACAGCAGCTGCAGAGTAAGACTTGAATGAAATTAGGCTGATTTAAGAGCCCACATGGAGCTCTGTAACAAAGGGAGACGGCATAGTACAATTTTAGAGATTAATTCCCCTTCCTTGTGCTTTACTACCAGGAATTAAATGGCTAGAACTGACCAACCATTCCTTGGTGAAATATCCTTGGGCACAGAAAACACCCAAGTGCCTTTCATATGCAGAGAATGCATTCTCTCTTCAAAGCCTTCACTAGGACCAGGCCCATCTCTTCCACACTCCTTCAAGGGGGGTGTGCCCCTTCAATTGAGGGGCATTTTTTAAGAAGGTCTGAAGACAAGACTATTCTTCTAAGCATTGTTGTTTCACCTTGGGAAGTAACAATTGTTACTCTAGTTCATCTGGACAACACTCAAATGTCTTAATATGGTGAAAATATTTAATCCAGTTGTAGGGAGCTAAACTGACTCATTCCATACTGTTTAGCACCACTCTCCTTAAATCCTGACCTAGACTAAGCAGCCATGCAAAAGACTGCTGACTCTATAATGGCATTCTATAAGAACACATGTTCATATAAAGAGTATAGCAAAGCAATAAATTATGCATTGATATGCTGAAGTTGTTTTCTTCTAGAGTTAAGAGCATAAGTCAACTGATATAGTTCTTCCTATATCTCCTCCATGGGTTTTCTTATAACAGTTACCCATGTTGCATTTAACACACCACCCCCAGAACCTCGGTTTTGAAATATTAGCCACTAGGGGTCCAGAATCAAAACATGGAAATTTTTCTGCTTTGACTTCTTGCCAAAACCATTAAAATATTCTTTGCACTGTCACAGCTTGTGCCACCTCCCAGGGGAGTTGATTTAGAAGTAAATTACACGTAAGTGTCAGATGAAAAGAGCTTCATTATCTAATTCTTCCTGCACCAGCATTTCTTCAAATTGCTTACTAGGGACAGAAGACAATTAGTCCTGTGTTTGAAATGAGAAGTAATAAGTATCTGTCACTCCTATTAACCATGATTATTTTTTGATATGCAAATACAAGTGCTTTCTAAACCAGTTAGATGGGGCAGCCATGTCTACACAGGACCAGGTGCCAAGTGTGTTTTGGCCAGCTCTTAGCACGCAACCACCATGGGCTTCAGGAGCTGTTGCCTGGACTAAATATTTTACAGCACAGTCTGCAGATTGAATCAGCATTGCAATAATGAAAGAAAAATTGGATGTCCTTCATCCCCCTTTGCAGTAGCTACAAGTACACAAGTGTTTCCATGGCACCAACAGGCTTCTAAACAGATTTTAGAAACACCTTTGAGGTCCCTGAAATCAGTAGGAGTCTTCCTCACAGATTTGACTTGGCATAGCTCTTCCAGGCAGCCATCAGGATGCAGAAGCTGATGCCAGTGATGCATCATTAGCAGAGACTGACCAGAAGCCCACTTTCCTTAGTCATTGCTGAGATACCCCCATTCTGCCCATCATTCAGGACCCAAGCGTGGTCACCTTCTCAGCAGGGATCACTTGACCCTTCCCACCAAATTTAATTTAAATCTGTATGGTATTTATGATATTCTTTCTTCTCCATGCTCACAGGTGAAAATCTCATCAAGTCAGGTCAGGATAAAAGACTGTTGCACTAATACAAGCAGTCCTGCTCAGTTCATATCCATCTCAAACCCTACTGCAAGTGCTCTTAAACTGCCCTTTGAATCACATCACCTCTATTTTTTATATCACTTCATTTGCTTCTTCCTCCTCTTAGATCTGCCTGCCTTTCACATTAAGTGACTTTGAACTACTGGCATGGTAAAAAAAAAAAAAAAAAGGCTTCCCTGGTACCAGGCAAGTTCAGAGCAGAAGTTAACAGGCATACTCCTTTTTGCAGAGGAACCAAGATGTTCCTCAGGTTCCAGATCTCAGGTACAGTATCTTCTCTACAGGGCTTGCATCAGTAACTCAGCTGGTAGGTACAAGACATTTTTCTCAAGTTTAATCTCTGTCATGCTCACATATGACCTCTGCACATTCAGTATTTAAAATGCAATATAAGAAAATCCTTATAAATCTTTATACCATGCATATGACATCTCTGGGACATACCTTTAAACCAAGGCCAAATTCTGACACGAACAATGCCTGTTCTCAACCAGCTTGTGTGCATCTGAGCAAAGGGCATATACTTATAGGGATGTTTTGTTGCATATATTTTACTGCCTCCATTTCCTTTGATTTCTTCAGCATTCAGGGTTACAATAGTACTACTGCCATACAAAGTGTTTTGCATAAAATACTTTAAACAGGAGGCTGATATTTTATGAGATGCAGAACAATTTGCTGAACTGATGACATCTAATTCTATGGTCTGTTATTAAACAAACATACTAAAACTAGCAGAGAGCCAGTATTGAGAAATACAGTGCTCTCAAAGCAACAGCTTCAATGCAAACTAAAGAAAAGGCAGTATCTGTTGGGGGACAGTTAAGAGTGAAGACAGATTTATTTTTGGCTCACCCAAATATACACAGAAAGCTTTTGCAAAGTGATTAGGGCTCATTAAACAAAACACTTGAGAATGAACTTAAGAGATTTATTCTAATAGGGATAAACGTGTTTGTGCTTACAGTTACCTTGCTAGAAGTGCCAGATTTCTCTCCCTTCATCCTTAAGTATAAAAACATTAATATTAAAGGGTTGCAACACCAAACTGAGCGTCAGTGCTACCCTCTGAGACATGGCAAAGGTCAGTGATGTGGAAGGAACCTTTGAACAGAGCAAGACAAAGAAAGCAGTTCACATTTGACAGCCTCGCCACTGCATGGTATTCTTCAGTATTTTCTTTATTCTCATGAATAAGACGAACCTCCCCTCCAAGTCAAAGCTGGCCTAAGCCCAGAATGTGAATCCTCAGTTGACAGAAATTTCAGCTGCGTACTCACCATCAGTGAGTGTTTTGGAGCTTAAATGGAAGTAGGGAGAGACAATGAATGTAGTTATTTTATATGAAAGCTACTTGCAAATGCTGAAGCTTCCAAGTACAATGAGTAAAAGCCTCAGTCATGACAATTATGCTGAATATGGACACTGATGTTACTTATTGAATTTCCAATATAGAATGTTTGATGTCAAGTGGAAAAGTAATATTCGGAAGTAGTCAACTTGCATTCCCTTTAATACACCTAGTATAACCCCTAAAAATGCATTTCCATCCCCTGCTGTCTCTCTGAGGCTCCAAGATTTTGGATGTCTTTATTTATCTATATTTAACTGCTAAGTTTATTTCCTTTTTTCTTACCTGATTTCTCTGAAAACAAGACTTATGCCACTATACTCAGATAAAGTCCCCCCAAAACAAAGGAAAAGAGGTCTTAAAGATATCAAGGTCTTTCAGATTGCATGAAAAAAAAAGGCTAAAGGAAGAGCTTCAGTGTTAGCCTATAAAAGCAAGCAATAGAAAACTATTTATTCATGTCAAGGGTCTATCAGCAAGTAAATAGCACTAGTTCTGCCAGCATACTAGCAAATCTTATCATATCTGCCCTAATTCTGCCCTACCTCGTTGCAGGCACAAGGGTGGCTTGAACAGACTGCAAGTCGTCTGCTGTTTTTATGAAGCACACATGGGTACTAGGATAACACGAACAAGATTTTTTTTTAATTTGCGATTTGAAGTTAGGATTTGAACAGATGTCTCTGGAGATGAGCATCCATTGTGCTATTCCTTTGCATATTACATTGGTCTCCCTGGAAGGTTCATTTTGAGTGGGAAGTCAATATTTTTTTTTTTTAATAGATAGGACAGTCATCTTCTATATCACTTCCCTCTCCCCACCACTTCTGCCAAGAACCTTGAGCCCCCTCCCCCTTTCATTGCCTGGATAAAGTTAACTGGAAATGTTACTTGTCACACCACAGATTCAGACCTTAACCCGACTTCTGTATTTCACTGTTGGCAAAGCTGGGCCAATTCTTCACACAGTTGTGTGCATTTTGCAGTTCGCACCATTCTTCTACGTGGCAATGCGTAAAACCTGGGTGTCAAACTACTCTTTCATGCCTGTGAGCATACCGTATTGGAGAAACCTCACAGGAGTGAATGTTCAACTAAAAAAATGCAAGTTTTCATCACAGAACCTAGAAAAATGTGGAAAATTAGGTGGCTTTACACACAGATTGACATTTGTCTTCAAAACAGTTAATTTATAGTTCAATAGCTATTTTTAAAGGACTGCTACAGCCTGATGATGGAGATGCATAAATGAGGTTTTTGGAGAAATTTGGTTTAGGAAACATCTATGGGGAAAGAATATAAACAGGCAAAGCTGGCAGAACAGCCCTGTCTGTTATGGACACGCTCACCCAGGGAGCACCTCTCCTGACATCCCACCACAGAGAACCAGCACACTCCATTCCTACATGCTACAAATTTCCTACAAAGAGTTTGCTCAGCTGTTATCTCTCATTTCCACAAAAGCTTGAAAGAGACTGTTGAAAGCTTGTTTTGTTATCTGTGCTTTACACAGTCTGGTTGCTCAGCCTGCTTACCTTTTCCTCCCCTCTTTCAATAGCTCAAATTGATATGAAAAGAGCATACTTTTTTTTCAGAAGGGGGTGCAAGACTGGTAAGGCATTGGGAAGAAAAAGAAAGCTGACATTACAGTGAACTGGCTGTATGTGTTTGAAAGGCTTCAAGGGGAGACTAATTAATCCCATTGTTGATGCTAATATAGTTCTTTGTCAAGACTTGCAATTTAGTGCTCCAAGAAAATTTACCTTTGATCTTTAGCTCGGAGAAGATGACTAAAGTTTGTCAAATGCATTTGACTGCCCTCAGCTCACGTGTGGACTGGGGCAGGGCAAGTGGACATGTGGATCGTCACCATTGCACTGGGAAAAGGGAACTGGAGGGTCTGGCCATCAGCGGAGGGAGCTGAGCCCATTGTGGCTTTTGTGGCTCTTGCCCTGCTCCAAAATAGCTGCACAGAGACCAGAAAGGAAGAGAGTCCACTAAACAACGTGCAGCTTGCAATTTTGTCAGCCCCTGAAGGCTTCTCCCATTGCCATGCTCACCTTGCTCTACTACTTCTGATTAAAAGATTCTTCCTCTTTCACTTATCCCCTCCAAATAGGATTAACCCCGTGAGCAAGATACAAAAACTCCCAATTAACAGGTCAGCTTGTTCCACCAGCTACCATAAAAATAAATGACAGAGCATCAGCTTGAATCTCTGCGGGTTTCTGTTCACCTTTAGCCAATGCAAACCTTGAGCAGCCCTTGCTCATCAGTTCTACAAAAAAAAAAACGACAATGAACCCAGAAATAGCCTGGTGACATCCTCAAATTCACTAAGGCCTTTGGTCACAAGCTGGCAGGTGTCACTTTCCCCTGGAAATCGAGGAACAGCTTTGTCATGCTGGGCAGCCTGGCTGAAGAGCACAAGGCTCATCGGGAAGAGGGGAGCAGACAGTAAAAAGATGCAGGCTGGGGGGACTGTGACTATTAGCAAATGCTTAGGAAAAGCCAAGAACACAAACATTTTCCCATCTTTGTGTCCAACACTAGTCTAACTCCTCTTCACAGAAACACTAATAAAAACAGGTTAAACTTTAGGTCACGTAAACTATACAGAACAACAAATCCTTTTGATAAGGTGCCAGCTGCCCTAACTACTCTCAGCTTCTTTTCTTCACAGTGACTCACAATAGCTATTCGTAACTAAACCAGAGCTTTGTACAATGCCTGCAATCTTCAAATGAAGATGTGCAAGCCTGTACTGCCCTGAGCTTGGTGCACTCCCCGATCTGTGCACAACCCAGAGCCAGGTACTTTGAGGGTGGCTGAGGACATGTCCCAGCCTACCTGGCAGCCCACCAATATACTGCTTAACAAGCTAGTATCACTAAGCTGCCAGGTATGTGGTGTCCCCAGGTATGCTGTAGAGCACCGGTGTCTGCATCCAGTAGCGCTAGGACAAACACCATATGCGTGACCAGTACTAAGGGTGCTCCCAAAGGATGTCACAACATCCTATAAATATCTCTGCAGCCACTGTTGCGTTTAGACTTGGAAATGTGTTTGAACCCCTTTCTTTTACACCAGATACTCCTTTTCAGAAACTCATTTCAAGACCCAGCTGATATCTTTCAGTGTCAGCTATAAGACCAGCTCAGCATGAAAGGACAGTGTTTTTCCTTTACTTTTGCACAGCACAAGACTTGAAAAACTAGTGCCTGTTTTGAAGGAAGTAACACAGTTATAGTTGTCAGAACAGGCCTTAACACATCAATAGTGTTCAATTGTGATTAGGCTTTCTGAACACCAGTACTATCCCTGTTTAGGTTTAATGACTGCCAGAGTAAGGAATACTGTATAGAGCTTTGTAGAAAGCCATCCATTTATTTCATCTAGCTTCTTGCAGTCTTAATCACACTAATCAGCACTCATTTATGTATGCAAAAAAATCATATTGGTATGTGAATTGCTAGCTAGCACAGAAATTATGCACAGTTTATGATAGTGGAACAGAATAATGGGTCTGTTGTACTGTATCTGGCAACCAGATACTGTACAGACACCAGATATAGTGGTGAGCCTCCATTGCTGGAATTTTGGATGTTTTGGTGAACCCTGAGGCCAATGAGACTATAGATAATTTGATATGCATAAACTTAAAGGCAGGGAACAAAACCAGTGTTAACTGCTTGTGAGATAAATCATTATACAAAGATGAGTCTACACTGTCAGAAAGCAGAACCTTCTGTGACATCTCTGGGTTTTGAGATAGTGAATTTTACAGTCTAAGGTCTCAAAATACCAATGAATTTCTAAATTATCACCTGCAAGGCAAACTCTAATCCCATGTAGAAAATCAGCAATTTAAGTGCTACAAACAGAAGTCATAAGCATTTGCTAGCATTTTAGACAGGTCCAAGAGTTGGCTCAATGTACAATATAATCCCTTTTTCTTGTCACCTTCAGCAGTCATAAGTCTGCTTCTATGGCATTTACAGCCAGCTTCTTACACTTTAGCAGTGCCAAGAAGCTGTAATGCACCAGCTGACTTAACTTAAAGTTTATCTTGGCAAGATCTTGACCATAAAGTCAACTTCCGAAACGTAGTAAGTTCTTTGTGACTTGCTATATGGTACAGCCACAAACATATCACGTGAGGGTGAGCAATATCATTCACTGCTCCTAAGTGGTTTTGTTCCTTTTTTTTTGTGGAAATATGTTTTGAACAGTCAATGAAGGCTTCTGACATTTGAAGTTTAGTATAAAAATCATCAATAGAGGGGAAAAAAATCCACCACATCAGATCACACAATGCATGACCCAAGATAATAACACTGTGACTAGGCAGGTATATGGCTGCCCATTTAGGCCTGGGTTGGCTTAGGAAAGAACTGTCATTTAAAAGCATTGGTATCAACTTCGTTCATCCTGAAGTGCAGTTTGGATTTGCAGGAGTGCTGGAAGAAGCAGGAGAAGGAATTGTACTAATGATAACTATGCAGAGGGGAAAGGTTTTGTCTTCTCAGCCCTTCCAGCTCTAGGTCTGCCCTGCTGTCTTGTGGAGGAAAAATGTCTGTGCTTATTTTCAGGCAAGAAGGCTGGACAAGAAAGTTGAATTGTAAAGCTTCTTTGCAGAAGTCAGCCCACTGGGGTCAAGCTAGAGGAGCTACAGATATGATTATGGATTATTTTATTGAAGTGCAAAGGGCTGGCAACTAAAAACCACCCAGGATATCAAACAACTGTCACATTCACAGAACTTGTATTGTAGATGAGGTAGCTGGTGATTAATGAAGGAGTAATCTGCTGCCAGGCTTTCAAATTGTCTGCTCCTTTATAGGTTCAATCACTTACAGCCCCTGCCAGACCTTGGCTCCATATACACACTTGCAGATGCATTGGAAGGTTATTATAGCACTGTAGATTTGCCCAGCAGTTAGACATTAAGCTGCGATCCCAGCCCTGGAGAAATTGCATTTCATGTCAAGCTGAATAAACACAGCACCATATAACAGTTTGTAAAGGGACTTACTGGTGGCAAGGAAACAGGACTGCTTTAAAAGATTGGATTGGAAGAAGGATAGATATATAGGACAGTGCTCAGTAGATGAGATCTTTCACTAGCCTGGTTCTCAAGTGTGCCACTACTGCAGGTCATGCTTCTATACTCCCTGGAAGCTTATGCCTAAAGCTGCAAAGGCTTTAAAATCCAGATGAAAATTCTGTCAAACTCATGAAAAAGCAGCAAGAAGTCAATATAATAGGCAGTCTCTGGTAGCTTTTAGTTCAGCTATGATGCCATTTCTGCTGAATATCTGTGCACACTACAAAAGCACAGTCTCGTGGCTAGGATGCAACAAGTTCTGTTGTTAGCTGCACAGGCTTCGTCAGGGAGGGATTTTGATGAATTCACTATCATGCCAACCTAGAAACAAGACACTTTCAGGGAGATGAAATAAAGAGCAGGCTTTGTCTAGAAAGGTTTTTTTTTTTTAACAAGAGATATATACAGTAAGCCCTAAAGCATGCCAGCATTTCCCTGCAACTACCTGCATTCCTTGGTGAAAATGGTGAGGCAAGGTAGTATCTTTGAAGATCGTTAATTTTGCAGAGCTGAAGACAGAACGTCATCCTGAGCCTGTTTAATGGGGTTAAGAGTTGACATCACTTTCACCAGAGCATAGTCCAAATCTTCAGCCCCTGAAGTCTTTGATTTTTCACTACCTGCCTTGAGCATACTTTAGAAGCACAATGATTAAGTGATACTCTTATCTCTGGTCCAGACAAAGGGAATGCATCTAAGGCTCTAAGTCCTACTGATGTGAACACCTAAATCCTTCAGACAGCTTTAAAAAGAATCCAAAGTCTAAATACCTAGTTATTCAGTACTGGAGTACAAGCTGAAATCACAAGGGGATTTGTTCCCATACTTGTGGTCTTTCTGCCAGACCACACTGCCTCCCAGTTAATTAATTCTATTGATTTGTTTGTTTTTATCGGCCTTTCCACACTCAGCAGTTATTTAGGACTTACACGGGTAATGCATTTTCCAGTTAAATTGATCCCACTTTTTATATCCTTTCATGCACTTATTTGAAATTTCCCTGCCAAGTCTTTAATGTTTTCAAGTAGAATGCTGATTCATATTATATAAAATATCCTGCAAAGGGAAAATCTGTGCAGAGCAACTAATAAAATGGTCTCTTTAAACCTGATTAATGACTAGTGAGGCTAAAGCACTTCCCTCCAGCAAAACAAACCAGACCATTGCATCCAGTGGTACCTGCTGAGATGGAATTCAGTTTGCTTCTATAGGGCCATAATAAAACTCTTATCTGCCTTCATGCTCCTGTTTTGAACTACTCAATTTGAGTATCTAACTAATTTAGGTCAATGAATTTATATTTTGTGGTATGTCATGGTGGCTGTTCCAGAAACCACAGTACCTTACCAACATGGAGCCAAGTCACTCCTTATGGCCAGACTGAAAGCTGATAGCATTATGCATGGCTGTGGCATTGGTCTGCAGTCAAATCATTATGGGCTTGAACTAATGAATTCCATCTCAGCTATAACTTACTCCTGATGGCAGCTCTTGCAAGAAGCCTCCATACATATTGAGCAGGGGAGTATTAAAGAGCTTTGAAATATCACAGGGTAGTTTATTGTGGGTGACTTGGTTTGGAGCTTCTGCTAGTGGCTTCCATTACCTTATCTACAACCATTGCTAATAGATACCTTGAGGGAAAAGGAAATCATAGGAAAGACGTGAGATTAGTCTCGTATTTACATTAATAATAAAATGAAGACACTAAGCTCTTGTTACACTATATGGAGATACCTTCCTACAATACGCGCTTATTCTTGCATATTAGGGTGGATACAAATTGTTACAGACTTCGGTGACATTGAGCAAACGTCAAACTCTTAATGTGGAAGTCACTTGACTAAGTTAACCAGAAAATTCCTTTTGCTTTAGTCCCAAAGCATCCCTTCTCAAAGAATATGACTTTTCTTTAGTCAGTCTGCCCCATAGCCTGCAGACTGCCATCTGTTTGTCAGCTAGCCAGCACCAGCCAATCCTGTCCTATAAAGAGAGGGACACTGCTTAAGTTCTGGATAGGACTAAACTATTTTGGAAGTAACCATGGACAGCTGCCATTCCCAAGGATTTTTAGAGGCAGACCAAGCTGTCATTCAGTGATGCTCCTCAGTAGGCAGTAAGACAGGAAATAACTGATTAGAGATAGTTTGAAATTCAATCATTTCAAATGTATTGCTCTTTGTTCAGTGGGAGTGAGTTTTCCAGGGCTGCACTTGTTTGATATATGCTCCCTCTAGTTTCCTGGTCCTCTCCTTATTTTTTGTATCCAGTGATCCTGAAGCAAGTTGTCAGGATGATGTTAATGTCAACTCCTTCTAGCCTTTGACTCCTGGGTTCTGATGGCCAGCTTGAAATGACATCAGGTTTTAAAACACTGTTAGGTCAGTGGCTTCATCACCAGCTTCTGCTTGGAAGTGGTCACCTCTTCACTTTGAGTGACCACAATGCAGCCCATATACAGATATACTATTGTGTAGCTCCCTGTCTGTACCTTGTACAAAGCTAATTCAGGAGAGGAATATTCAAGATGACAAGATGGACAGCATGTCAGAGCACTGCAGTCCACAACAGCACCTTTCTATGAACAGCATTGACATTATCTTCAAGAAAGCAGCATTAGAAGAAGCCTGTCCCCAGAATGCACATATGAGCATGCATAAGTAAATCCCATGAATACAAGCTTTGTCAATCTTCCTGACACAGATCACAGCCTTTAGATAAGGAGCCCAGCCAAAAGCACATTTCTATTCCTTTCTTCATCATTAAACTTGATAGCTCAGTAATAGGCAGCTATTCAATAAGATTAAGGCTTGCAGCAGAAAGAAAACCCACAATGACCACAGTACCTTCCTCCTCCCTTTCGTTATATAAACATATTTTGGTTCAGTTTACAGCAAGTGAACAGCAGCAATGCATGGAAATGTGATCTCCAATGGCAAAAAAAAAATCTCTAGCCCATTTACAGTATTTAATTGTAAATTATTATCTATTATCTCAAGTTGTTCAGGTTCAGGGAAGATTCCTGCCATGAGGACCTGTAAACAAAAAGCAGGCATTCACAGTAGTTTACTTTATCAAGTGGGATATCTTTGAAACCTAAATGAATTTCCAGAGATTTTCATGACAGCATCTCCCTAGGTCTTATTCAGAATATGGGACTGGACATAACTGCTCACATTCTGGCTGCGACTCAAAGTAAGCCTGACATTTTGATGAGCTTCCTAAGCAGTACTCAGTTGACAAGTCTTAGAAAAACATTCACTGGTCAGGGATAAGAAATCAATTCAAACTTCAGATAACTGCCTCAATTAGTGGGTTTGAGTCACTGATGCACCAAATATTTATAAATGCAGAATAACTAGGATCAAGGGCACCTTGCTGCCAAGTTATTGATGTAGCAACTGTGAGGCAGCATAGATGTACATAGTGTAGGGACTAATTTGCCTGATTTTATTAATCTACCAAGTTGTCTGGGGAGGGCATACACATCTGGTCTGCTTTAGAGGTCTGTATTTGATTAAGGTGAACTATTCCATGGGAGTCTTCTCCAATGATAGCTGTAAGGAGGCTCAGTATTAGGTCTAGAGAACTTTCATACCAGGGATAAATCTACCTCTTTAAATGAAAAGCTCTGTCCAAAAAAGATCTTCCAATACAGACCTTAAAGATGTGCAGCAGCAGGTACATTCCTGTTAGACTTTCTTTGTGAAAATACAATTTCCTAAAGGGAAGACAAACCCCTTGCAGTACAGTCACAGTTCACCTCCCCACCCACTCCAGGGAAGTTTCACTGAGTACTTCATCTCACTTTTTATTAAGTCTTTCTGCTTCAGTCGTAGCAGCTGAAGCAATCAACTGCAGTGGCACCACAAAGCTAAATAAAAGAAGGTGCCTGAACAACTTCATTGCAAATTCCTTAGGGCATGAAGGTGCACACGATATGGACAATGTTGTTGCAAATATCCTAGAAGAAAGGACAAATTCATCAGGGTTCTCACCTAGAGTCCCAACTGCATTGAATTTAGCTGTTTAGTACAGGACCAATTCATCCCATTGTCACCTTGTCCAAAGACATTGCCTCCAAATTGTGTTGGAGCATCAGTCAGCACAAGTGGACCTCTCTGGAATCACACTACCTCTTCTAAAGAGCTTTATTATCTGAAACCTCAGTCAGCATAATTAGTGAAGAGAGTTGCTTGCTCTGTAGATCTAGAATTTGTCTGTCCTCAAATTTTAGCATGATTTTCACTTCAATATTAAGTTCTCAATATTAAGTTCTAGTGGAATTTTCCTGTGCTGGGTATACTGCTGCCACTGAAAATATAGCAGAAGGTAGAACACTCCACCCCAGAGGAATTCATTAGCTGAAGACTGATGATGGACACTGACAAAGCAGCAGGGCACAGTTCTCAGCAACTGATTAACTCTGAGTCAGAAGTCAGAACTGTCCATTTTGTCAAAGTTCATCTTTAAACAGAGGAGAATCCAGTCTTCTTCCTGTACCTTGGTCATCTAATGTGCAAGTGCAGACACAAGGCCTGTGAGAAATACAGCATATAAGCATCTAGAAGAGGGAAAATTCATCTTCAGTGTTTGCGTTAGGACTCCAATCTGCTGTGATACATTGCATTTGATCTATTCCAAATGATATGGTTGTGCACGTGCTTGAGACAACCAAAAACAGGGAGGTATAGCCAGTGGTGAATATGACAAATCTGGCTTATTCTAGCCTTGAAACATGTCTTATTTGCAATATTTAGTGGCAGATAAAATTTTTCAAAGACATACCGGTTTCTGAGTATATTCTGTCCTTCAACCAACAGCAGTGTGCTAGCTGTAAGCGTTCACTTTTACTTATGTTGTGACGTTTAGTCAAAACACCACTTTCTTAGCTCACCAATAACAATGAAAGCAACCAGAAAACTTAATGCTTGAGACTCTTGAGACAAGTGGTCTGTCCACTGTTGCTTATGGGTACAATTAAAAGTGACTAGCTCAAAATGCAGAGTGTAAGTCATACCCAGATTACTTCTGTCCAGGCCTCACATACAGGTCCTAGAATGACTCATGCAAAACAGAAAAGCCTGTTGTAATAACCCAGCCAATAACTAAGAGGTCCATAAATTTCAGTGCTGACCTATCTGCCATGCTTTGACACATCCAACTCCTCACATCTCTGGAGTTGCATGGCACCCACACACCTATGCAGATGCACAAGTATCTCCCAGGGATAAAACCTGGGCTAGACCCAGGCCCACTAGAAGACAATCAAAAGTAGTTAGCATTTCAAAAAATAGGCTGAACTCCTGTTCATACCACACTTCCCAAGTGAGTCACTCAGGGGCAAAGTCATTAGGATAGCTGTGCTGTCTGCAGGACCATTTCAATAGGCCATGTTTTACCATAAAACCTTAGTTTGAACAACCTGTTTTAATAATAGGAATGTTCCTTGGATAAACTGCAAGAGATCAGCATAGCTACCACAGTCTACAAGATAATACCTAATATGAATTGGATTATATTACACTTCCTTTACATGAAGTAGCAGTGGTAAAGGAAGAGTACATGTACAACAGTAAAGAACAAAGTTCTGATCTTAATGTAAGTGGCAAAAGCTACCAGCACTGCACATGGCTCTCCATGTATAAGTCCATTGATTAAACAGGTCCCGCATCTTACTACTGGTTCTTTAATATCCATTACACCCTGTATGAAGAGTGTGGTCTCGTCCTTTTATTGTACCTGGGACACAGATCTTACTAAACTGTCTGCCCATGCACCAGTCCCAGAATGTGCTATGCAACTGAAGTTCCATAAACATTCAGTGCTGGGAAATCCATTCCTTCCCAGGAAATCAGGTGCAAAAGTCCCTTCTGCATGTATTTGATTAGTTGTTCTGAAAATGATCTCAGTACCTCTCATGAGGCTGAGAATTGGGCAAGAATCTTCTTTTCTGTGCTGTCTTTGGACAGCTTTTCAACTTCCTTCATTGTCAGCTTTTGCCAGAGCCTTGCACTTTAAGCTTCTCTGCACATCTCTATGCTCCTGTAATTTTGTTCAAGTTGATGCTTATTAATACTCCCTATTAAAGTCTTCCAGAATAAAATCTTCCCTAATTAGTAATGTTGGAGTGCCTTTTCCATTATTCATTAGAAAGAAAAAAATGGGCTAGTCCTTTGCTGTATCTTCCAGAGAGCAGAATTATTGAAGTTACTCTGATATAGTTCAAGTGTCTCCAGCTGCAGCTGTAAATTTCCACTCCGGTTTTCTGCCATTCCTCTTTCTCAAAATTACATGCTCTGGCTGCTAATCTTCCCTGCACATTCCCCCTTATGTACTGCCCACAGTACACAGGCACAACACCTGCTTCCAGAGGCACATGTAAAAAAGCACAAGCCCTTTTGCATTTACAACATACTGCAACATACCAGTGCACATGCAAGTAAAGAGTTTCACACCACCACAAAGCCTGTTGCACTTGCATATTCCCTTTGGGAGCAAAGGGAAGGGAGAGACAGTAATCACTGATTTGTGCATGTAAGAATTAACACCTCTACACTCAACCATAGACATTACTGAAGACAATACTCTCCTGCTCTGGAAATTTTTTCAGTTAACAGGTGTTTTGTCATGGGACAACACATTAGAAAAGAATTAAGGATGGCAACAAAAAACACCAGACTTCCAACAGAAAAATAGAGTCTTTAAGCTAATTCCCTAAATTCCCATGCCCTAATTCCTAATTAAGCAATTAACTAATTCCCATTCCATCCATAGCTAAAGAGGACAGAACTATCATTTGCCTTTGTGCTGAAAATACTAATTGATCTGAAAAGTGTTCAATGTTCTCCACATGCAGAGAATGTGGTGGTAGTGGGGAGATGTTTGTCAACTCACATATGTATCCAGGCAAGGCAGGTGGAGAGAGGTAGAGAGAAAATGGGGGTGGGAATTAGCAATTTAGGAAAATGCCTCTCCTGGCAGAGGTGCATAAATTGTTTCTGATATACTCAGTCTTATGATTCTGACCTGTTGGTGGAAGTGATCTACAGGAATAAGAAATACAGGCAGTGACCATGAACACCATGATGATATCTGTCTATTAAGTCAAATGTGATTTAAGGTAAGCTTTTAGCTCACAGAAAAAAAAAGCACTGAGGGGAAAAGATATGTAAAAGACATTGCAGTTTTTTTGCCTCATACATGGAGTCTTCTGCCATTTTTCATGTCATCCCTTTTATCACAGTGCAATCCTGCCTAGAGCTAGGACCTGGCAACACTCAATATTTACTTGAAGGTTTTCAGGAGTCTTCCATTGTAAAACTTTCTTTTTTTTTATACCGGAGAGGTGCCTTTTGGAAGGCATTGAACAATATCAAATCCCAGGGATATGTAACAAATTAGGACAGTTTCCTTCTGAACTACTAACCACAGCAGGCAAAGTGCATGCAAATGATTTTCCCACCTCCTACAGCAGCCTCCCAGTGCTTTCTTTTCACTGGGGAGAGGAAGAGAGGGATGAAGGGTTCCAGTTTGGTTGTCAGCTCTTGGGCTCAGGAATTCAAGTGTCTGTCTCCTCATTCCTCCCCCCCCCCCCCCCCTATTTTTGACAACTCCTTTCACGAGAACTGTGGGGGAATTTATGGTTTGATGTTATGCGTCTAACTGCAGACACTTCACCTACAACGAACCTGGGCACTTGACACAGGCTGCCTTTGTACTCAATGCAGATGCTGAAAATACCCTGAAGTAAACTGCTTGAACTTCTGCATTTCCCTGGAGCAAGTGGCCCAGTCAGTCACTAGCATCCTCAACTTGTCATGTAATTATCAAAGCACTTCTCCCCTTAGGCTTCCTCATTTTCCACAAACATGTAGTCTTCCATATAATCATGGAAGTAGGGCAGTTTCTTGACTTTGTCTCAACACTTGAAGGGATTTACTGAGCTACAGTCAAAGAACTTTTGCGGTCCTGTTATTCCATGGTAGAACAAAACCCATTGAAATCCATATATGTTTTGACTGAACAAGAACAAAGAAGCAGAGAACAGATTTAAAAGAAATTAAAATTATTTCTCTGCCACAGGCTAAAAAAAATCCCCCTTCCCGTGGGCTTTGAGTTTGATTTGTATTTCAATAAAAATAAATCAAAGTGGACAGATTAGTGTGTTTTGAAGTGCAAATGCTTTGAAAACATTAAAGGACAATTAACAACATGGCATGTTCTTATAGTTATTTTTGGTTATTATTTTTTATTTACCCTTTGTTCTTAAATGATCATGTGTATCCTATGTGCCTGATGGAAAGTTTTGCTCTCTGCAATAAAATAGCTGTAAGAAATGTAGTGAGAATTTCTTCTCCAATATTCTCTTACCACTGAACAATGCAAAGCAGCTATTTGAAATACCTGTGTAATTTAAACGTTGATCCCAAGGCACATCCTACAGCCTCTAAAAGCTACTGAGTTGTTTTGGCCGAACCTGAATATAAGTAAAAAACAGCAAACTGTTTTTCAAGTGATACTCAGACACTGGGTTTTGAGGGCTTGTTTCTGATCTCACTTAACCAAATGAGAGACGAGAAGCACCCGAGTCAGTGGGGTTACCTCAATGCTGGAAGGAAAAGCAGGACTTGAACCAGACCCAGACATGGTTTGGGGAGGTAGGGTGCCTATTCATAATTAATAAGGCAGTATTGTGGTTCCAGATTAATTGGCAATGAATAGACAGTAAACAAAATGCTTGCAGAGACTGCTTAGGGTAAACACACCTAAGCCCAGCAGCAGTGTAGAAGAACAGTTGACCTTCACAAGTTCTCACAAAACAGTTTTGCACAAAAACATTTCATATTTTATTTACATTTGTCTGAGAAAGCTCCAGCCCTGAATACCCCTCTTATGCTGCTTCCAGAAGCCTATTAACACTAGAATGGAAGTGTCCCCACATATAGCATCCAATATATAGACTGTCAGCTTTACTGACACCAGCCTCTGACCCACAGCAGATCTCCATCCTCTACTACAAAGGTCTCAAACCACACGAGGCAAATCTCTGACATCTTCCACTTGACAACTGAGCCAAACATGATTGATTTTTTTTCCTAACATGGAAAACTGAGTAAACAGAACTTTTAAGCTCTTTGCTTTTATTTCTTCGAATGTTTTTTAAGGACTGAAGAAGTGCTTTTTCTTTGAAATGGATCATAAGATCTTACGAAAGCCAAGCAAAGAGAAGGAAGAGAGCCAGAAAGGCTTTCAATGTGTCTGAGTGCTAAGGAACAAAGACCTTTCTAAATTCCTTAGACCACTCTGTGTTCCTCCCAAGATAATTTCATGTCAGTATTAGAGGGAGAGCTTAAAGCCTGAGTATGGCTCCAGCTTTAAGTTCATCCAAACCTCAGAAATATTTAGAACCTGGTTTTTGAGATCCAGTCTCATTTGAAAGATGGACATTTCACAAACTGCAGACATAGATTAAAAGTTAAATTCAGCTACAGGCTAACAGTAGACATTTGTCTGGTATCATCTGCAGATACTCTGAGGAAGCTGACAAACTTCAGTGAGCTAAGATTTATTTCACAAAATATTTGAAATCCTTCAGAGAACAGCAATCTTTTGTGTACAGATTAAAGCTCTGAATTCAGGTCTAAAGAGGGAAAGGCAACAGAGAAATAACCTTATGGTCTCCAATTTCCCAAACTTGGAAAACTTTACCTTGGGAAGTGGCATAAGTTCCACACAAACATATCATGTAAATAATAGTACACACATTACTGTGTTGATCTAATAAGGTATATTAGATCTCCCCATGAAGCATGCCTGGGATAGATTTTTTCTCTTACTGCTATTTCTTGTTGCTAGGGAAGCGTAATAAAGAATGTGCTTCATTGGGATATACCAAGAAGGAATTTGGCCCATATTAGTAGAGGAATATGCCCTCTACACACCCACTAACTTAATTTGTCCCTAAAGATAAAGGACAGTCACAAGCTTTGCATTGTATAGCCACCGCCATTGCATCCCGCTTTCACAAAGCAGAAAAAAAAGTGGTAGGCATTTTTAGTAGTCCATCTGCTTTCCAGGAATTACCTTCTGTGAGATCAAGCAAGATAGTCCTGTATTATGAGAACTAAGTGCTCTCCACAATTCATTTTAGTACATTAATACCACCTTCAGACCTATGAACGACTTCACTGTGATGGGAGAGAACCATTTAATCAGTTCTAAAATGATCATTTAAGACCCTGTTTACATACTCAGGACATACAATATCTGCACATCTGAAGCTAGCTATGCAGTATCACTTTTTCCTTAAAAAATGATATTTGCATAGAAGTTGAGAATACTAATCCTGTCTTTTGCAACTATATATTATTTCACAGCCATCTTAAGTGACATAGGAGGGCCAAAACATCACCCTTTCCAAATTACAGCCCCAGGCAATGTTAGAAGAGCCTGAAGAAAAGTCATGTGCCTAGAGAAAACCTGTGGCATAAAGACCACAGGGACAACAGGGATCTTTTAGGCTCAGTAACTGCTACTACTTTATTGATGACAATAACTTAACTCTCTTATTGAGGACAGGCTCCCTTCTTATACCATTTGCCCCACAGCAGTACTTTTCCACTAACTATTCATTGGTCAACAACTTTGCCCGGCAACAGCAAACACCCAGCAACTTCCATGTCTTAACGGCTGGAGAACAAGCAGCCCGAGACAACAAGGCGTCGCCTGAATCGCTTTTTTTTCCTTCTAAACTCTTTACATTCCTCATGGCATCATCGTTAAGAGTCCAATGTTATCACCAACCATGGGGCTTGTCGACCCCCATGGCCACGCTCCCACAAAAACCTGACATTCACATTTTATTTTTCACCCCACCCCAGTCACAGGGGTCTTTTCCAAAGGCAGCTTTTACACACCTGCTTGTAGCATGTAACTGATTTAAAAAGCACACTTCAGCCTTAACAGGACAAGAAAAAAGGTGAAGGCTTTTCCTGTCATTTTTCAGAGGTCCAAGAACCTCAAAACAAAACGGCTGATAAGCTCAACAGGTGGTTGACAGAGGAAGCCCATCTGTTGGCCACCACGTGCTGCCTTGCACCATGCTTACCAGCTGGATGCTCAGACATGCCCACACTCAGCCCTACTTAAATCCATGGCCATGAAATACTCAAATACCTATGATGGTTCAGGTGCTTACTTATCAGCTAGAAACATACTGGCATTTGTAGGTGCCAAAACCCTTACTACAAGTAACCACAGCCATTACAGTGATGAGAAAATACAAAAGGCACTGTTTGAAAGCTGAAAAACAAATTCCACAGCTATAAATGCATGCCTACTAAGGACATGCCACATCCTAGAAGTGGTTACAGAAAACAGTATTACTTAAAATTCAGAACTATGCTGTTTACTACACTTTCTGGGAGGCACTGTCACCTTGTATTCAGACATTCAAGATTTAGAAGTGCAGCTACAAAGATTAAATGCAACCTAAAGGCCAGATAAGGGCCTCGCTCTGTACACAGCCCGTGGAGAAGCAAGAAGTCAGCCTTTGCCAGCACTCCCAGTTCTTGCAGTACTTGGCTCTGCTCCGGTGCAAGACCCTTCAGCTTCACCTGGAGGATGCAGCCAAGAATCATCTTTAACAAGAAAAGCACATTTTAAAAGTTGTTCTGGTACACTATGGACCTGATTCTCTACCTTTTCTATTACTTATATCTAAAGTGTTTAGCACAGCTATACCAGGCTGAGTTCAATTCATCTATCAAGAGCAACACACTGACATTGAACTGCAGCCCTCAAGAATTAAGTGTGTGCATCATGACAGCTTGCACTGTAGAATGAGAATGAGCTGGAATTAGAGGAGCCTCTCTCCTCTGCAACTGGAGCATAACATGGGCTGCACAACACTGAAGTACAATTACACTTTGTAATCTCTTTTCACAGATGTAAATACCAGACTGTCATGAAAATTGACCATAGTTTAATATACCAATGAGGCTGATATGATGAATATGTTTTAGACCATTAATCATGTTTAATCCATTAGCTTTTAGGATAACTCAGTATCATAAGCAGAAGCAGTTACTATGGTATGTAAAATAAAATACTTTCCAAAAGCTAAAACTTTTGTGAGGCAACCCCATTAGCTTTGCTTTCCAAATGTATTTTCTCTTTATGAATTCAGCAGAGAGTATCACTTGCCCAGTTTCAGCAAAACTGCAGCCAGATGTCAGCTTTGATCTCATCACCATGTAACGAGGACAGATAAAGGACAAATAGGTTACACTGCACTTCAGCAATGGGAAGAATTAACTTCCCTGTTTCTTGCAGCACCATCTGGGTTTGGCAAAGTTAATTCTCATCCATGTCAAGAGTTCATTCAAGGAAATAATTTTGTTTTCCAAATGTTATTCCCTCCTGTTTTTTCTGGATATGTAATGCCTGATCCCTTGGCCTACTCCTTCTGTCCTGATTATTCATACTTTAAGCATCTTAAAACAAAAGTACTGCAGAAAAATGCTAGAATTAGTGCAAGGCATTTAAAGCACATTTTTAATATGCAAAGTAATATTCTACGATATATTTCTTCTACAGTTCTACAGACTGAAAAGAGAGGACTACAATTCTCTAGTCAGAGCTATAAAAAAAAAATCCTGCATTTCAGATCTGCTTTCTGACTGATGCCAGCTACTTGGTAAACCTCAGTCTCGCTCCTGCATAGGAGAAGCAGCCACATGCTACCTCATAGCACCCTAAAGACAGAAAATACCAGACAACACTTCCAGAGAATTTTAAGATCAAACACTACAGGAACACAAAGCATGATTATTTCAGCAGACAAAGCCTAAGCTTTAAAAGCAAACAGGTCACAACCACTCCAGCCACCCACTTCTCACCTTCCTCCACCAAGACAGTAGTGGGTCACCAACTCCTTTCTTAAATATATACTACATTTCAAAGCATCCAAAAGCCAAAGTGTTTCAACCACCCATCATCTCCTCACCCAGATGCCCCCAGAAGTACCTTTGCCTTGATGACTGCCTCCATACAGCTGAGCAGTCTTTGTAGTGCAGCAGCTTATTAATCCAAAGTACCTCCTGCAGTAGCTCAGACTTTCATCAATTGCCCTGGGTCACCTTCCTGACTTATATACTGGCTTCAGGGTGGAGCTGGAGGGCAGGCAATTCCCTTCGAGGGCCTGTTGCACTGTGGAAGACCTTTGTGTCAGCCGGCACATGGGTCCTTGCAATGAGAACCTACCAAAAATATTTTGCTACTGGCAAAAAAAAAAAGTGATTGATTTAAAACCAAAACAAAACATTTAAATCAAATTATATAGAATTTGATTACATTCTCCATTCCTTTTATTTTTAAATGGAAGTTGTATTGTGCTTTGAAAACGATCATTCATGGTCATAGCAATGTCTCATTTCTGGCTTTCTTAACCGGTTGTTTTAGACTGTATTTGTTGTATTTTCACTTTCATGTCTCTAATTTTTTTGTTTCAGTATGTCCAATACAATGATGCATGAATTATATGTTTATATGTCATATCATATTATCTTCATGTATGATCTTCTCATTTTAAACATACAGTAAGCATGACAGATTATAACATTTTTTCATCAAAATTATTGTAAAAATATTTAAGGACAGCTGCTAATTAGCACAGATCTAAAACACCTTTTTTTTTTTAGATCAAAGTGTCCCCTATTTGAGTTTGTAATGAAATAGGCTAACACTTTGAAGAAGAAAAGAAGTATATTAATTAGAGAAAAGAAAAAGTTGTCAGTGTCTGTGGATTAGCCTGCGTTCTTTTTTTAAGTACAATTTCATGGACTTTCAATTTCACTGGAAATGCTGACATACCAAAACTTCCAGGAAAACAGATATTCAAAGTTTCAAGTTGCTCTCGTAACTTACTGTAACTTACTCCACTTGTGGTTGCTCCATCCTTATTGGTTCCAGGCATCAAAGGACTTCATCTGCAAATGCGAGTGACAACCATGTTTTCTGTGCTGTCACTTCTGCCAGCTTCCCAACAGGTTTATTGAACTGTCTTCATGTCTTTGCATAAAGACTCAAAATGTAGTAGCGTCAGGGACATTCTCTGCTGCATTTTGTCTCACCACAGCAGATAAAATTAATGGAGAGAAGACAGAATTAGGGCCTTCATGGCTGGCAATTCTAGAGTTACATTCCCCCAGATGGATCACATATCTGGGGAGCTTGGCAAGACACAAAGATCATGTTTGCGGTTCCTGGAAATCTGTGGGAGTCCCACTGCTGCGAATTTGACCCAGTGCGTTTCATGTTGTTGGAGACATATGTTTCACTTCTTCTGGTGTGAGCTCGATGGTGTGGTGTGGCTTTGCATCATTTCCCTCTTTTGCTTGCTGTCACAAGGAATATCTACAATAGCTTAGAAAATGCACTTTGTTACAGTGTAAGCATGTGTGCGAGAACACCAAAACCCAATGGGAAATCACAAATCTTAGCAGGGTAAGGAAAAAATATCGTCTACAGATATTTTAAATGCATCACTGGGGGTGTCAGTCTGCACACAGAAGTGCCAGATCTGAAACTGTTTCTGACAGAGCTGTGAGGTTTCCCCTTAAGGTGCAGGAATTTTGCAAGAGGAGATAATGTAAAGCAGGTCAGGATTTTAGGTTAATGGACAGCAATGTGTGTGATATTTGACCAAGCAGTAGTTCTGTAGTATTTGACATGGCTGTGCTGTATAGGGCAGGCAAATTATGATGAGAAAGAGTGCTTGCCTCTGTAGTCATAGGAAGGTTTTTTTATAACTGAAGCTATCTTAGATCTCACATGTACTGATTCTAACTGCTTTTATAGGTCATTTCATTATTGCCTCGTTGTAAAAGACGGGACTCATTAATATGCAGGAGCTAAAATCCTTCGCATTTTAAAATGCTAATTTTTAGGTGTCCATATGGCAATAAAATCAGTCTTTGAGCCATCCATCCACATCTTTATATGTCTGTCTATATAAAAAAACAATTTTGTGGTCTAGTGAGTAGGACACTGAACTGGGAGTTGAAACTGGGTCTGTTCCTATATCTGCCATTGACTTTGGGAGTAGGAACATGAACACATTATTATAGGGTACACTTTGCTGTGGACTGCCCATATGCCATCTACTCTTGAGTAATGGCCCCAAAATAAACTTCTATCCTACAGAAAAGCAAAATAATTCAGCCCTTTAATGAAAAACAAGAACTGCTGCTCATTGTTCATTGTGAGGTAGCACAGTTGCCCATCAGCTGAGTTACAGTCCTGGCTGGTCATTGCTGGGAGTTTTGCATTCCCGGATGTAGCTTGTTTCTGTGGCTATTGCATTTCTCTGCTCTTTGGACAAGATATTTGCATCTCTGTGCATCTCGTTTCTTTCTGTCTCTTGTATTTGTACTGCTAACCCTTTTGCCAGGTTAAAATTTCTCACTGTGTATAAAGATTTGGGGCAAAGGAAAGGAATTAGGACAGGGAGGGTGCAGGCTCTACCAGGGGTCCTGAGTGCAGCCATATATCAATTACAAGAACAGTGAATGACATCTCTGACTTTTAAAAGAGAGACACTTTCTGGTGATCAAGTAAAAAAAAAAAAAAATTACAGCATCTTAATGTACCATAAAGCATTAATATTGGACCAATATAGACAGATGCAAATGTAGCATCATTACTGCTTTTCCTTAGCTCTTATTCTTGAATTTTTACTCCTCTGTGTTCGCTTTCCTGTGGCATTTTCCCTGTTGGATTTAAATTTGTTTTCAAACAGACAAATGAGGATGTGCTTTCTTTATCTGAAGACTTTGGATGACACTGGAGCTGCTCTACCTGGTGTGATAGGAACAGCATGTTCCAGCTGAGACGCTGAAGATGGTTCCTGTTGGGATAGCTTAATTGTGTTTCTGCTAATTATCTTTCTATCTAAGTCTTACTTTGCTTTAGCAAAGTGGCTCAAAGACAAAACCTGCTAAATTAGTATTTCTAAATTCTGCCTTTCATCTCTATCTGTATTCTTTATTCAGCCCCTGGTTGGAAGAGATAGATCTAAGCCTTTAGCTCTTTTCAGATAGAATTAGTGAAACATGGGCCATTTATACTGGTTTGTGTTCAAAGAGCATCACCAAAGTTGGCCTCTGCTCCCAAGATGAAATGGACCTATCTGCTCTGCTCCATGCAGAAAGGTTTCTTAGACAATGATAAACTTGTAATATTCCACCCGGAATCAGCAACCTCTAAATTCCTTTTCCTAGCATAGGAAACATTTCACCATGGGCAGAGAACATGGGCTATATAGCCTGCAAAAAGCTATTTTTGCCTTGTTGATGTCTCTGAATGTACACTGGGGCTGGTCAGTGATTAAAGATCAGTCAGTATGTACTGGCTAAATGAGTGGCTGTTTTTTTCTCATCTGAAGTACTCTTCTAAACTGAAGCCCTGATCAACAGAAAAGGCTTTTGTTCCTAGGAAAACAAATTAATAAGAATTCTCTTCTTCTCATTATTTAAGTCCTTTTTTCCCAAAAACAAAAACACTATCTGCAACTGCTGAAGCCAAGAAATGACATGAATAATTCATTCTAATTTCACACCATTTAAGCTACTTTACTAGCTTCTAATTAACATGTGTAGATTATTTAAGGACAAGAAAATTGCTTTTAAATGCAGGTAAGAGTAAGCTGACTATCCCCATATATTATGTGATTTGATGCCTTCTCAGAATCCAGCTGTGCTGGTGAATTTTCCAGGGTCATAGTAGCTGAAGAAGAAAGCTTGCTTTTTCAAGAGTGGGCTAATGACATCACTGCAGATACCATTAAATATGTAGGATATGATGCAGACTGGATTTTTTTTTAAGTACAGTATTTTAACTGCCATTTCACCAGCCTGCTATAGCAGCAGAGACATTCACAGTTACACAGGCCAACACTTTTTCTGTCATTCCCACATTGCTTTATAGTTGGGTTTTAATTCTGTCACCACAAGTGGGATATGAGGAGAACACGTAACAAAAGCTTGGAGGAACGCAATGCCTATAAGTGGGTAGTGCAACAATTCAACCCAGTTGGGTGCGCTCAAGATTTTTGCTTTATTTTTTTCTCTTTGAGCATCCAGTAGTGTCAATTTGAGTGCCAAGTTCACTGGAAAAAAAAAAAAGCTGTATTCACTAGAAAATTATGGCATCCATATCTGTTGTGTTGATGTGGGGAAGACAGCCCTGAACGCCAGAAAGTCTTAAATCCCTTTTTTTCCAGAGTTTGTAGAGCATACAATCTGGGATTCTTTTTGGCTGAGATGCTCCTTGGAAACCATTCATCAGGAATTACTTTAAGTGGGATGATGTGCATCTTGACTTGCTTTTCTCTTCCCAGTTTTGAGGCTTGGAAATACTCCTACATTCCAGTTCCTGTTGAACCAAAAAAGCAGCTGTCTGGACTTTCAGCCAGAGACCCTTCATTCCCAGAGACCAGGCAGCTGTGGTAAATGGCGTTACCAAAGCAGAGCTCAGCACTGCACCCTGCTCACAGGTGGATATATTTCCACTCAGCTTACAAAAGCAGCACAAGCACCTAAATATCCTTGTGAGAATTTTAAAAAGTATTCTCAGATAATGACATGCTCAGAGATAATGATAGGATATGTCAGATAATGCCAAGTAGACAATTCTGAATGTTTTGCCAACAAAATGCCTTCTGACACTTTTACACTCTTCCTCCATATAATGTCCACTGGGGTGTGTGGGTCACTGTCTTCCCATAGATTTTCTTGCCCTATACATGTGAATACCATACTTGCACTGTGGCTGGGCCACAGGTATATTAAAAGTCATAATACTACATTATTTTCAAAAGGATCAGCCTTCTGCTGGGAAGCCTGGGCTTCTTAGGCTGTTCTCAGCCTTTACACACAGAATGGGATGTATCCATCCTCATGTAGAGGAAGAGTAATAGAAACCCTTTGTCAAGGCTCCTTTTGTAGACTGCAAAAAGAGCTAGACCACTTAGAGTACTCGCTGTCTCATCCTACAGCAGTCATTGAACATTGATAAACCGCAATGTGGGAGTACTTATTTCTTCCCCCTGGAGAAAAAGAGCTTGAATAGGTAGCACAGAAGTGGATGTCTGTGCTGGAGGTGAGAAGAATCAAACACAGGATCCCTCTAGTTGACATCTATCTGCCGTGAGCACGAGTCTGTATGTGTGTGTCGGGGTCATTATAATTCTTGAGGATTCTGGGGTTTCCTTGAAAGAAACAATAAAATAAAAGCCCAAAGCAAAATGGTCACCTTACTATCTAAATTAGAAAGAGATTTGTATGGAGTGCTGGCCTGAATGTTGACCAGCGTGAAGAGTGAACTCACCTTAAGCTCAGTAAATGGGATAATTATACTTAAATTGTATTTTGTAATTAAAAAGATACATTAAATGAATCAGATCTTATCTTCAAATAATGTTAATCTGAAGGCCAGGGTTTGATCATTGCTAAAGGAAACAGTGGTTATCAGATTAACGACAAGTGCATTTTCAGACTGATTAGTTAAAAAAATAGAAAAAGAAATAAAATGATATTTATATAGAACAATCTGAGCATTTCCATGCCATTAAATAAGAAGTAGGATAATAAAATTCTCATTAAGCTGCAGAGACCTACTTATTTTTGTTTTCTCTTTAGGAAATATTTCAACTTTGCAAACAGGCACAGGCGAAACTTAGGTTCACGCGAGGTTTTAATTGCCTGTTAATGCTTTGCCAAGTCCAATGTAATGCTTCTGAAAAGCTCCTACTTGTCACATGCCCTTTATCTGGCCGATTCTCATGGATAGATCAGAGAGGCATGCTGGTGTGTGTTTTGGCAAGCATTACCCTGATAAAAAAAAAAAAAAAACAACATGATTTTATTTCAATTTTGGATCACTGAGGAAAGACCGCACTGAATTCATTTTTCTTTGTGGAGGCAAATGGCTGAAAGGCTGATGGGAAGCTTCATAAATACCAGTTATTTCTTCCTATCTCCAGCAGAAAGTTGTCTGATTGTCAGCTGGGGTCGATGGTGATGACAATGATTTAATACTTCAGGACCTAGCAGTCCCATCTGGAATCACATGGTGCTTACTGCACAAAAACACACTGAGAAGCAGACCTTCATCTGAAGACTTTACAGTCCCAGGCCCCAGCCCTGCAGTAACTCTGTGCCTTGCTTATTTTCACTAATCTGCCTAAAATTAAACACGGATAAATATTTGCCAGATTGAAACAAGCAGGCAAAAGAATGAGAGAGGGAAAGAATTATCCTCATTTCACAGCTGCCCTGATCTTCTGGCTCTGAGTTTATCTGTGCATAAAGCCAGCATAAATCACTCCTGATCTGGATCAGATGTGTCCTGCTGGGCAAGCAGCAGAGCACAGATCGAAGATTAATGATCACCAAAGCAGAGACCTAGGCCACTCCACCAGGAGAAGATGAAGCACCCTCTGGGGGACTCTGTCTCTCCTTGCCAACAGCAGGAGTCTATGCAAAAAACTTGGACTAGACACCAAATTTTAGATAGCTGAAGTTAGGTCAGATGAATTTCCCTCCTGAGGAGTTAAGTGACTTGACCAAAATCAAACATGAAGTCTTGGGCATAAATTAAGCCCCGTGCTTGTGAAAATAAAGGAATAGAGTTTTTCAGACTGTAGAAATGTGTTAATAAAATACTCAAAGTTTGACAAGTTCAGGACTAACACTGCTAATTGTTCATGCTAGCTTTTGTACAAATTTACTGAGAACGTATAAACAGCAGTATTAATTTTGCCTGTCCATTTTTAGTCACAGATGGCTAATAGGATGATCTATACAACAAAAAAAATGTAGATGAGTAAAGGATGTGCGTTTGCAGAAAGCTTGCTTAGATAGGTGGAGGCATTTTTCAACCTAATTGCATTTTTTAAACTAAAGTAACCACATCTGTCATTGGAATAGATTAGTTGATTTCAGTAGACTTGTATTGATGGGAAATATTTGGGGATTTGGGTGGAGAGTGATTATTACTCTAATTGAAAGGTTAGTTTTATCGGAAATACACAAATGGAAACAGAAAACTGAGGGGTATGCTTCGCAGGGCATATGGCACCAGCACTGTAGGTTTCCCAGCTGCAATGGCAGAGTCTGTACAGTGAGAGAACACAGACACATGGGACAGAATTCACCAACTATTAACTCTTGGCTTATCTGCCACTATTGCATTCTTCAGTTACCATGCTCCTGGACAGCCTTACTGTAAATGCCAAAACATCTTGCAGCATAATCTTCTACTTCAGCTTTCTGGGAGATTGATACAGAGAAGCCCAGTTGGTTTTGGTACCATATCCCCCAGTTCTGGAGGCACTTCAGAAGTATGTGAGGCTTTGCTCAGTTCCCTGTGCCCTTTGGCTGAGCCTGAAGACAGCAGAAGATCTCAGACGCATCATTCCTTGGCCTCTCTATTTAGGAAAAAATAGATGGAGAATACAACTGATCCGAGACACTTCTGGTGTCCCCATGACGCTGCTGTATGGGGACATTTATCACACATCTCCTCCCCTTCAGAGGCTGGCCAGAGGGAAAAACACGTTATATTTCCATTAAATCCTCCAGTTCTCAAATGAAACAACGTTTGGATCTAGCGGACTCTAGGTATGTCCCAATTTGCTATAAATTATACCCACACTGCACTGGCATAAACCCAGGCACTTTATCAGATGAATGATGAGGTGCGTTGCTCACCTTTAGTTCCCCCAAGCCAGTTGTTTCCCACAATGCTGCCATCTTGCAGTTACAGGTGATGTGATGTTTTACACTCAGCGCTGCTATTACCTCCTTGCTGTACCTTTATAGTCTGAGCGTTCAGATAGAGATGAAACCCATTATACTTCACAGCAGTTTGAACACAGGTCCTTGAGTTGATTTATCTCCTTTATGCCTGTGCGCTTGGGTTCTCTCTGCTACTTCACTCACTTCTCCCTGATTTTTTAACTATGGGATGTAAGTAGCGTCTGAATTGTAATTTTCCATGCTTTCAGACATGGTTAAGGTATAATAAAATCCTCATGCTCGCTGACTGTGTTTGGATCAAGGTGAGTGGAGCTAAAAATAGTAGTTTTGAAAAATAAGCATTTTTTTTTCTCTGAATTTGCAGTGCTGAGCATGTTTATATTTTGCTGAGGCTTTGAAAATGGTTTTAATTGGGCACGGTGCTTTATGGCTTTTACACCCTTTCTTCTCCGGCATTGAAGCTGTCTTTAAATATAAATACAGATGCCACATTCACCCCTGAAGTACACTGCAGCTTGGTTAATGCCAAAAGACAGCTGTTCACAGCAGCATAAGATTGTTTCCTCACTGTGTGCAAGGGAGGTAGGGCTGTTTGCTTCATAGCACTGAGCCTTATGCCTTTTCTGCATTTGGCTGAAGAAACAAACCTGTAAATAAAGTAGAATGGGGTGCCTTCACCAAATATTTTCTCCATCGTCTCCTTGCTCACCACCACTCAGAGCACACAAGCATGCACAGGAAGAGCTACTTCATCCTGATGTAGTGGGGTTGTTCTTGTCCCTGTGGTGCCTGAGAGCCTTGCCTTGCATTTGTGGTGTCACCCACAGAGCAGGCAGCCACTTGCCAGTGTGGCCAGGTCAGCTTTTGGTTGTGTTGGTTTTCCCGGTGCCCCCGTGACAGCCGTGACTCACCCTGGCTGAGCCGCAATGTGTGGCTACTGGGAACGCTGGGTTTTGTCTTCTGAAGGTCACTGCCTGGATCTGCTATAGATATCCCTTGCAAAATGTAATGTCAACAGCTGCAGGGGGCGGGGGAAACAGGAAAAAAGGCCCTCTCGAGTTTACACTTACACACGGTGCAGTGGAGTCCAGTATTATTATTAGCCAGCAGTGGTTTGGGCCGTTATCTGGCTTGACAGCTTCAGGCCTCCAGGCAGCCCTTCTAAATGCTGCTGCTGATTTGTTGTAAATGTTAAACAGACACATTGCAATTATTTGTCAGCAATATAACTCTCCCCTGTTGCTCTCTGGTCCTGAGATGCATATGGTGATATGTGCGTTTCATGAGGAATGATCCCCTCTTGCATCAGGAAGCAGAGAGCTCCCAACACCCGTCTTCACAACAGAGCCGTTAGGTGACAAGCGTACTTCAGAGAGAAGCCATTGCCCATCGCAGAGCCCTCTCAACCTGGCAGCAGATGTGATTGCAATCTTCCTTTAAAATGGATGCGAGGTGCTTTCTCTGGTCAAGAATATTTGTGCTCTCCTTGCTGTGGTTGCATGGAGCAAGCTGCCAGGCGCAGGGAATTTTGACTGACTGGTCTTATTGAAGTCAGTGAATAACAGCTGAAGTTGATGAACTACTTGGTTGCTTAAAGATAAGCATGTGCTTAAATGCTTCACTGAATTGATTTTCATTTTCTTACCGCACTTAAAACTTTAATTTTGGTGAAAGAAAGGGTATCAGAGGGAAGATCCATTTATTACTGAGATTTACATGATGTTTGGGTAACACCCCAAAGCCTTTTATTTTCCTCAGTTTATTTTTTGCATCAATAAGGAATATGCAAAACTTGAACAGGTTTTTGATTTATAATAATATGCTAGTCATAAGTAAATACTGTTTTCCATAACAAAGAGCTTTCCTAGCTCAAATTTTAACTAGATGCAAGGAGAGCCATTCAGGATTGCTAATATGGTAGGCTGAGTGGTTTTTATGTCTGGGAAAATGCAAAAAACTAGGATAATGGTAGTCGAATAGGACATCAGAAAGAGCAAAAATGAAAAAAAAAGAAAATTATACTAAAGACAATCCAGATTGGGTTTCATAAAATTTTGCTAAACTACTATTAAACTAAAATCAACCTAAAAACAAATCTTTTGGATAGCTCTTGAGCACACATGGAAATGATTTTTTTTATTTATTTATTTATTTTTTTTTGCAAATCCCAGGCTGAGTTTCAGAGATATGCAAAACTTCCAAAGCTGAGTCATGTGTCCATCCCTGCCTTCCTGACATTGAGAAGCTCGTGAGATGTTTCTGGAGATGAGTGCAAGAGCCAGTACGTGCCCTGCAGTGACCAGGGGGCAGTGACCTGCGTAAGCAGGATGAAACAGCAGCATCCACCTTCCCAGAGCAGCTATGGAGAGTAACAGCACATTGATCCCATCAGCAAGGCACGGGCTGCTTTGAATTGCTAAACTAAATCAGTCATGAAATAGGGAGCAGAGTCTTTCTGCCTCACTGAAAGATCAATACCATTGGAGATGCTGGAAGGAACCTATGTCTTTCCCATGTTGCTAAAGTTTCATTTAAATAACAAATAAATTAAGGTTTCTGCTTAGCCCTCATGGTTAGCGTGATTTTGCTGCCTTCATGTGTTTGATGTATCTCCTACTGATTTTACTGGCAGCAAAGTTACATCCACTATGAATATTTTTGCAGATCCCACCCAGAAAGGTTACAGTTTTCAATTATTAGGGGGATCTTATCCTGATGGCAATTTCTGGTGGAAAAACATTCTTTTTACTTGCAGAGGAATGTAGACCAACAAACTCAGCCATGGCTTTCAATGCCTCTGTAGCTACCAACCAATGTCTGAGTAATGACTTGCCATTATTATTCCAGAAACGTGTCTACAAACAAATGGAAAGGCAAGGAGTGGTTCTTTGGTAATGTTTCCCAGTATTGATTTTTGGATTAAATTAGCCTTATTGGTTTATAAATTTCATCTGTGTACAATGGGCTCTGGAGTTCCCTTTTCTTCCTTTTTAAGATACACCATATGCTGAAATTTTGCTAAAACATTTATTTCCCATTTACACATACCTTTTTTTTTTTTTTTTAATCACCCTTTCCTTACGAAAAATGCTCCCACAAGCCTCATGGAGAGAAAAAATGAAAGTTTGTGTCAGGACTTCGAATTTAATGAGTGTCAACATTCTTTCATTTCATTTCATCTGCCCAGGCCCATTAGAGGTTACATGAAGAAACAGTGCATGAAATCAGACCAATAGTAGGTTTTAGATGAATTAGAAAGAGATCTGGGTCAGGTATTATCTGGTGCTGAGCCATCTCTGAATAAAGTCAAATTATCCACTTCAGAGCTGCTCATTATCCGATCACAGTTTTGAGTGGATGATGATGGTTTTTCAGTTGGAACACAGTAACCTCCACTTAGATCCTGGCACCACTGATGTATATAACGTGGTCACGCACCCACAACACAACGTTTATTTGAATAAAATTAGCTTCAGAAAACCTATCACTAAAATTAAGCAGATACCTTTTATATTCCTCTGCCATGGCACAATTTGGCTATCTTCTGCTCAGTAAATGACATCTACGTTCAGATGAAAGTGGAGACAACAGGCCAGACTAATATCATACCTTATATCACAAAATACCCCATTCAGGAATAGTTCCTCTGAGATGAGCATGGAAAAAAGTGCTGGCCAATAGATTTTGAAAGTTTCTGTCTCCTTTCCTGATGCTGAGGTTCATTAAAAATACATTAAGCATTGGGAAGCATTCACATACAAAAAGTACAGCAGGTCACAGAAGTACATTTTACATTATCTCTCAACTGTGTTTCAGTTGCTTTGCTTGCACAGAAGTAGGTTTGCTTGTAGTTGGAAGATTGTGGATCAGTCTGTGTGTGTCGTTCAGATGCATATATATACTGAAATGCACACAGATGCTAAAAAAGGTGATTTTTTGATAGCTCTAATTCAACTAAATTTAGGTATTTAGGATTTTACCAAAATCATGACAACTCCTAGAGCTAGGGCTGTATCTGGACCACAAAAAGCCCTTTTCCACATTTGCCTGACACAGGAACATGTGGAAGAACTGGTCCTGCATACACCAAGGTCAATGGTTCTGATGTTCATACCTGGGAGATGGACATGCTGCCTCTGTTCCCTTCAGTGGAGCAAAGCTGCTTTGAAACTGTTTGCCAGCAGGAGCTCCGAAGGCAGGATGGACCCTTGATCAAAGATGTGTGTTCCCAAAGGAGGCCTGAGACTGGAGCAAGGCATTTACAAGGAGAATGACAGAATGGGCTTAAAAGACTCCGATATGTAAGGACAGATTTTCCTGCCGCCTGGGAGTTTCTCATTATTCAAGAAATGCCAACTCTTTAATTCTTATAAACAACAATGTATCATCCTTCTTTCATTAATTTAAGAAAACAGTTAGAAATAACAGGTATTGTTCCAATGTTAAAGTGACATACTTTTTTCTTCTTGCTTTCCATGCCTGTTTCAGACTGCCCTTATTCTGTTCACTTTTGGACATATTCTGAAAGGTTAGACCTTGAAGAGGATTGAACCCTATTTATTTTTAAGCTCTCCCCACCCCCACCCACAAATAAAAAGGGTACCTTGAAATATGAAGGAATATTTTATATAACCTCAAGGTAAAGGAGACTTTAGTTTCTTGGATTAGCCATGCCTGCCTTTTTAATTCAAGGACAGAAGATGAACTCTAACTGTACTAGTTCCCTAATAGCAGTTTTTTTTATGAATGTAATTAGAATTTTCTCTCTTTTTTTTCTCCATCTATCTTGCTCTTTTTGTACTTTAAAAGATTTCTTTGTTTAGAATTGTAATGATTTCTGTTATAAACGATATTCATTTCAGCTCCTGTCTTTTATAGTATTGATGGATACTGTTAAAGGACAGCTCTGTTCAGAGATGGCTGCATTTTAATAGTACATTAAAGGATTTCTGCATAATGGTATACTATGGACTTGCCTTGAACAGGGGCAATAGAGGCAGTAATTCTTTTAATCACCCTAGGGATATGCAGAAAGTCACCCTTGGTAGTTTTTCATCTGTTCTCTGCTCATCTGTAGTTTCTTTCAGCCCCTTGCTCTGTCCATCACTGTCTCTATCAACTTAGCCAGAGACAAAACTCCCATCCTCAGTGCATTAGTTGGTACCATTGTACTGCTCTTGTTGCAGAGCAGACTGAATGGATGATGTGTTCCCACCTCATGTAGCTGCCAAACTACTGGCCTGTGCAGCAACAAGCAAGAGGCTCTACTGGAGACATAGGTACCCAGCCTGATCACAGCAGTCGCATCTTCAGCAGCCACAGCTCTTTGTTAAAACAATATGAGCCAAGCTCTGAGTACAGGTTACAGGGCCAGCTGAAACACAGGTGGTATGAAGTGGGTGGTATTCATTTTGCATATTTGCATTACCTAAGTGGAGGTTGCAAACTGGAAGCTGTGTCCCAGTGAGAAAAAGAGAGAAAAAAAGACAACTTTTGAGCAAGCAAAATGTGAAAGCACAATGTAGTAAACCTCAGACAGATTTTTGAGGATCAGCTTGCTGAAAGCATAAAAATAATAATACCAACTTCCCCAAGCGCATCAGGAGCCAGAAGCCTCCCAAGGAGTCTGGAGAGCAGGTGAGTGCAATGGAGCCCACAGAGAAGATGAATTACGTGCATCATCACAGGTCAGGAGTTCAGGCAAGGTACCTCACCAGAGCCTTTCTCTGCGGGGGACAAGGCAGAAGAACTGCCTCAAACTAAACTGCTAGTAGAAGGGGTCTAGGGATAAATGAAAAAAAATGGATAATAACAAATTGCCAGGAGCAGATGGGCTTCGCTCATGAGTTCTAGAGGAACTCAGATATAAAATTGCTCAGCTGTTAATGGGGGACGTAAATCTGTGGTTTACATCCTCTTCAGCACAGAGGAAGTAAAGGTTGCAACTGGTGTGCTGGTGTTATTTTTTAAGGCTCCAGGGGAGGGGAGCCTGGAAAGCTAGCAGTCCTTCTGGGTGCAAAGAACACAAATTAAACTAAAGAATTGAATTAGAAGGCAGGGATGAAGATGACTAAATAGCAAAGAACAAGCATGGCTTTGCAGAGAGAAGCCATGCCTCAATAGCATTTTTTATTTATTTTTGAGGAATCAGTAATTATGTGTGTAGGTAAGCGTGATCTAGTCACTACAATACACTAGGGTTTTCAAGATGTTTTGGCAAGCTCCCTCCCCAATTTTTTTCTAAGCAAATTAGGCTGTCATGGGATAAGAGGGAAGGTCCTTTGGTGAAGTAGTAAGTGGATGAAAGCTAGGAATACCACCCTGACATTGGAAAGTTACTCTAAGCCTTTCCATAGGGAACTGTGCTTCTGGCTGTGTTATTCAGGGTGTTCACAAACAATATACAAAGAGCTGAATAGCATGGTAATACCATTTCCTGATGATACAAGTTTGTTCAGGGCAGAGAAAGATAAAATGAGTGTAAGGACCGGCAGAATCTTCTCATGGTATTGAGGGACCAAGTGATAAAATAGAAGATGAAGTTTGCATATTAAGAAATGCAGAATAATGACCACTGGGAAAAACAACAGTAATTATAACCTACACAGTGATGAACTGTAGATTAGCTATTAGCATTCAGGAAAGAGATTTTGGACTGACTTTGAACAGTGCTATGAAAACATTAGCTTAAGGCTCAGTGGGAATGAGTCAGAAGGTGTAGAGAATTTTAGAAATTATTAGGGAAGTAATAGAGTACATACCAGGAAATGTAATTAACCACTGTTCAGTTGTCTTGAAATCTATGTACAGATTTGGTTCCCTTGAGATGTAGAAGAACAAGAAAAGACACACAGAAAGGCCGCGATGGTGACTGAAATTGCAAAAGAGCTTCCTCATGGAGAGAAAAAACAAGGTATAATTCTTCATTCCTTCTCATTATATGAAAGTCTGCATGCCTCAAAAAAAAAAAAAAAGGCAAAAAAATATATTAAAAAAAATCAAAGGATTTTTTCCCTGTAAAAAGCATCATTAAACTGTGGGACTCATTGCTGCAGGATATTGTGCATTTCATATTCATTCATGTTAAAAACTAGTAGACATTAATATAGGGAAAGTCTATTTGTTATTCAGTGATAAATTGCTGATAAATCCATGGATGAGTACAGGCTCAGTAAGATTCAGAATGATGAAAGTTAGTAATATGGACTAGGGAAGGATCAGTCTTCATTTCACCTATTCTTGAACCTTTGCCTTGAACATCTGGAAAGAACAACTGTCACTGACAGGACTCAGGGCAGTGGAGACCTTAGTGCTGTCCTCTGCAGCTAATCTTCTGCTCTTGTGTATAGAGAAATTTTATTTATTTAGAAGAAAAAAGCCAAGACTCAAGTTACAGAAACAAAACTTCTATATGGAATCAATAGGAAGCAAACAATTTTTTTTGGCACTTCCTCTCAGTACTGCCTGGTCTGATTGTGTCCATCATTCATTTTTATTTGACTGTCTGCTGCCTGCAGTACCATGTGATCGCTCTCCTTTATTATGCATGGACAACATGAAGTGCCCCACCAACTGATAATATTTAATTTATTTCTAATTATACTGCTTTTTAAAATGAATCTCGCACACTGAGAGTAATTCTGCTGTTGTTGTTGACTTTGGTATAACTCTGTGGGATGCCCATGGCAATGGCTAAGGAAAGACAACTTTTCTTGATCAGAAATCTGAAGGGAGTCACAGGCTTACGTTGGAATTTCACCATTCCGACTAACCAGTTTGAAGACCATCTTGTACAACTTTTTGCTGTTTCTTTCCATTTCTCTTACTGCTGGCTGAGTAGTACAGACAATGTAATATATTGCTGTGGAGTTGTTTCTCATTTCACTTGATCATAGCTCGTTTGTTCCATGAGCCCTTGGGAACCTGAAAGCACTTCTCTCCCTAAAAACAAACACTCTCTGAAGGACCTCAGAAAAAGATTTTTCTGCGGTTTTCATGGGTTAGACTCTTCTGGCCCTTACAAATTAGAACCTCTGACACTTCATTGTCACCCATACCAGGAAGTATTATATTTAGGGCTAGATTTTAGTTGGCAGGTGTTCATTCCATATGGTATTTTCTACACCAGGATCACATAAAATTGTAGAAATTAAATTTCACAATTCTCTTACAGGAATTTCATTGTAGTTCCACTTTATGGAAGGAAAATAGCAGCAGTTGGAGGCGATGTGGGAAAGTTTCAAAAGAGCCAGCTCCTTTGGGCAGGTAGCCTCCTCAAAGACTTCTTCAAACCTTCACCTCATTTGTTGGCTTTGGCTGGGACAGCTCGGAGGTGAGGCACTGGGAGGTTACTGGTATTTGGTGCTAAAGGAGCAGAGCTTGCCTGAGACCATTAGTAGGCAGTCTGGAAGTCAGGCTGACCTGTTTCCAGCATACCTCTTGCACAGTTACAAGGTAGAGCCTAGAAATCATCTTTTCTTTCTTAGTGTTTCTAGACCATGCTTTCTCTCTTTGGGGATGTGTGTGCTGCATGATGCACTGGTTTAGCTGTGGGAATTGCACTAGCAGACTGTGTCATTCCATTAATCAGGTAGGTCATATACAGAGACCTAGCACAATAACACCCCTGTTTTACACACAAGTGCATACACATATGTGCGTGCACTAAAAAGATGAATTGTTGAGTGATTCCATTTTAATCTGAATTAATGTTTTCATTCAAGCTGTGGCTCTGCTCATGTGAGGAACACTGGTGCATTTCTAATTTCCTTTTCACACTAAATTGTCAGCATAATCTGCTGGCAGAAACCAGAACTGCTGAAAAGAGGACAAAGGAAAGGGCTTGTGGAGGAGGTGGGAAAAAAACATATATTCTGTCAAATGCAGTTAGACTGTCGCTTGGGGGGTGGGTGAAAACAGACGGCTGATCTGTGTGATGTGAAAGTGAGCCCTAATGGGGGTAGGAGAAAGTACCAGGCAGATGGCATGCAGAGCCTGCTGCTGCTTATTGCATTGATCTTGTGTCCCTGTTACCTTGTGCCCCCCCATCCCACCCATTCTCTTTTAAATACATGAACTTAGGTGTTTGTACTTACAGCCCCTTGCCCAGCAGAATCTCTGTCTTCTAGGTGATGCTGAAAGAAATATATTGAATGCTTATAGCTTGTTTAAAATACTGTAGTGTCCTTTGGTATTTTCATTGCTTTCATTACCCTGTTCACAGGCTATTCCCTATTGCATTGTTATTAGATCTTGCATTAGAAGACAACTTCTGAGTGGTCAGATACTGCATGGGAAATGAGATCACTGGCCAAACTGATGTTCACATTCAGTTTACATCACTAGAGTGACTTTTTAGTCTTTCTCTTACCTTAAGAAATATTAATCATAATTAATTAATTAAGGATCTGTCTGAGCTATGAATAAATATAGAGAATGACAAATTCATTTATTAAAGACATTGTCCAAACAACAGAACTAGAGAGAAGGATTCCTGTTCATTTCCTTGTCTCAATCACTAACTGAATCATTCTTGTAGGAAGAGGAAGATCTGATTTCATCTCTGTCCTGTGAAGGATGTGAATACACATCTCACACATTCTATCTCCATAGTTCAAGCAATTTCTATGTGCGCACGTCACCTAGGTCTGACAGGAAATTCCAAACTACATGTGAGCGATGCTAAAAAGGATTTAAAAAAAAATCCGTAGATCTCCAAGAACAGTTTTAGTTTAGTGATTCAGCACTTTCTGAGAAGCTCAGTTCATCAGAGACGTCACTGATTGGCTCTCCATGAACTTTCTTTCATAAAGAAATCTCCTGACTTGTACACTAAGCAGGTTTAATCTTGAGATGTGTAGGAGAAAATCAATACAGTACCTCCAGCCATGATGTCTGGCTGTCTTCAGAGTAACTGCATTATAAACCATTCCAATAAATATTTATGGAGAATGCTTTGCAGTTTTTACTCACTTCTAATCTCTGAGTGATGATCTAACAGGACTGGTGTAACTGCTCTTCCGTATGTCCCAATGATAGACATTAATAAGTGTAATAATGCATTAACAAAATCTGTGATGGCAATGTAAAGTCTTTTAAGTCTAAAATTTCTACTACCTTGACTCCATATCACAACACTGCTATTCTGCAAGTGAAGACAATCCCATCCTTCAGAAAAATAATTTATAAGGAAGGAAATAATAGATAGCTTTCACTAGTATTAGTACTTACCGGGTCTTCATTTAATGATACTGACAGGGAATGTCAAAGACCATTCACAAACATAGGGAACAGCAATTCTCCCTGTTTCATTCATCCGAGGCAGATAGGATGCTGAACAGCAAGATAGTTTTGAAAAAAATGTACTGGGAATGCTATGAAAAATGAGTGCTCATAAAATATATCTGAGACATGCTCTTACTTCATTATTATGGCTAACTCAGAGAGAATAATGTTTTACTTGTTCTGTGGTTCTGAACAACAAAACTTGCCTTCAAGAGTGCAGATGACGTTAACTACTGGGCTGTTTGTCTTCTGGCACCAAAAATAGGCTGTGCAACAACATGATGTCTCTCTGTGCCTGCTCTAGGGAATGGCTTCCTGAAGGAGCTGAGTAAGAAAGCCCAATGTTTTGTTTGATACTGATGCTGCTCTTTCATCCTGCATCATTAGTCTGTCCCAGTTTCTTCCACTGGAAAATGGTCATTTCTCATCCAGCCAAGCAGTATTTTCTCAGCATTTAGCTAGGGAAAATGGAGAAAAAGACAGGGGTATTTATCAGGATCAAATCAGAGAAGGGGGGGGGTGGGGTGGGGCAGGGGGGCAAAGGGGGGTGAAAACACTTTCCTGAATCCCTGAATCCCCTGAAATGTCCCTGAGGTGTGAATCTGGATCACTGCAGCAAACTTACTTTCGTGTTTGAGATTTGAAATAGAGTATTTTAGGCCTTGTCCTTCCTTGAGCAAGAGGTGGCCATGGTTCAAACCCAGCCCATTTTAATCTCCACCCTAAAGTTAACACCTCTCCATTGCAGAAATCATCTGGAACAAAAATGTCTCCACTTCATAATTTTGTGCATGAATAATGGCACATGACAGTGCATAAATCCACATTATACAACCAAGCTTGCTGCCCTCAACCAGTCTTTCCTGTGCCAGCAGATGGAAACATTCAACAATCCACCCTTCAGGACATCCCCTGTAGATGCAGACTATTATATGCTGAGACAAGATCATGCACAAGGAGAACATGGTCATGCAATGCAGCCTTGGTCAGCAAGTTTGCATCTGACTTAAACTGATTCCCCACTCTCCTGCAAAGCAGCATCAAATGCTTCTTGAACAAAAATCACCATCAAACTGTAAGGAGGTCTAGCAGCACAAAAGTGTTCCCATGAAATGGCATTTCCAAGTGTGAATTGTACAATTGTACCAACATTTCATCCTCAGTGGAAATTTCCATGCTGAAAATGACCCCATATTTCTCCAGTGAATATTTCAGAAAAAATACCTGTATTTCTGGCTTGCTTTGCCTCAACAAAAGAGCAAAAGGTAGCAATGATTTTCATTTTTTTGTGTGTGTGTTGTAAACCTATTTTCATGGGATTTTATGTTCAGCAGAAAGAATTCTTTTGCCCAAGTGTTCTCTTTCTTTTTTCTTGAAGGCACTGCAGCAGGATCCGGAAGTCCATCAAAGAAAGGAGACAAGAAGCACTTTCTCAAGGGGTGTAGCTTAGGACAAAACCACCAGAAAAGCTCTGACTTCACCCTGTGAGGGTGACAGGGACAGAGCAGCAGCCAGGCCCAGGGGAGCTCCACTGTCTATTTGTCCTTGTGATCTCAGCCACCACTGAGGAACACACTTTGTTTTTAATGAGATTGGGGTCTCTGGGGTCAGAAACGCAGAGGCTGTTTTCGAGGTGACTACGTGCTCTTGACATCTATCTATTTGTAGCCATTGCCTGCTTCTGGAATTGCAGGGCAGGTCTTAGCAAAGTTAGATTTTGCTAATAAAGAAAAATGAGAGATGCTTGGACATACCCTACATGCAGCAATGAGCACAGCCTATTCCGAAGTTGAATGCAAATACTGGAGTGTGATAGAGCAACTCTAGCTTTTTTCCTGTCAGGTGATTTGTTCTTTCCATCCCAGTGACTGCTTTTCTTTATGAAAAGGCAAAATACTGGGCTGCAAAATACCACCAGGCTAAGTGAGATGCCAACAGTACTGCGTGCCTCTCAGCCTGCCTGGAGCAGCTCAGAGGTTGGACTGTAGGACAAATCTCTTGCTGTTTTGTGCTCATTTATGCTTCCCACTCAAGGGAGGGAGAAGCAACATGGTTCAGTGCGCAGGTGAAATAAGCATACAAGTGATGGAGGAGGCTCAGCCCTGCCTCCACTGCAGGGTACTGTGCAGAGCCAGCCCTGAACAAGGTGGGATGTTTATAGGGCATAGCACAACACCAGGAACAGATGATGTGTTTGAATCCTTGACAGAGTTTAAAAACATCTGCATAGCACTGCTCCTGAGCTAATCAGCCCAGCTCTTTGCTGGCTTTGAATTCTGGTGTGTGCCAAGGAAAATGCTGTTGAGGGAACCACACACTTTTGGCTGATTACAGCTCAGGTGATTTTGCATTGTCACTGAACTGACTGGCACAGACACCGCCTCTGGCATCTTCTGGGCAGATGTAGAAGTTGTTTAAAGGAACTTCTCCTAAAAGGAAGACAGCTGTACCTGCTGTTCCCTGTGGATACTGTTTCTCCCTTTTATATCTGGTGACCTTTAGCTGTAGTAGTGCTGGCTGCTTGGAGGAGGGAGCCCTAAGAGCTTGCTAACAAGAAGCTGTAGTTACAGAGGCCTGTATACACATAGCAGGAGGCTTGCTGCTCTCCCATTGTTTTTAGGCTTGGGTATTGGCATTGCTGTTTCTCAAAGAAATATTTAACACGTCCTATGCTTTTCTGACATTTGTCTAGGATGCAATCTCAGACAAAGCAAGGATAGAATATTTGCTATGTAGCATGTGTCTGCTTTAGGTAGTCTCAGAAATGGGTTGCAGCATGACAATCCTGAATCCTCAGAGCTTAGAGGGGGAAGTTGTGTAGGAACTACTGTTTAAGTTGTGTAGGAATTATCAGGTCCCTTAACAGACTCCAGTCATTAGCTCACAGGAGCAAAATGTTGCCTGCACACCCCAGAGTATGATAATCTGGTCCCATTTGACTTCAGACTCCCAGGCATTCAGGAACCCAGTAGTATGTGTGGGTTTAGACGGAGAGATTCAAATTTATTTTGGATTGGGAAAGCTAAGAGTTAACATTTCAGTCTTTATGAAGGTCTAGTGCTTTCAGACTGGGTCTCTGCACAGTATCCGGTAAAGACATACTGCATGCGTAGTATAGACATTGCAGGTCAGAGAGGTGAGAGGGAAGAAGCAACACACAGCTGAAATGTGGCTCTCTTCACCCCTTTGTGTTTTATCTATAATTATATGTTGTGCCACCACACTCCAGCTAAGATGGTATAGTCTCTTGTGCTTTATGGTGGCAACATAAACATCTCCAAAAAACTACATCTTTCTGTCAAGCTAGGCATACGTAATGCTGTTCATTATTTATGAACTTGCCCACGACACACAGTAAAGTGAGATCTCTTTGGGGGCTCATAGTTTAAAGGGGATGGTGGTTTCCTTTGTTTTTCCATATTCTTTGTCTGAAGCAGCAGAAAGAACTGTAAATTGCAGGTTGTTTAAGCAGTCTGAGCTAAAAGGTTGCTGCTGATGGTGGAGAAACAGTTTGTAGCAGATAGGAAGAAAGGTTCAGCAGGGCAAAATATTCTACTCAATTTCCAGAAATATACACAGTGACTAAAACCAGCCTCATGGCTCACCTGACACCTCACAGCACCAAAGCCACTGACAGCACAAGCTGCAGGAAGGGGCGCAGTTGGTGCAGGGGCTTTTACCATGCTCTCTGCCCTAGGTGTGAGGCCAGCTGCCCCCCAGCAAGAGGTGGCTGGACACAACAATCCTTCCAAATGGTACCACCTGCGGTCCATGGTGTGCAGGTGTGTCTTGTGTCCACACCACTTGCAAGACATTTTTAAAGTGGATTGAGCTAGTAGTGCAGACAGGGCTGTCAAAAAGGAGGAATTGCTGACTGTACAGAAATGTTATTCCACATGGATGTGAAGGGACACCAAAGATTTCTGCAAAGTACATCTGTCTGTCTGTCCTGGAGAGGCTTTTTCCATCACTGATGAGCAGCCAAATGTGGGAAAAAACCTGTCGCCAATGCACAGCAATGCCTCCATAGCTGTTTCAGTGAAGAGTGATGAATACCGTGTCCAAATGAAGCCACTGGGGGAAATTAAACTGCTAGTAATGACCTAGATTGGAATTTGGCTGCGACACTGGGACTAATGACTTGTTCTCCTGTGGAAAGTGGCCGGGGAGCTCATCAGAGATGATCAGCTTGTGGCTGCCCTGCGAAGGCAGCTCCATTCTGCAACATTTCCCACCCCATCCTGGGACACTGTTTACAGGAGGCTTAGGTTTTGGCTTGATGGGGAGAGCAAGGGAGTTAGGAAGATTGATAAGCAAAGGTGTGTAGTCAGAAGCTGCAAAGGAATACTGGAGCTTTTGTTTGCTGTAGCATGTTAAGAGCTTTATGTTTCACATGAGGGCCTAATAGCTTTTAAATTAGGTGCTTTAGGATATGGTCAGATGATCACAGGTGAAGGATTTGGCGTGTTTGAAGAGGTACTGTTCATTACTACAGATTTCCATTGCTCAGCAGGGACATGGTAATTGACTGGAAGTGTGCTCCTAGTCCAATGCAATGGGAAATCTGATTATTTTCAGAGTGCTGGTCACCAAATCCTTCACAAGGACTCTGAAAATAACCTTAATACTCAATCAGTGTGAGATTCTTCCAACTTATAAACACATCATGTGCAGTTTGACCCATTTGTAGGAATGCAGTGTAAGTATTTAATCTTTTTAACCTGTTACACAAAACAATCTGCAAGCATAGAGATACGATCAGATGTGCTAAGGAATATGAACCATCATTAATGAATGTGATGTGTGCATACAGTTTACATGATGCTTTTAGAAAGATGTCCTTAAAGACACCTGGATTACAGCCAGCGGCAAGGAGTTCCTCTGACTGTCTGAAGCTTTCAGTGTTGCTTTGTTCCCTGGAAGGCCTGAGCCATGGTGCTTCACTGCAGGACTGCAGATTTACTGTGGGCCGAAGAGGGAAAGGAAGCCTTGGCTGGAGATGGTGCTACATGTGCAGATCTGATGCTCAGCATCATCCACTAAGTTGCAGTATCATTAAAGCACTATGACTTTGGCTGATCAGCTGAAGCCATTTCTGGGAGCTCTGGGCCAGAGCCAGATGTATGGTCCACATGAATAGGATAACTCAGCCAGAGACACTAACATGCATTAGATCCCAGGGTAGATGGAAAGATCTCAAACTAGGCAGATGGTTTCCAGACTGGCTTCCTGCTGAAGCAGGGTAAAACCTCTTTAAAAGCAGCTGAGAATGATTTTCTAACATTTTCTTTCTTGAATGACGTTGTAGCTACATGAGATATTCGTTTGGGGCTGTGGTGATTAATTCTCACTGAGTAGCACAGATCTTTGCCGTGGCAATCTGCTTGTTTCTCACATTGCACCACTAACTTACATTAATATTCAGGAATATTCAAATGTGTTGTCCCCTCCCAAGTGCTTGTCGGTGATGAATTCGACTGGAATATTTGCACAAAGCAAGCACTGCAGGAAATGTGAAGAGCCACTATTTTTATTCTGATCAGAACAGAACGGAAAAGGATTCTTTGTGATTATCAGTGAGAAACCCCTGACAGGCAGATGTAATGGTCACAAGAGATCAGGGCTGGATGTGTGTTGGGTAAAGAAGCTGTGAATTCACAACCACGGGGCTAGGCCTGAACACCCCCAACCAAATGATATGCAGAATTTCTTAATGCTGCACAGCACTTTCTGTTCTTAAAGTATGGGTGGGAGTGCAGACAGCTGGGTGGTTGGAGGAGGGGGAAATTACATTTATTTCATCCTGACAGATCGCTCCATTTTATGAGGGTTATCTGCTGTACTAAGCAAATATTTAAATAAGGTGGCCAAGAGAATAGCACAGGAGGATTTACTACAATGCAGCTCTCATCTGAGATTCACAGATTTTAGGACCTGAAGACCATGTAGCGATTGCTATCATTGTTACTAATCCGTGTTTATTATTGCAGTGTCTGGGGGCCATTTGCACTGAGGAGCCCCTCAGACAGGCTTGCTGAAGCCATGATTTGGCTGATGGGATGGGACGGGTGGGGGCACACTGTTGCCTGACCCCCACCTGGCACACACCAAACCATCACACTGCACCAGCTCCCTGCAGCACCACCCTCCGAGATAAATCTGCCATTGGCATCTAGACATCGCTTTGGACATTGTCCATATCACCAAACTGTTTATAACCTAGAAAAGCCCAGTTCTCTGATTTTCAACATGAGAAAGAGCATGAAGACCCCAGATTTTCTCACATCTTTTCCGTGTAGCCAGCAAGGAGATAAAGCAGTGGCACCATCCTGATTTCCCTCTGTCCAACTTGGAGTTGCTTCCTCGGAAAGCTCATTTTCCCCCCCTGGTCTCCCAGGCTATGCTCTGGGTGATGCCTTCCTCACTGGGAGACTGCCTTGTCTCTTCTGCATGCAGAGACTGGGCTGAAACAGACATCACCGCTCAGATTTTCACCTTTCCCCAGAGCAAATGTTACTGAAAAGGGAGTATTTGTCATGTGTATCTCGATTGCCCTCTAGTGCTGAGCAGCACCCTGGACAGGATCTTCTGTACAAACAGGATTTGGAGCTGCCGAGAAGATTCAATTCACATTTAGGCTTTTATTTTGTTAATTAAAATGCTTATTGATGACTGGAGGGAAGCTGCAGGCTAGCCAAGAAGCAATATCCTGAGTCAAATAGCAGAAAAGCAGTTTAAGAGAGAGATTTCATCGTCAGCTGATGGGAAATTGAACTCTGTAATGCAGATTATTCCATCAGATTGTCTAAGGCAGTTTGTAAAGGAGCTGCCAGCTATTTGCAGCACTGAACATACTGCATCCTGGAGAATTCAAAGATCTTTAATGTGTTGGACCAGTCAACAGCGATTTGTTACCTTATAGAAATACACAGGCTACAGTCTTTATCAGACTCTGTGTTAAACTAAATACCTTTCCCTCCCAAACTCATTCTCTCCACCTACAGTGGCATTTACATTGCATTGTTTAATACCCCATAGCAAAGCCAGCCTTCTGTTATGCATGCTGGGAGCAGAGAAGAAGGATCTTTAAATAAATCCTGGTGTCTAAATTGTCATTATTTGTCTTCAGAGTTAATACAAATAGGCAAAACAAAACTGTTTACAGGCTACCAGCTATAGGAGTGATATTTCTTCTTGTGATCCCAAAGATTTCCAGTAAAATAAGCTTCAACTGGAAGAAGACTGCTAGACACAGCACTGTCTCATGTTAGGGAGAGAACCTCCTCTCCCCCCATGCCCCTTTCTAGACTTATTATGTGCTTGGAACATCAGTCCTACTTTTCTTGTGAAAATATTCTTTCCAGTCAAGAATTAAATAACTTATTGAAACCTTGTTTATTCCCGCCCTTGTACTTATACAGGTGAAGCAGGTCTATGTGAATGACATTCATATGAAGATGTGAATCTTGACAGAATAACTGCACCCCTACAGTCATCCCTAGAAGACCATCCTCCTCAAAGGTAGCAAATAAATTTTCATGAAGGTGATTTTATTTTAATCATAATTCTATATCATGAAGCATTCTGAGTTCATCAGGATTTTTACAAAACCAAATTATTATGAGATTTTTATGTCCAATATTACAGAATCGTAAAGAAGGAATACAAGAAAGCTGTTTGAGTAAGATCATGCTGTGTATGACACCTTCCTATTTTAGGCCATCTGTTCAAATAAGAATTGATTAAATCAGTAAAAAATATAGGTGTCGAGTACCTCCTTTCCTTCTTGTTCTTTACCATATTATATTCATGTATCCCTGTATTTTCTGTAAGCTCCTGTGCTGAGGGACAGTAGTTTTCCAGTACATGTTGTGTTCTCTGAAAAATGATGATCATTAATATCTCCTGTCTTAAAAGGAAGGAGAAATATATGCATATTTCAGAAATAGTCTACCTGGTTTTTTAAAATGGGAAGGTGGAGAAAGAAAGCCCTAAAAACTCAGGAAATCAATATTGTATTTGCTAACCAGAGTGAATGATCTGCGCATTGCACACCCTAAAATCCCCACATATATTTAACAACAGTGGCCTCTGGTGGATTTTTGGATAAATAGAGTACTAATAATTTACTCAGAGTTGGATAAAACTGGGTTTGATTATAGCTCTGTGGTAATGGACTGGAGCTTAGGAATGTACCTCTAAGTATTGGTCCTTCCAAGTATGCCATATATTGGCCTTTCATTAATACTGACCCAATTTTAGCCTGTGCCTTGGTGTGTATTTAGCACTGCTGCATCCCTAATCACTTGGAGATTCATGAGTGATCTGTTCCTTCCTCCTAATATATTCAAAAGGCAGTTTGGGGGGTACAGGATTCCAATCTGGCTTCTTCTTTTAACCCAGACATCTATATACACCTACCTTGTAGGAATTTAACTCTCTCTGAGATTTCTGTGTCTCTGGTAGATTTGGTAAAAATTAATCGGCTGTTTCAAAAGTTACTGGAAGATGGGAGCAGAGTATTGAACTGCAAGAACAAGGATAGAGAGAAGAGCAGTGCAATTGCTTTTTTATTTTACTAAAAATCTTCCAGGATTTGTGAATCATCCCATCTCCTTCTTAGGTTTTGGTTCAGCAACCTGTTCTCATTTAATAAGCATGTAAGCATATGCTTACCCTTAAGTACCAGTTTACATCCCATCTGGCTCAAGTCAACCACTCGCATATGTGCTTTTCTAAGGGTAACCTATGCATCTGCTAAAATCCTTTGCCAAATCATGGCCTTCATTTTGTGTTTGGATATCTAGACTGATTTCTCTGACTTAGATCTATGCCTTGCAAGACTTAGTCCAGGATTTAAACCATTAGGTCATATTGCTTATAATACCCACCCACACCCTTCTACGTTTTAGAATGCATTATGATAGTAGCAGAGCTTCGTTTGATCTTATCATTGCAATATAGTTGTAAGTAGCTGATCAAAGTCAAATGTATTCTGTTTAATTAGTTTTCCCAGTGACCTGAGTATACCACTGTGAGAAACCACCGTGCGTCACTAAGGTCTTATGTATGTGTAAAAAGACATATACCCCTCCCAGCATTAAGGACACTGTCAGCATTTGCCCTCCAGTCTGGCAGATATCTGGGACATGAAACACATTTTATGATACGCTATTCTTTACCCAGCCAGCACTTAATGACTGGAGCTTCAGGCCAAATACTGAATCCTAAAATGAGGCCATCAACATCACCCAATTACTGCTGTTATTAAAAATGCCAAGTGTAATCATAATAATAATTAGACACTTATTATGCAGCGCTGCCTAAGGAATATACTCTATGTGTGTAAGATGTCATGCAAGTCCTATTAGTAGAGCTGGGCAATCTTACCACCTCCACATTACTTCATGAGAGATAAAATTGTATTTGAATATGATCTGCCTGTGTAAATCCAGTTTTCTCAGTCTTTCACCTTCTGAGGGTTTATTTTGTGTTGGTGCGTATGTGTGTGTGTTTCATGCTGCAACTAGTTATACCCTCTCTAAGCTTTATGTCCTGCCTCTAATGCCCTCCCAGAGATTCTGAACATCCAGAGAAATATCTCCCTTTGATCTGTTATTTATTATCAAACAATTATCCAGACAGACAAGTTACACCCACAGTCAGTTGTTGTCTCACATGCCAGAAAAGCAGTGGTCCAGAAGAGAAGGAACATGCTCGTTGCCAGATGTTTTTTATTGACTTCAGGCAAATCCTTCCCCCTCCTTGAACTTCTGTTGGCTCATCTGTAAAATGGGCCTAAAAACCACAGTCTCCTTTGTGAAAATGTTTTACGATTCTTCACTAGAAGTTCTACAGAAATGTGCTAATTATAAATGTGCTAGTCATAAGTGTGCTAATTATGTTGAAGATTACTATGTCCATGGTTGATCTGTTCCTAAATTGCTATTTAAAATCCAGGCTTCATGTTCCTTCCAAATTTACAGAAAGAAAGCTGATATGGTTCCTTTGTCCCAATCTGCTGCATTGCGTACTAAGAGCAAACTCTCTGGTTTTGCAACATTCTAGCAAAATCACAGCTTTTGAAAGAGATTAGATGGCGTAACTTGGCTCCAGTGATCGTTCAATCCTGGCATCTGTTTTATTGCTTTATGTATTGTGGAATTAAGAGAGATTATCTTCTAATTATTCCCTGTAGTCTGCAAGACAGATGGGGAAAAAAGCAAATTGTGTTTTATCAACGTGCTGCCATTATGTGCTCAAACTTAAATCTCTTTTCTGATCATCGTTCCAGAGTGACAGAAGTATGGGAATCATGTGCAGATGAGATATGGATCTGTAAGACAAGGGTCGACACAAGGTTCACCTAGATCATGACTGCTTGACTGACTATAGCATATTCATATTTTCATCAAATCTTATGTTAGCTTTCTTAGCTTTATTTTTCCAACAGAGGTCTAAAAGTTGTGGGGGGTGAACCTGTTGATTTGAGTAAAATCATTCAGTCAATCTCACTCAGTGATGACCTCCAGCAGAAGCTGTCTCAGAATAGTTTAGAGACTACATCTGAGATAACACCACTGTAGTCAGGACTGCCTTACTTGCCCATGTACTATCAGGCCAGGTTAAAGTTATCTTTTTCCCTAGAGCATTCTTTGTTCCTTTCTTTGTTTATTGTTACATGTGCCAGGACTGTATATTGCATACAAAGCATGGCTGAAGGCAAGGCTGAGAGTTTAGGAACCCATATTCCCTCGGAAGCCACATGGGCAGATGGCCTTTGAAAAAAGCACTGACCTGTGGTTAGAAAACTGGCTGACCTCGGGGAGAAAGAAAGGGAGCAGGAAGCTGTGGTGAGGCCCACATACCATCCTCACAGATAACGTTGGCATGCCATGGTTGAGCCCATGGACGAGCCAGTGCAGCTCTCTGTCTCTGTGTCCAGGTGGAGATCCTAGATGCTGCTCCACTCCCCCAACCTGCCCATCATGCCTCGAGGTTACAGAAGAGAACTGCTTCCTACAGATTTCGCCCAAAATTGTCTCCAAGCCACAAAATCCATAAAACTTTTACGATAAGGGTTCTGAGTCCTTTATCATGAGATGTGTACAAGCCAAAAGTGGGCTGTTAGGATAAATGACTCTTTCAGGAGTGAACAGAGCAAAAGCTATGGCCTCCATGCCATAGCCACACTCTTTCATCTATCATGCTTTCCCCATGTGCACCTACTGTACCCAAACCACCAGTACAACCAGAGCTTACTCCAACTTGCCTCAACTTCACTATTTACTTTTGAGGTTTGTTTTCTCCCCCAGCCTCTGGCCCTGCCTGATTTTCCTTGGCTGTTACCTGCCTGGAAAGTGAATTTAGGCCCATCTTTTCATTTTTTCCCCAGCCTTCCATCTGCACAGCCATGACCTCTTTGATTTTCCAGATGGAAAAATGCTTCCCTTGGATTTGAAGTGGAGATATCTATCTTTGCCTAACTCATTATTCCAAAATAGATCCTACTCTGCTGTGGCTAAACAAAATGAAACACTGCTGAGGCGGATCAGGGGTGCAGAACAAGAGGGACAGTTTGGGTGATGGCAGGGCCCAGAAGAAAGCAACAGTGAGAAGAACATGGTAGAGAAAACAAATAAAAAGAGAGTGAAAGAAGGACACAGAAGCTCAGCTGGGAAAAATAAATAAATAAATAAGTCGGAATTTATAATGAAAGCATTACAGTTGAGTCCAAACTTGCTCCTAAACACAACTTCAGCTGTCCCCTACCCGTTTTGCCCCAGACATGGCTGGCCATGAGTCTTTCCTGCTTTTTTCTTTCAGGCAGACTGCTTGTTCAGGGCCCACCCTCACCAGGTACATCGCTGGAGGGAGGGGAGCTTGTTTGAGTGTTTTAATCCCCAAGGTAATGATGCATCCTGTGAGTTTCATGACATCAAACACTGGGAGGGGAGGGGGTAATTAGTGCCCCAGTGACTGTAGCAAGCCTTGAGAAGTAATGCTAGTTCCAAGCATGCGGCTTTTATTGGGTCATGAGGAAATCGCGTGAGGTTGGTAGAAGAGTCTCTGCTCAGCAGGAATAAAAGAAATGGGCCATATTAAATACTGGAATGAAACATCAATGAAATGTCACCTGGTATGGGGAAGACTGCATTTACATCCAGGTCTGAATGTAGCTGCAGTGGGAATGGTGGGGCCCCTACAAGGCACAACTTCTTAGGCCCTCTTTCCTGTAAATCCACCAGTCCTTATCTGCAGAGATAACTTTGTGCATCCAGGCACACATATGTGCTTGCCCTTTATTTTGATAATGGGGCATTTTGATAGAAGGGCCTGATTCTCAGGAACCTTACAAGTGCTGGTTGCCAAGCAAGGAGCAAGCAATGCTGAGACAACACCAAGGTATTGCCCTTGGACTTGGGAGTCAGAAGAGCTCCAGCCAAGGGTGACATTGAGCCACAGGAGCAAGCAGAGGGAGGCCCTATGCAAACAGGTATTGACCTAGTTCAGAGGCCAGTGCCTCTCTGGACAGGTTGATCAAGCCCATAGCTCCAAGGGGGCAGGCAAGACTGACAGCTCATGCAGAGGCTGGAGGTGGTCAGGTAAGCACCTGCTGATCCGGATACAAACCTCACACAGCAGCCAAGTGCCATGAAAAATAAAACATGGGATTAACCAGTGCTGAGGAGACCTAGCACCTTATAAAGTGATTTTTTAATATCGTCCCTTTGGCTAGAATGTTGGGCAATAGTTTTCTGGGCCAAGCATAAGAAAGTGCTTTGTGACAATCTTGTCTCATGATAAATGCAAGATGCATATGAAAACCCCATAATAACTCAAGTACACACACCACTTACAGCTTTACCACAATGACTGTTGTCCTCTCCCTTGGCTATTTCTGCATGCACCCACACCAAGCAGAAAATAAGCACCTATTTGTCAAACCATTTCTAAAGTCTGTTCAGTTTCCTCAGTCTCCATGGCCTGAAAGATCTTTCCTAATCCTTCCACCCCCCTTGCAAAGTGTGGAAGAACCCAATGCAATGGCCTGTCCACAGGAGGCTTCTGACTACTGGGTGACATGCATTCCTTTTGAAGGGAACCTGCACAAGGTCTATGGATTCATCAAAAATAAAAAATAAAATAAAATAAAATAAAATAAAATAAAATAAAATAAAATAAAATAAAATAAAATAAAATAAAATAAAATAAAATAAAATAAAATAAAATAAATAAAAGTTGACTGACCCATTGCAAATTTTCTGAAAGGCAAACAGTCTATAAAAATGGAAGTACTTCAGAGTGTATGAATAAAGGAAATTACTTCATTTATTCAAGCAAACACCAGTAAGTAGCTTGACCAAGATCTGTAAAGTCTGTTTTTGTGTCTAGTGATGTCCTCAAGTCTGGCTAAATCTTTTGGCAATGGTTTTGCAGCAGTATGACGAGGAGATCACAGCTTTGCCAGGGCCTTGCATTCTGTGAGCTCATGTATTCAGCCTACAAGCAACCAAAACAGCAACATGGTTTGCAGGAGATGTGTATGGGTGTATGGGCAGAGAGAGTTGCATTACAAAGTGAATGGTTCAGAAGGCTGCAGCAAAGGCTAACTGCTTGCACAAGCAGCTGTGGGAGGTGGTAGGAGTGGGGAGAAGGAGGAGGAGAGAGGACCATTGGGGCACATCAAGGGAACAACAGCATGTAAGACTTGAGATCCTTTTACGGAACTGTCCGTGTTACCTTTAAGAGCAAAACCACGTCTTCTGAATTAGAACCCACACCAAACACCATCTTTAATTTATTCTATATGTGCTCGGTGTTGGGGGGAAAGAGTTGTTTAAGATGATAGTTAGTCATTGAACAAAATGAAATACTATTATATTAAATGCCACAAGACTGTGGTGGCCAAAAAGGTGTTTGATTTCAAACCTCACTGCTCATGGAGACCAGGCTTTGCTTGCTTGCTCTATTTTTCAGCTCACTTTGGAAATGCCACTCACAGCCCACGATTGCCATCTCATCAGTTGCCTGTCAAAACCTCTCCTGAGTTGTACCACACAGGACATTGGCTGAGAAATGATGTGAGCATTATTCCCATTGCAATACGCACACCGAAATGGACAAGCACATCTGACTCTGATGAGTGTGAAAACAATTCAGTATTGATAGGCCCTTCTAGGGATACCAGGCTCAGGTCCTTTTCATTTTTACAGTTAGAAAGCAGAAATCTAAAACACATTTCTAAGCATGTTTGGCTTTCCAGCTGGAACGAGCACTGCATGTCATCTGTTTCAGCAGTGCAGCCCAGCATGGGAGACTCCCAAACAGAGCACTGCACTGAAACAAAGTTATCATTGACTTTATGAGGTATTTGTACAACCCTGCACCCACAATTAAAGCAGTTCAATTAAATGAATCATGAATTCATGGGTTTTAAGGCCAGAAGGGACCTTCCTGATTATCTTGTCTGATTTCTTGGTCTGGCATAATATAAGCCAGAGAATTGCACCCTGAGGAATCTCTGTCTGGCCCAGAAAATCTACTTGGACTAGAAAGAGCATGCCTTTCAGAAATACACCCTTTCTTGGCTTTAGGCCTTCATATCTCTAGATAAGAGTATCACTGAAAACTTTGTACTGTGCTTCTCACCCAAATTTGTTGGACCTCAGTTTTGAGCCACTACACAAGGGTTTGGTCAGACAGACCAAGAAATATTTATATCATACCTCTCCTTTCTTTGATGACTTTTGTGATCAAATTGCTCTTTAACCTCAACTCTGTTCAAGTAAATAATCTTTGTTCAGTTGGATGCTCACAATTTCGGGGGTCTGGAACACAGCTAAGACACCCTAGATCCAAAAGAAATGTTTCCTCTGACCTATGGAGTAATGATAATTCCTAGTTGTTCTTGCTACTAAACTATGAATATGCCATAGAAAATTGGCATGGACCTGTTCGATCCAAGAACAAAAAAAAGTCCATCTAACCCATTTAATCTAATTCACCTTTTTGTGCCCCTTCTGCAGAAAAAACACTTGTGATTTTTCTCATCAATCAGAATAATTTTTACAATGCTGCAAACAGAGTTACACCAGCTGGTAAACTGCTCACTGAATAAGGGTGTATTTATTTTTTCTGTATGATTACCTAATCCCTTGGTACTGTTTCTGATCTGGTACTGGATGAACATAACTGAAATGAAGAAGCAGAGCATCTAATTACATCCACAAGCTTTTGATGCTCTTAAGAAAGGAGTGAGAAAGACTTGTGGAGTTAAGAACTAGGCCAACAACATGGAGAAAAGGTAGGTGTTTTTCAGGCTTCTCTTCTTGAGTATATGAATTAGGTTTCCCCACAGGCATCCCTGTTAGAAAAATTGTCAGTCATACAGAGAAACTGGAGTCAGAGCAAGTATCTGCTAGAACCAGCAGCAACTGAGTTTGGGGTAAATTAATTGAGATAAAACGCCAGCCTTTTCCAAAACAAAAAATATCTTACTGCATCTTACACACAAAATTACTTTGGAACATTTTTTTATTTTCCAGAACCAAGTCTGTAGTTCAAAAAGCGACTTGAACTAAATGCAAGAAGAGCAGAAACACAATGGATTCAAAGTCAGCGCATGGAGCATTTTCTCCTCTATTGAGTATTCTCCTCTCCCCACTTACACTCACAATGTAGTCCAGTTGTGTTCACCTGACAGTGTGCACACTCCTGTATTTTCGTTGGGCACTCAGGCAGGGCAAATCATGTCTTGATCCCATTCATGATCATCTCAAACACTTTTAAGAATGAACTACAATCTATATGGCAAAAGCAACAAACAATAAAAGAGAAAACAAAACAAAACAGCACAGAAAAAAATTAATGACTCTAACTTAGTTGCAATCATGGAAAGCAATGCCAGATTTTAGAGAATTGCTTCCACTGTCTGAATCAGCCTCACTACACTTGAAGTATGATAAAAGAAATGACATTTCCTATTCTATAATCCATTATTCATCAAAGACTAGCCTGTAATGAAAACAGAACTACAAACGTCTATTTTCAAGTTAGATCTTTTTGGAGATTTAATTCCTCTGAAGAACTTAAACCGAGAAGTCAAACAACATAAATAATTAGACAAAAGGTGTTGAAAATTACAGCAGAGTCAGGAGTATCTCCAGTGCCTGTCCATTCATCTATGATTTTCCTTTCATGGGAAAACACTGTCTTTCAGGGAAGAACATCATGTAACATAAGCAGCTGCTCTGACCTATTTGTAATTCCCAAACAGGCTAATGCTTAAACTGACCAGTCAGTTGTGTTTGTTTCTTTGGCCTCTTTGAATGACAAATAAAAGGCAGTTGCAAGAAGGAAGAGGGCTGTAATATTAATACAGCATGTCGTGTGGAGGTGTCCCTCTACAAAGGGAGAATATGGTGACTAGCACAGCTTTTATTGTCTCACTGTTAGACATTTAGGCTAGAACTAATGAATTCTACATGAGACATCCAAAGTAACATGAAGCTAACTAAAGAATAATAATTTCTATGATTTGTATCGTATTTATATACTTCCCAGCAGCTGAAATATGGGGAAAAGTATGATGGGATGTATTAACTTAGCAAGAAAACTGCTCAGCCACAGTATTTGAATGGTCTCATATACGGATAAGATGTTATTGGCTAAATTTTGCCTTCACTTACATCTGTAAATACATGTGGTTTCATGAGAGAGAGCAGAGCGCAGCCTTGTCTTGTAAATATTTGGAGTATACATTATACCATATGATAGCAATTCATGTGTGACTCGCCACTTGTCCTTTTGAATAGGTGATTTTGCAGATGATGAGAGCAGTCCCTTGTCATTAAAGTTATGAAGAAAAGGATTTGTGGTATTCTACACTAATGGCCCCAAGCCCCACATCCCACAGCAGCCAGATTGCAAGGGTGTGGATATATTTTATTGAACTATATTTTTACAAGAGGATATCTCTTCATCCTCATATGCCATGCAGATCGTTAAGGGTTTTATATTGTCACTTAATCTGACACTGAAGCAAGTCCAACTACTCAACTGCAAGAATGATCTTCTGTTTTACTCATTTTCTTCAGTAGAGGGAGCTTGAGTCTACAGCAAAGAGATGCTTGCTTCGTTTCGACACGTTCTCCCCAGCCCATCATCTTTAGCATACTTCATTGCCGTGGATATTCGCAGGTAAATGAGGAAAGAAATCATGGCACTTGGGAACAGCTCTGAAAATCTGCCCTGCCCTCTGGATCTGAAGAGGAATGGATGATCTAATTTGGGCTGGATCCATCCAACCCACAGGCCTTTTCCAGCGGGACTCCATGTTGGGTTCAAGTCACAGAGCGTTCAGAGACTGGGGGGGTGAAACCATGGGCACACTGGCTTTGTGCTAATCCTAGGCTTGGTTGACTCAGTGGAAGGCACAACCAGAGTGAATTCAAGCAGATGAAGGGCTGCTCCAAATCGTCCCAGGGATGGGATTAAGTACTCCTGTGCTGCTCAGTGCCACCCCTTGGGGACTGGGGCTGAGGATGCAGATCTTGCATGGAACTGGAGGATGATCACCAGCCAAGCTGAAAACGGTGGCACAGGGGATTGATCTATAAAGCAGATTTCTTAGGAAGATGTTCTGGCTATGAGTTGGCACAGGGGTGTTAATCTCCTATGTAGCACCTATGAAACATTTGCATCATTCTGGGGAAACAGGTGGCAAAGATGCTGCCACAGTGAGTGCTGTGGACATAGATGCTCACCCTGCTTTGAGCTGCCGGCTGACACTTAACACCCCTCTGGCTTAGCAGAGAGATTTCTGCTTCACTCATAGCAAATAAAGCACCACATTCTGCAGCAGCTCTCATTGAAATCCTGCTTGGACCTCAGGGCCCCTTGGAGGGTGGTTTAAAATCATTGCTTGCAGTGGTCACTAGTGGAGCCAGGCATTTCCATACTGTCATTTCAGTGTGAAAACATTGGCCTGAACATTTTAATGTTTATAAACGTAACAGATGCTATCAGTATTTGTAATTCATCCTTGAGATAACTGAGTATGGGAACACATTTCAGAATAGAAAGTTGAGCATGCAGATATAAAATTCACTTAAATAATAATATATGTTAGAAGAATTAGAAACAAAACCCATAAGACTAGATTCTTAGACATTTATCCTAAGCACTAGAGAAGTAGTTATCCAATTTTATTCCTATAACAGGCCATGATCCATGGGAAAATGCTTTTATAAAATAACTATTAACTAATTAATAACTCTCTGGCTAGAGTTGCCTACTTATAATCCATCTTTTCCTACACATTCAAATAAGTTAAAGTTGTTTAATTCTAACCTCAGATCCAGTTGATGGGCAGCTCATTTGTTGTGATGGAAGAAACCTTGAAGAACTCCCTGCTACCCACTTATTTTCAAGGTAAATGAAACATACTGCAAATCAAGGACACCATTAAAACTTGCCCATATAAAGCAAGGGTCTGGTTCAGGGCTGCCTGATTGAGTATTCATTGGATCAGGCCCAAATTCCAATTGGTTTGCATATTTCCCAAACAAATACCAGTACATAAAATGCCCATGAATGCAAATGGGTTGTGTTTTTTTTATTTGTATAATTTAACAGAGGGTGGCTTAAAAATGAATGCACACAATAGGATTATACAATATTCTCAGGGGTTCAAACAAGTTGCTATCTGCCTAAGGGAAGGCCGATCTGGTGATTAAAGCATAACCTCCAGGGAGAAGGAAATCACAGTTGTATTCCCCGAATGGCCGCATATTTGTGAAGTCACCAAACTTTTCACGCCTCTGCTCTCCAAAGAGGGACAGAGCCTATTTACAGTGTTTCACCAGCCCATCCACATTTGCATGGTGATAGCAGAGCAATGAGAAAGAGATGGCGTTGAAAGGCAAATTACCTTTTGACTTACTTCCATATATGCATTTATATTTGTGCCACAGATGGAGCAGTACCCAGTGCACATATGTCTTTGCTTATAACATGCATTTTTACCCCATTCATGCCTTCCCCCTCCACTCTCTCTTTTCTTAGGCATTCATAGCTATCATTCCCAAGAACATCTGAAAACAACGGGATGGCATCACCCTCCAGCTCCCCCTTCCCTGGCTCTCTCAAGAAGCTCTGTGTTGTATTGTCAGTGTTTTATATATTTACACCAACAGAGGAGGCCTGGGATGTGGGCTTTTTCGTTTATATGAGTCTCACCGCCACAGGGGGTATTTAACTTTCTGCCCTGGTTGCTGTAATTCTCTCTCCAGTGGATATACAGTTCAGATCAGGTTCCTATTGCTGTGATGACAGGCATTCAGCAGGCACTGTAATTGCAGAGTTAAAACAGCTCATTTTCTTACTGGCAAGCTGTAGTTAAAGAGGTGCTAGGAGGCAGCCTGGCTGTCTGCAGAGGAACTGATCAAAGCACTGAAAGGCATCTGGCTTGTCTCTGTTTTCTTTCACCACCCCCCTTGCTGATGGAGGGGAAAAAAAGAGGGAAGGAGAGAAAAAGCGAAAGAAAAAAGAGAGGAAAAAAAGGAGGAAAAAACTATTTAAAAGGAATTTATGAAAATGAATACTTGTCCCTTTCCTGAGGGTAAAAGGCAGTGTCTTATTAGAGATACTAAACATAGTTGGGTTAGGTTATTTTTTAACTCTCCAGATTTTTAATGAGAAAATTGGGGCTTTTGAATGTTCATTTGTGTCTATTTCCATTAGTCTTTCCCAGTGAGATAGCTAAACTGTTGGGTAGCGCTTTCCACACTGCAAGGCTTTCCTAAAGGAGAGCTAACTTTCCCTGTCTCTGTACCAATGTCGTCTTTTCTTATCAGACTCAGCTTTTTCCCCTTCTGACCTCTACCCTTTCCTGAAGGACATGTGGCCCTAGCCTGAATGTTATGGACAATGGGAATCTGTATCCTGGATTAATTGCAAAAGTATAAATGCAACACATTTTTCTTTACATTTATTTGTTCTAATTTGCTCCAGTTCTTCCTGTCATAAATTCCAGCAAATCACAAAGGAAAAGGTAAATAAAGTTGACAAACCACATGAGATGTTCGTACGAAGGATAAAAGAAAAAAAACTCCAAAAGCAGGGAAAGACATCTATCAAACAAATTGAGATCAATGATCCAAAAGGCACTAAGAAGTCAATCAAAATATTTCTCCCAGTGAGATAAGGGAACCCCCAGGCAAGGAATAGCTCCGTCTCCAAGTAAGAAAAGAAATGTTGCATCTTGCGGAAAAGCACCAGTCAGGTGAAAATAACTGAAATGTGGGAATCACTTTCCATGAGCCAAGAGAATAAAAGATTATCAGGGCCATAAGAGCCAGCAGCTGAGGGCTCATGCTCTCCTCCTGCAACTCTGCTAAGTCCCTGCTTATGGGGGCTTTGACAGGAAAAGAAATGGGACATGATCTTTATATACTATTTGACAACATTTTTCATCCAGGTTTCCAGTGCAAAAGGAGCAGGATTTCTGCTGTCTCTTCTGAGCATTCAGTCATCAGAAAGTCATCAGGGAGAGGGCTCATTCTCACTTTCATTCCCCTTGCACTTCATTTTTTTCATCCACTATCTCCCATTGGTGACACCACCATCTTCCCACGGACAAAAGAGGAGTTCAGAGTCTTTGAAAGAAGAAAACAAACTCAGTAACTCAACAAGGAGCCTAGACAGGCAATGTTGCAAATTAAGTTGAAAGAGGCACAGTTACTGCACCATTATTTGATTTCCCCTTCTCTAATCCCTTGCTTGTAATTAGCATAATTTATTAACATATTAGAGCCATGCATGTGAACCCTCTTTATAGTTGCTGAGTGCTCCCTGAGGCTGCCTAGTGAAAGCTTTTCCCCACTGTTTAATAATATGTTACATAAGGAAAACCAGCTTCTGATATCATTTAAATTATGACTTTCCTTTCTGCCTCTGAACACTCATTTCCTTTAAATGAGGTTAATTTCCTTAAAGAATGAAAATCCTCAGATTTCAGTTTTCCATTCATTAGACCCCCTTAGTTCAACATGAAAAAGTCACACGCCAAAAGCGAAGGAAGAAAAAAATCCATTGAACTTCAAACATAACCATCCTGAGAAGTTTTCCTGTGATCCTGGCTCCTCCTCTTCTTTCTTGGACCATGAAGGGCAGGATGCAAGCTGTTAGGAGATGAAGACGGACAAGGCACTTTACATGAAGCTAGTTTCTTCCATCCACATGTAAAGTCCACTTAACACTAAGGGCATTTTCAGAGTTGCAAACATACAGTCCTCCTTTGGGGCAATTACTTGGTGCTTTAATGGGACAACAGTCAAACAGGGATTTCTTCAAATCCCCCTAGATTGTTTCCTTCCTTGCCATTAATCTGCTGCTGATATGTGGGATAGGATGAGCTAGCAGGGCCACCCCCACCCCATATGGAGATCAGTCTGATGCTGGTCCATCTTTGGGCAAAGAACACAGCCACGGCCACAGGACTGCAACACTTTGACCACTTCAGCTAACCTTCACCTTCACTCCTCACTCTCCTGAACTAAACCTACTGCTCATGTTGCTCATGAAGCAGCCTCTTCAGCTCTTTACTAGCTGTTCTAGAGCTCTCCAGTGCTGTGATAGCCCAAACTGAGGCCAGTTTCAAGACCCAAAATGTCTGTTGAAATGTAACATTTCCTTCTAGCTCCTCCGCATTCTGTACAGAAATATAAATATATATTCTTCTTGAATGCTGGCTCAGGAGTTAGCTAGCCCTAAGTACATGGCCAAGTACTAGCTAAGCAGAAGACATGCTCAAGAGAGACGAAAACAGTGCAACAGTTTTTGAAGTACTAGCCAAAATTGGTTTTCTGCTCTCCACTGACTGCTTGTGTGATGTTAGGCTCACCCTGTATGTAAGTGCTTGACTCTAGCTGAGTTCAACGTGATTTAACTGCTAATACCTTTGAGGATTTAGGCCTCTGTTATATTTCAATAAACTGGGAATAAAGTAATTTCTGCACCTTAAAGAACAGCTGTGAGCTATTAAAGCTTGTGGCGGTGCACTCTAGGTAGATAATACCTCCTCCTGTCATTGCAGCGAGCGTATCCCAACCACAGATGGCATTTGTAGCTGTAGAGTGATGCATAACAGCAGCATCATTCATGTGGATGATAATTTAAATGCAGTGTTACCATGTTAACAAAGAGTGCTCCCTGCTTTATTAAAAATAAGTACGTACAATAAAAAAGCCTCCAGTGTCCTCCCACTGAAAGGCATTATAAACACATCATTTTGGAAACAATACGGACAGAAAGAAGCTCTGAAGAGAGCCACGTACTCATTGCTCTGCTGGCAACTTCATGGCGGACACCTGTCAAACACTGGCAGTGCACTAGGATGTGCACGAGGTTTCATTAAGGAGTAAATAATGATGTGGGCTGGACAGCAGTCTGCTGCATTTGGGGCAAAATTTAGGTTTGGAGCTTATGTTTTCAGCTCCAATTAACCTTTCTCTAAGGAAAAAACAACCTTAACGGCACGAAATATTATTTTAAAAAAAAGAAAGCTTTAATTCACAGAGTAATTTTTTTCAGGACCTCAAAGAAAGAAGCAAATGTTATTGTTGTTATTACTTGGTGTTGTTTTTTGTTTTGTTATGCTTTGTTATGTTTTTAATCACTGGGGAAACTCAGGAACAATTAAAATAACTTGCTAGAGATATAAGAAAAAGACATGTTTCCTGCCTGATGCTGGAGATATATTGGCTTGGGGATTTCAGGGGATGCTTTTTGTGAGAAAATGCCAGTTTCTTGAGACCAAAATTTCTGTGGAAAGTGGGAACCTGTCTGACTGGGAATAATTCCTCCTATTCAGGTGAAGAGTTACCTCAGGTGGGAGAAACTCGGGCTCAGACAGCAGGTTTTGGATTTGTCTCCTCTCCCTGTTCAAGGCAAAAGCCACCGAGCTGCTTGAGGGAGCAGGACTTGCACAGCTTCATGATGGCACGGAACAGGAAAACAAGTTCCCACCTTACTGGTTTCTGACTCCCAGCCCTTGACTGAACTGGTGTCTGCGTTCCCCCCTTCTCTTTTCTGAACCTGACTTACTGCAGCATTTATCTGATTTAGGTTTGCTCTTCTTTTATGCTTTCCTCAGGAGCACCAATGTCTGGGATGTTGCAAGATATATAAAGCTTTTGGGTGTATTTATGTGTATTGAAATGTACTTTTCATGGTACAGCTGCACACGCCCTTTCCACTATTCAGCCTCCTCTCCTCCCACTTAAAAACAAGCCTTTTGAAAGCAGAAGGGAAGAATAATTAAAAAAAATTGTAATCTGCCTCAGGTAATGACATGATTGAAACATCACCATTTTGTCTGGAGGGTCACAGGACGGCTTTATGAGAAAGCTTTAAAGCTGCTAACTGTAAAGAACCTTTGATATTTCGCCTTTTGTTGTTGCTAACGTATTCTGCTTCCTGACTCTTGGAAACAAAGCCTGTACCGTGGGCCCTGTCGCTTCAACAAATTTGGTGCCAAACATGCTATGCCATGGGGCAGTTTGACAATCTAAGAAGATTAATTGAGCATATACATTTGAGATCTTCCAAGCCGTGTAAGTAATTTAGATACTTAACATGAAGTAGACATCGCAGCCCTGCAGACTGCTTTGGGAATATGATCCTTGGTCTTATATATTTCAGCTAGATGTGGTGTGGACCCTATGTGGTGATCTGGGTTTTAGCAAGGAAAAGTTTAGTGGCTCGTGCTTCGTCATAACAGACAGATATGGAAGGGAAAACATAACTGATCTACTGAAAAGTACTCGTGATAGCATTAACAATAGACCTGATTGGCCAAAATGAGATTCCTACTCCTTAAATTACAAAATTGTCACTCAGAAGTAGCAATGGAGTTTTTTTAGCTTTGGACTAAGTCTTCTTGACTGTTTTAAAAGAACCAGGGAAGCCTGGGAATAATTCCTCACTTAGCAGTTCATATCATATCATTTCCTTGCTAGTTCTGTCTTTTACTGTGATTATGAACTAATATTTTATAGAACGTGATTTTTGCAAAACTGTTCAGTTCCCAGAGTTGTTTAAATCTGGCAGGCAGGAATAGTTCTCCAATGGTTTGTTTTTAGTAGGCTTTGAAATGATCTGATACTTGCTCAGACAAAGTTATTTCTGATCAAACACTAGTAAACATAAAATAGAAAAATAAATCTTAAAAATAATTCATTAGACTAATAAATTCCAAAAGAATGAAAGAGATTTTGGGGAGAGGGTGTTGTGTATAAACTCTACTCAAGTAGCTGTAAAAAGGTCCTTGGGCTATGGTTCCCAGATATGTTTCACTCAACAGCAGCTCATACAAACGTTTGCAAGAAACAAATAAGATGGATCATGAGTGCAATTGAAAATAATGTGTGGCTTTTACTTGGAAAGACATTAACGGATACTTCTTAAAATCATACTGACATTTCTATTTGTACAAGAGCCTATTTGAGGAAAATATCTGTGTAAATACAAGATCCAAGAGCATTGGAAAAGATCTAGAATTTTGCACTCTAGCCAAAACCAAATGAAGCCAAATGAAAATGAAGTGGTGCTAGCCAAATGAAGCCAAATCAAACCATGGGCACTACTGGGACATGTCCGTCATAAGCTTCTGGCAAAGACTTTTAGCAACTGAAAGTGTTTCTGCTATTGCTTTTACAATGTGAATGCTTTGGGTCTTAGAAAGAGCTGTTTCTTGCCTGTGAAAATCAATGGAAATATTTAGCCTCTGGGTCCTGGTGGAAAGTTGCCTCAGCTGAATTTAGCCAGAGACTCAATAACTTTGCCTAGAAATTGTCTTCACCAGCCACCAAATAAGACAAATGAGATGTCTAGGCTTGCAACGTAACTATTGATGTCTTTTGTGATACCAATGAGAGGGCATTAGTCTGCCATATTAGAAGAATAATTAATAATTATTATACATTTCATATATGTCTGCCATCCTGGGAAAAAATAAAAAGGTTGCTCCACCACCTTTTGATATGGAGTAATAAATTACTTTTATTTATTTATTTATTTATTTATTCTTCCCTGGACCCACCAAACTCCTGGAGGCAATTTCCTGTAAAAGAGGGAGGTACAGGCAGCTTATGGAATATATGAATTCTATTTTATATGTCGTGTTGTCAGATACATTTAAAAGAGATGGGTGCAAAACATCTTATGGAATCAACAACTAATTTATAGGTGAAATACTGATTTTGTAAGTGATTTTGTCTTGGTTTCAAAAACTATTTTTTTTTAATCTTCTGGACAGGTTCATACTGAAACCATAAAACATAGAATTCAGTCCACCTTATAGCCCTGGAAGGTGATGACAACAAGCTCTAAGGTGTCAGTGGGACACTTTAGACAATCTAGAAGCTGCTGTGAATATTGCCCATGTTCATAGCATCTAAGAGTTTCCGCAGTTTTAAAGGAGGGTAGATGGTATGACTGGATTCTGATGTAGACCAACTCAAATATTTTCAGCTTTCATTTTGGTGCCTGTTCCAATGATTCACCTGTTAGGATTGATGTGATGGAGAACTGCAGGCCACAGGGCTGTTCTCAGAGGGGACAGTGCTCAGGCAACTCAAGTTGTCCAGGACTACCATCACAAACCACAACACCAACACTCATAACAACATGTTAACAATTGTAACAACACAAAAAACTATGCAGCATGGAAGGAAGTTATAATCTGGAGATTTCTTAAATGATGTGTAAAAACTGAACTTTGTTAGCATAGGAGTAAGTGAGACATTTTTCATAGACACATTACTGATTAACATATTGTCATGGACTTACAGCTGGGAGATCCTCTGGGTAGTTTATTCATTTCTTTACCCAGTATGCTCCATAGAGACAGTGTTTGCCCTCCTTGAGCTCTGTCTTGGCTATGATATAAGGAAAGGAGGGGAAAGAAAGCAAATGCTATGGAAAACAAAAGTGGTCTGAAGTATAGCTGAAGCTAGCTCCAGCTGTAACAACAGGGTTGTGGGTTTCTAAATTTTAATCTCCCAGAAGAATCTGTATCAAATTCTTTAGCCCAGAGGTCAAAAGGGTTTTAGTAATGGAACAGGACAACTTGGCTTGTAAAGTCTTCTGGGCAAAGGTCTTCCATTGTCTGCCTGAGCACATCTGTGGAATATCTGTATATGAAAGGTGCTTCAAAGCCACACAGTAATATGTTTTTTTTTTTGTTTTCTATCATGTCACTAGCTGCAAAGATGACACACTACACAAGACAAAATTCAGACTGATGATGTAGCAGACAGCAAAAACAACTCTCTCTCTGAGCAAATAGGTAAGCAGATTACACATGTTCTTGAGCATAGCCCATAATCATAGCAGGAAAACTATATCAGGAATATTTTTTGTTTTTTCTCATTCTGGTGGTATTCAGATACAAAAGTGTGTGTGATTAAGAATACAGGCTGTGCAACTTCAGAGATTCAGGATGTTTAGTACTGGTAAGAAATTGAAATAAAGTTGTACAAATTGGTTGAGAAAAAGTGATGTGAAGCCCTAGCAACATGGGAAATAAATGATGACTGATCTCTCGGGACTGCTTCTCCAGGTCCTGTGAGAGTCCAAGAAGGACCTTCCATCACGCAGCTCAGCACCAGCCTAGCACTGCAAGCCATTCCTCTGCAAAACAGAGCTACTCACATCACCAATCCATGGCACAGGCTACTGTCCAAATGGGCAGAAGTGTGAGAGAGGGTAGATGACCAACACCGCTCCTGTGGTCAAATGTAAAGAAAGATAAGTTTTCCATTTCCCACAAAAATATCTCTTTCCACAGTGCTAGGAAACCTAGCATACATTTCCTGTACAATACCAAAGAATGTTGAGTAACAAAATAAATGCCAGCGTGAAAGGCAAGGGGTGAGGCATACGTACAGTAAGTCTGGTAGGAAATACAAGCTAATCTTGAGCCATAATGTGAGCACACAAGGTCTAGAGACAAACCTTTGGTTTCTATTGCAGCAGGAACTGAGCCTAGCCCTCTGTGCCATGCTGGACCCTAAATATGACCTAACCTTCAATCATTCATGGGTTTTGTGGCTTGCAGATATTAATTGCTATATAGTTGGGGGAATCAAAGCTTCTGCCATAGTGCAGAATCTTTCCCCCCTTCCCTGTCTCCTCAAAGTTTAAAAGTGGGCACTTTTCCTCATTGCTCCAGCTCTCAGGACAGAGCCAGAATGTCCCCATTTAAGCGGAGCAAACGTTTTTCCAAAGGGTCAAAGTTCACAACGAGCTTGTAAGCAGATTATGAAGCTGGTAGAAAGGCCAAAGGCACCCTAAGTCTTTACATTCCCAAAGTGCTGTGTTAAACTCTAGCCCAAGGATGTACTTAACCCCAAAGAGAACGGAGGTCAAGTGAACTTGCAGCGTTTCAAATGCAATCAGCTTGGAAAAGTAGCTGTTTATAAAGAAGTATATTACAGAGACAAGCTAATGTTAGCATTCCCTCTCTGCAAATAAGCCTGACCTATTGCTAGTCTTGTCAAAGATCTGCCATGTTTGTTTTATAGCATCGAACAGTAAGACTTTATTTCAGTTTAGGTTAATTCCCAGGGAACATTTTGGCTTAGGGGCATTGAAAGTCGAAGGAGATGTGGGGGGAGTATTTATGCCATCTGTCTTTAGGTACTTAACTCAGACTGGCTCCATACACTGTCAGCAGAGGGAAGGAGGTGTTTCCAGAAGGCAGTTTTGAGTACCCAAACTGCACCCTGAACCAGTATCTCAGTGCTCCCCTCTTTCCACAAAGTTTGCAGAGCCCCAAGTTCAGCCATGCAGAGATAGAGCTTTGCACTTTCTCTGTGTTTTCTTTAAGGTATTCAGAGCTGTGTGTAAGGTGGTAATTGACCCTCATAACCACCACCATCACCCCCAGCATTTATAACACCCAGCTGGTGTGCATGTGCGTGCTGCACGGCAGGAATGCGTCACAGATAGGGGTGTTAGGCAGAGTGGGGTCACAGCACAGGGCAGCACAGTGCTTCTGCAACCAAACACACATCTTGGAAAACAAAACAAAACAAAACAAAACAAACATAACAACAACAATAAAACAAAACAAAACAAACAAACAAAAATGTTCCACTGGGACAAGCTTTGTCCAGCCTCACCAGCCCCTTGTACTTTTCCACCAGGGACAGGGATACCTAATGACTGTGACACGTATAACAAATAGACACTGTTGAGCTTGCTGAGGACACTCAATAGTCCCATTTTGTTTTTCTTGGGATGAAAAGGAACAAACCTCTTATTTGGCATCAATAACTTTGTCTTAAATGGGAGCAACATAACATTTATATAACAAATGTTAAGGTCGCCTTTAAAAGGCTGTAGCAACTAAGAGCATGTGTACTACGAAGACCTTATTCTGTACATGTCATCACCTATTATGCCTATTCCTATAACCATCATAATTAATATTACCATAACTACTAGGGTGGCACTAGCAATAGCACTGAGGAACCACAGTCATGAACTAAGATCCCTTTTTGTGGGTGTCAGCAGGACAGCATGAAGTCAGCATAGGAAGTCAAATGCAATTTTTTTTTCAGAGACAGCTCAGCAATACCTTATATTATCACTGCAAGACACCAGTTGAGATGTGGCAAAAAGCAAGGGATGAGTGGGCGATACTCTACTCAGTACTGATGATTTCCCAGCATATTTCTGCATCTACAATATTCGCATGCTCCAGGTGCCAAATATTGCTTGGGTGGACATGGGACTTGTACGAGTATTTCATGGAAGAAACAAGTCTTTTCTAGCCCTTTAAGTGTTCTCAGGAGGTTTTACCTCTTTGTTTTTGGTTTACGATAATATTAATCTTGTGTGAGACTTTCAAAATTCTGAAGCTTAGAAGTTGTTTCTGTAAAGCCCAGAAGCGTGCTGTGGAATGTGTAAAGTTTTAATATTTGGGGATTTTATAATAGTCTCAGAAACACTTCTGCTCTGTCAGGTAGACTGACTATTCTTGAGCCAGGAAGCAATTAAAATATGTAATATGGATATTTATTCTTATATGTAGAATTTGTCTCCAAAAAAGGAAATTTTCAAGTGCCCTTTCTTTGTAAGAATTTAAGAATAAATTAAGCGAGCATTTCTCATGGCAGATCCAGATAGATTTAGTATGGGTTATGAGAAGGGGAACTCTCAGGGAACATTTTAAATGCAGTGAAAATTCTCTATCCAGGAGAGCACAATGATTTCAGTTTTCCTGGGATGCCACACATCTTGCTCAAGAGCCCTGAGTGTTGAACAATCCATTAAGAAATGCTGTCTTCAGTACAGCTCTCTCAGCTCTTTCACAAGTAATTGCCTAATTGCAATAGTATCATTTATTAGCTTCTTTGCTTGAGGCTTCTTCAGCTTCAGCTTCTGCTCTTGGGCATCCTCCTTTGAATTGTAGCATATACCTCAGCTAATTATAATGTGGTATCACTTGATAAAGCCAACTGAGATCATAATGGGAAGACACTGAAACATCTGCCAAGATCTGAAAATTGCATTTTTCTTTTTACTTGCGCCAAAGACAGGTTACCTGTAATTAGTTCTAATTTATAAATAAGTGCAGTCTGTACTTCTAAAAGTTACAATATCATGCCTTGCCCCCTTTTTAGAGACAAGTTAGGAATCATACATCTCAATCAACTGTATGCCTTTTCTGTGTTGTCAGGAATAATAGCCTTGCATGAGAAATTAGGTGAGAAAAGGATAAAGGGATTTTTACAACCACCATCTCAATAATCACAGGACACAAATCCAGAGTGACAAAAACAGTGGATCATGTCCCAAAAACTGAAATCACAGGAGTTCCAAAATTGTCAATATACATTCTTTTTGTACGCTGCTGGAATTTTGAATATTTGTTATTCAGACTTTACAGCTATTTTTCAAATCCTTTTGAAATCTCTTTTTTTGTAGCTATTTTTAACGCTAGCTGTGATTCTCAAATCATCACATGTCTCCAGGAGCTGGGATTTTGAAAAAAAAAAGAAAAAGAAAAGAAAAAAAAACTACTTTCACAAGAGCTGGAAAACTGTGATCAGATCTATCTCAGCCTGTATTATATATGCACAGATTTTTTATTATTGTACTTATTTTTTAAGCCCTATTTGTTCTTGTAGGATTCAAATGGTTCTGCCTGTTTTGACACAAGCTGTAATCATGGCAGGACAGTGTAGGTAGACAAGCGGCCCCCTGGCCAGGTACAGTTTTGTGAGAGCACCAGGCTGGAGCTTCAAAGGGGCCATGCAGAGGGACTGAGGCAAAAAAAAAAATGCCTATGGATTTTAAATAGCTTTGCAGCCTAGATTTGAGACACTCTGACAGTCAAACACAATGAAAGCTGCTTTCACCAACCCCTATTATTTTGTTCCTGATTATCAGCAGCCCTTCCTAGCAGTCTTCTTCAATATAGATTTAGGAAGGAAAGAGAAATCACCTCATTACTATCAACACTTTGGCATTTGCCTTCTGCCCACAGCTCCAAGTAGGTGCTGTGGAGAAGCTCTGTGTAGGGAGCACTTCTTGTTTTGCAGATGCCTTCCTGTTGTCCAAAAAAACATCTCTCTCCATTTTCTTGTGCCACCTGATATGCTTCCCAGTACACACCCTGCCTTCTGGCCACCACCCTTGAGATGGACTAGGTTGAACAGGCAGTCAAAGATGAAGTGATGACTGGTGCCTTGAGCTTGTGACATCCCCTTTGGTCTGTTTTTAGAAGGCTGTTGAAGATAAGCTGTTAGCAGGCTACTTAGGCCAAGAATTAAAAAAAGATGCAAAAGATGGTAGATGTGCTGAGGAGGACACTGAGCTGTACAGAAATACAGGGAGCCTTTTCCAGAAGGACTGCTCCCTTTGGAGGCTCATTTTGTGCCTCTAAATGTCTGCCTGCAATTTTGCACCCCAAGTGGGAGGACAGGAGGAAGCCTGATTCTAAGCAGTTTTAATGACTTGATTGTACATAATAGTAATCATGCAGTACAGGATCCCAGCTTTTCCCCATCACCCACTTTGTAAAGCCTTTATTTATTTATTTTCCAGATATTATCCCTCATATAAGGAGCTGAACCAGAGAACAAACACATAACTGTGTCAAGATAAAACCCTGGCTTCTTGAATTTCTTGACTCACCCTGGAAATGGATTTTATGTCCATGTGTGCGGTTTCTCGTCTCTCTCTTCCTTATTTCTAACAACCACTTTGTATTAAATGTTTCATCACAGACATTTGGTCATCCTTTAAGTCTTTTGCTGAATACTTGCTTGTGTTGCAGTTCATCCACAAATAAAGACAAGAGTGAGTAATGAGAAAATAAACCTTCCCCTGTGCTGTTTCTCTTGCTTCTCTACTTCTGCTGCCATGGTTTGACCAGAGTAACTGTGGGCTGCAGAGGTTGCTGCACCCTCGCAGGAGATGGAGAGGCACGTGGAGGAAAGGAGAAGACAATTCGGCCTCCTTGGTTTTGCCTTCTGAGAGTAATGATGGGTGTCAATCAGGAACCTGTTTTCTAGTCAGAAGCCTTTCTTTAGAATCCAATTAATGTCAGGTAAATTACAGACCAGCTGTTTACTACTTTTGACTGATTAATATGGTCTATTTTAAAAGCAAACCGCTAATCTTCAGACAAGTCATCACCATCCCAGCCTGCCCAAACATTTGATAAATCTTTACATTAGGTAGGTGCTTTACATCATTACTTCTGAGTCAACTTGGCAGATATGTAGTATCCAGTGATGCTCTTGCTCTGTAGAACTTTGCAGAAATCATCCAGAACATACTTCTCTAGGACATTTCTGCTCATACTGCACCAAGTGTTGCTCTAATCCAGACTATTTGAAGTTTGGGATATTGGCTTTTGGGGATATTTAAAATACTTTCGTTGAGCACTGAAAATTTCCATCTGGGTGATGTACTTTTCTAAAAACCATTAACAGGTTCAGCACTTATGATTTTCATTAGATTAAGCTCAAGAAATTCGACAAGAGTCTTCAAGGTTGTTGTATTCTACAATTAGGCTTAATAGAATAGTGCAGTCTTTGCCTAAAATATGCCATTAGCAGGTGGTTTCCTTACAGTTGAAACGGGTTAAAAACCAAACCACAAATACACTACTTTTTAGTCACATTTAGGCAGAAACTTGAATGCTGGTTCACAAATATTCTAGCTTTGGCTGGATGTGAAGTGTTGATTTACATTAACTCCTCCAGCTGTTCTAGAAATTGCATCCTAATTTTGTAATACTGAATTTCACCAAAAATAAGAACACATTTTGGTAAAATACTTATTGATGTTAACTTGTTTTCAGCCATATATTACTGATGATAAAGTGCTGTGCATTATTTAATTTTTGTTCAGAAGCAGAGGATGCTCACACGGTGGTAATTTCTTTTCTCTCTGTGTGTGTGCTTGCCTGTGTGTGTGTGATCATAGCTATGCTTTTTGTGAAAGTTTTGTGCTCTCCAAAGAAGCAGTATGAAGCAATCAGTTAGCTCAAGATACCAGACAGGGATTCACAAGCCCAGGTCTTGCTCTTGGTTTCAGCGGGGACCTTTGACAAATCACTCCATCTCTTCCTCATTCTCTTTCCTCTCCTGCATATGATCTTTTGGTTTCATCCCCACCATAATCTCCTCAGGACAGAAGTCATCCAGGACGGGTTTTTGCACAGCGCTCACCCATCACTGTCAGGTCACCTTGATCTTTGTCTCTCTCCATCTTCTCTCTCCACACCCTGACACTGTGGTCACATCCACAGATGTCTCAAAGCCCTCCAAGACTGGGGCTCAACTGGTGCTGCAGTGGCCGTGCCCTTGCAGAGGGAACAGTGGGGAACATCCAGCACTCCTCTGAGCACCAGGAGTTTTGCTAGGATTAACCCAGCCACTTGTTTATTCCCCAGGTTAATTTCACACGCCAAGCACCAAGCTTGTGTTAATTATATGATTTACAGGCTGTGTTTTTCTTTTCATTGCATCGTAAAAAAAGGCTTGAATAAAGACGCTTGTTCTGGTAAATTTTCACTTGTTTGTGAATGGCCTGGAAATAGTTAACAGCAAGCACATACTCTGGGCCAAAAGGGACCGGAAGGTTCAGATTATTGCCTTATTTATTTTATTTTATTCCTAATTAACATTTTACAAGCTCTGAATATGTTTACAGAAGCACATGCAGGAAAGGGCATATGAACAAACAGAATTAATAGTCATCGACAGCTCCATAACATACCCAGAAGATTAAAATATCATAGAGCAGTCTTTTGCTTTTTTTCTGGTGGAAGACAGACAGACCCATTTACAATAAGAATAAAAGTTCACCTTGATGATTTTATTTTCTAACCCGAGCCCAAGTGTTCAGGAGGAAAACCTGATCTGCTGGTGGGGAAATCCACCAAATGGCTTTTTCAGGGAGGGTCTGAATGTTGATGATGATCTGGGGTTGTTGGATTGGAGGGGAAAGGGGGGGAGAGCTAATCCTCTGGATAAAATTATAAAATTGTTAAAATTAGGAAACGGTTGATGTTTTCAAACAGACCAGAATAAACTTATTACTTAGATCTGCTGAAAAGTTTCCACCTTTCTGGTGAGCCCTGGAGGAACACCTCGCTCCTGTCCTGCCTGCTGCAGTAGCAATATTGAGTCCTTTTAAAAAAATCACCACCCTCTTTTCCCTAAGCTTTGTCTGCTGCTTGCATTGGTAAATGCTAGAATTCTGGGTCCCATCAACCAATTGCCCAAAGAGAGTTTTATGACCTTTTTTTTAACTGCCAAGGGAGAGGCTAAGGCTGTTTATCAGAGAACTGCAAATGCTCAGTCCTCCAAGAAATGTTCATATAATGCCCTTGGGATAAACATTGCCTTACTGAAGTGTTTTTAAGTTGTCCATTACTTTCCTTTTGAGAAAGAAAAAGAAAGATATTACCAAGAAACAGGGAATGATTGCACATCATGGTTAAAATCAGAAATTATCTGTTGATGGTGAAAAAAAAATCACACTTTTCTCCCAAAATGCATTCTTAATTGGGAACAGATCAGTACTGAGGAGATCTGGGTGTAGATAAATTAACCTTTCCTGCTTAGCTAGGGTGCAAAAGAAAAACATCTTCAAGAACTTTAACCGTCAGGATAGAAAAAAATGTGCTTCATTACTCATTCTACCAGTTTTTCTGTGATCTCGAGCAAAACACAAACCTAAGTAAATTATTCATCTATAGTATCTGAATTTCAGTTGGATAATATTGTGAAAGGAGTTTTACATGCATTTAGATGCATGTTGAAATCCATGAGAGTTACAGTTCCAAATTGCTTGAGTATCTCTGAGAAGCTCGGCGAGCACTTGTCAGCTTCTTTAGACATGTAGGTGTTTTCTGTCTCCTCTCTCCTTTGTGAATCCCAGTTTTAGGGCCAGACATTCACCATATTCCCGAAACATGAATATATTAGTTACAACTTGGTATTATTTGCATAGTTTTTCCCTCCCTCCAAATTCTCACGGTTTCCAATGTCAGCACAGCTCTGCCAGAGGTAAGGTGGGAACTCTCTCGTAAGCAAGTTGTTGCTCCTTGGTGTTGCTTTTACCACTGAGTTTCCTTTGCTGACTCAGAAGGGCCTCATAATTCTGCTTTTTCCAGCAAACCACCACCCTTACAGTCAGAGTTGTCTTTCACGGTAGTAGCAGAAGAAGGAAACTAGTAAAAAAGAGTCAGCATCAACAGATGATAGAGGAAAAATACAGAATCTTGATCAGCAGAGGACACAGCTATTTGAAGCATCAGTGAGTTTTAGCTACTGCAATAGCCTTTTTGGATGGAGATAAATGGAGGCTGATTCCTATCTCCGCCCAGAGAACACCACGAGGTACATCATCTGTGGCATCAGTTGCATGCACTAGCAGTCCTTGTTGCTTCTTCATCAAGACCATGATCTTAGTGCAACTATTCAGCTACTGGCCAATATTCTTCTATTACTGTTATCTAATTATGTAGGGAAACCTGCAGGTCATACTTGATTCCCAGACAAGGAGAGGGCCAAAAAAAAATTCTCTTGAAACTGGTTTATGTCAAAGGGTGAATAACAGTGTGGCATAAACAAACAGCCCAACACGTTATCCTGTTTACATGGGATCAGAGAACGTTTGTAAGTCTGAGTCCTGAGGGAGACACTTGTAGTAATAATGTCCAGACTTCCTTTGCACAATGTTCAGAACTGCAGGAGAAAGGGAGAGAAAAATGAGTTTTAAGTGTTTTGTGAGAAAGAAATTGTGTAATGGGAAATTGATGTTGTTCCACTTTGCAACATTTTGTGCAAATGTGCAGATGTAAGTTTTCATCTGTCTTCCTAGAGAGAGTTCAGGCTATTGCTGGAGATTTGTGTAGTAGCATCAGGATTAAAGAGTGTTTGTATCTGTCCCAGATTTGTTTCAATTTTTATTTCTTGGATTCATACTTTCACAAAAAAAAAAAAAAAAGTTCAGCTTTTTATAAAAGAGTAATTTAATAACAGCAAGCTTTTACCAGGTAGAACTGAGCCACTCTTTCCTCTGTTGTAAAATTGTTGTCTGTGATTTCATTCCTGAAGCAATTTCATGTGGTATTGTTCTGTTCTGCTTTTTGAAGATTACTGGATACTGGGAGGAACTTATCTATCATAAAACACCGAGAGTCAGTCCTAGTATGTTCCACCACCACAAATTCAAAGTCCAGACAAGGCAGCCTTCTCCTCTCATGAGTTCTAAAGAACTGATGAATAACTCTTGCCCCAGTCATGCTCAGATGTTGTAGGCAACCAACAGTAGATGAATTCAAAAAGGCTGTGTGGTTGATGATTGTAATATGGTGGAGAAAAGTCCCTGTCTCTGCCTTGTTTTCATACAAACAAAACATGAGTGGGAAATACTCCTGTGCAGGATTTAGTCCTGCCTGCTTTCCACTGACCACTACATGGTACCAAGATCTTATCTCCTAACCTGGTCATCATGGAGGAGCACAACTCAGGTGCTAGGCTCACATTCCATGACCACTGAACACGGATGGGAGGGGTGGAAATTTGTGAAGGTCTGTGTAGCAGAGCTATTGTGCAGGGACAGACGGTGTTTGCTTGAATGGAAATGCTGCCTCATGGGACCTGAGCATGCTTTGTACACTCATTGTCCTCACTCAGTCATATCCCTTCAAGTGCACTGCATTTTCTGTCAGGTACTGCAGCCTCCATCCAGTTCACTGTAGCATGCAACTCAGTCAAGCTACCAATCCCACGATATGGATTACTGCACAGCCTCACTGAATTAAATCTTTTAACTTAGAAATGTTAAAAAACAGAAATTTATAACATGTAACTATTCTAAACCCTTTTTGTAGAACTTTCTATCCAGTAAAAACTGTTCATCTTTCATCCTTGACTGGAAGTTGAGATGTTCAGATAGATCATTGAAACCGTTACAGTCCTGAAAACATCCATAGGCTAGAAAATGCCCTAAATAAAATTAATCATAAATTACTTCAGATAATTTAGCAATTCTAAGGAGTCTCAAGTAGAATTTTTTTAAAGAGAGGAAAAAAAAAACCTCTGTGGTTTTTGTTTTGTTTTTTGTTTATTTTTGAAATATTTTCTCTCAACTGATGTTACTTTTAACACAGAAATATCCTGTTTATATTTTTAAATGTCTAATTCTGCTCCCAAGGAGGGCACAATCTGATCTCGGCTCCAAGCCTGAGCAGGGGTAGATATAAAGAACCCATTAATCACCTTCACCGTGTTAGCAGTGGGGAGAGAGAAGCAACCTTTTTTTTCTGAAACTCCTTCTTCTGCAAGGGGTCAGCAGAGTGGCCAGGAGCTGCAGTGGGAGAAGTGCCTGACAGGACCATGCTGATTCTGCTCGATTATCCCAGCCCCCTGGGAGCTGTGTCCCTCTGTGTTACAGTGTGGGCCAAACTGTGTTCCTCAACAGCTGATTCTTGGTCATGTCCAACGCCTTGCCATGCCAAGTGAGAGTTGGTCTAAACACCTCTTCTCCTAGCACATGGACAACCAGAGACCAGACGTGGCTGTGAGAACCACGATGTGTCTGCACCCAGCTCCTGAGGCAGCCCGTGTAAAAGCATCCCCTTTCTTTGGGGATTAAGTAGAATTGCCTGTGGTTTATAATTGAGATTGAGATCAGGAATACCATCTGTAGACAGCCTTTTACTCTTGATTTCATTTGTCACTCTGCAGTTTGACATGCAGACCCTGGCTTGAGAGTTAAAACTTCAGCAAACAGCAGAAAGTTCAAGGAAACATTTGGAAATGAGGATCTCTTGACTAATGGTACTTATTTGGACCCCCTTTGATCAAGTATAATGATGCTTAAAAGACAGAGTATTTGGGTTGAGAGTTCTTAAGTGGAAATCATATTTAATGCCCCTATCACTGCTTCTTAAGGGAAAAAAAATATTTTTTTAAAAAAAAAGAAGAAAAAAGCATGCACAATAGGGACTTCAAGGTTGCCTCCCCTTCTCCCATCCTGGTTTATGACAGAGGTGAAATTTTCGCTTTGCTATTTATTGACTTGCTTTAGTGTTCTCAGATGGAAACATTATCAGACTCATCACCACAGGATAGATCAAAGACAGCAGATCTGACTCCTCCCCGGGGTGAAGATAAACTGCTGCACTTGACCTGCGCCTGGAATGTTTAATGGGGTCAAAATGTAGAAAAATAATAATAGTCATTCCCTTCCACCTCCGCACCAGCCTTCCCTGGGATCCTTGAATGGCTACTGCATAGGACAAAGCAGAGACTTGTATTCCTTTCAGACATGGATCATTTCTAAAATTACAATTTTGGACAAATGGGAAGTCCATTGCTTTTTGCCTCCTTCAACAAAGGACTCTTTTTTCAAAATTCAGGAAAAGACAAACACTAAGTCCCTTCAATTTCCTTTTAAATTGCTGCCTACCAGACTCTTCCTCCCAACTAACAAAATAAGCCTCTTCTCTTGCCCTAATCCTCCTCTCTTTTTTTCTTTTCTTTTTTCTTTCTTTAAGCTTAGATTGTCTTAAAAGAAATGGTGTTCCAACCTTGCTTTCCTTCTTGGCACTGGAGGAGAAATATCTGTAGGACTGAAGGGAACTGTCTTGTCTCAGGATCAAAGCAGCAGACTTCATGGGCCTGAGCGCGCAACCAACGTCAATGTGAAGCACAGCAGGCAGCTCTGTAACAGCAAGCAGTAGAGACTGCATCACACCTTGCGTCTCCTAATGACGGCCTCTGTTTTGCTTGCAAAAATCCTGCTACAGCAGCTGCCTCTGGCCATGTGCAAAGTGCCCCTGCCTTTTGTTGTGATCATGAGCTCCAGGATCCTGTTAGTTTGCAGTAAATCACTCACAGCAGCCCCAAAAATGAATAATTTGGTCAAGTCATGCGCCAGCTGGTGTCCCGTAGAGAGTCTGTCTACAGACACCTTTGTGGGTTGCCTCTTCTATTTCCTGAGCATGAGAAGCCCTTATTTCAGATCCTGAGCTTATTGCAGCTTCTGGGTGACTGCCATGACCTCATTTATAATGTTGCAGAGCTGCACTGATTCATCTCTTCAGGAAATATGGTCTCACTAGGCTCGTCCAGCAAAATATGGACAAGCTGTGAGTGACCCCGTTTCCACTGTATAAGCTCTCTCCAAAACAGAAACAGTCTCTTCTTGGCACTGCCATTGTTTTATGAGTGCCTCGGAGTTCTTGTGAAGGGAAAAGGTGTCCAGTATTGCAAACCATGGTACAGCGCTAATAATAAATGCACAAAACAGGCAGCTTTGAAAGCAATGTTCTAAGAGTGTGTGGTTTTGAAATGTGCTTTGCAAAACCCACACCATTTTAGCACCAGCTTAACCTGCTACCTTCATTCTCAAGTCTCTTCAATCCCAATTTTATCAGGAATAAATGTAGGCTAGTCCATTAGAGCTGTAACTTGTTTGCTGAGAGATTCCTGGAATACATCAAGAGGCTTCCTGAGTAACTGAAATGGTCACTAAAGTTACTTCTCACTGCATTTTGGAACTAGCTAAACCCAAATCTTTCAGACAGCAAAGGCTTTCCACTTTCCCTGACTCTGGGAATTAAGGCACATACTAAGCATGTTTCCAAAAAATGGTCTGCATCATTTCAGCTTATCTGTAGCCACCACCAATCATTCCTCCTGGTGCACAGGCTTCATCTGACACAATAAATCAGAGACAGAGGTTTACCTTGAAAATCACCTTTTGATAGAGGAGATCATGGGAAGCGTAATGATACTGTCTGAAAGTTACAGGGTTTTATTAGCTGTATGGACAGTTTCCATATCTAAGCACATCTTTAGCATCAAAACAGACACATGAAGGAATACAATGGGCACGGTGAGCAGAACACCCACTGGTACAAATACTCCTGGCAGCAAGCTGTCATAGCTTGACTTCCATGACTTAAACACTCCTAATTTGCTATTTGTATTTTGTTACCTTCTGACAAATCCCCACCTGCCCACCTGCAGGTATGCATTGCCTGGGGTGCTAAGTGAGAGATATGGCTAAGGGAAAAATCCACTGGCAATACCAAATTACCATTAAGAGCCAGAGCTCGGTTAAATGCAGGAAATATCCTTTCTTCTGCACCCTGTTACCCAATCACGTGTTATGGAGGCCGAGTCATAATGTCCTGCAGGGCACTGACAGTTTAGGATGGGCACGTACAAGAAGATTGCTGATATCATGGAAATGGGAAGTGTGTTCCTAGCATTAGCCCTTGAAGCAGAGTTGATTTATTTGGATTGCCTTTGATCTTTTAATTACAATATGTTTTCATTCTCAAAGCCATGGGTCCAGTTTATCTTGCTATAATTCATATGTATTAGTTTCCTTATTCTTGGCACCTCAGAGCTGCAAGTCTGTGCCTCTCCTGTAGGACAAGGAGAGGTGAACCTTGCATTTTGGCTTCGGAGTGCTGCTGCTGGGGCCATTATGGAGAATTTGAGGTGATTCATTACTTAAAGATATTTGGGCCCATTCTCCAAAGCTGGAAAGAATTCTGGGCAATCTGCCTGCTCTAGCCAAATTTGCTGGTGTTTTCCCAGAATATATGCAAAACTGAGGGTGAGGTGTATCAGTGTGTACTTTGAAAGAATATGTGAACTGCAAGGCAAAGATTGTATTTTGTTTCCTAATTCCTTTGTTTGACGTTTCTTGACAAGATATGCTAGTGTTGGAAGTAAACTAGAGTTTATTTCAACCTGGCATAATGGAGTCAAATTGTTTTGTTCATGTGCTAGTAGTTCATTGTGGCCTTAAAGAACCTTATTTTTTTTTCTTCATAGGCTTGTATAAAGATGTCTAGTTGGAATCCACAGCGGGTGTAAAATGAAGAGGATTATTCTCTGCAGCAGCACAGCCATATGACTGTCATAACTTACACACTAGGTGTTTCTCTCAGGTCTTAACTCTTAGCTGTACCTCTTTAAAGCTCAATATACAGACATTCAAAAAGAAAATATGTGCATTTGTTTGGTAGGGCCTACTGTCTTCTATATAAAATGAATAAATAACTTCCAGGAGAGGAAAAAGCCTTGGAGAAAGCAAGGTGTTAATTTTTACCGCTAAATACCACTGAAAATCAGTAACCTGAAGAACTGTTTGCTCCTTTATATTTGCTCTATTAATCCCTGTTGGCATTAACAGAGATGTGCTGAGAAGGACAGTTTTGAGTAAACAAAAATGGAATTAGTCTGGAGTAGAGCATTCACTTATCTGAGTCATTGAGTAGTTGGCTGGGAACAACAGAGGTCACAAATGATTTTGAGGTTTAGCCTATTTCTAGCTATGGGTTTTCATTTTTGTAACTAAAAACCAAGCCAACTAAAAAGTATATATATATATATATATATATATTTAATTCATATATGATAGACCCTAGCAGATCATCAGTACATTATAATGTGCATGCCTGGACAAAAACTTCCTGGAATGACCTCTGATGAACTCTAGATTATTTTGTCAGGTATTTATTGTCCATTTGGTGAGGCCTATAGAAAAGAAAAGGAATGTTTTACTCATGCCACACTCAGCTACAATCAACATCTCACCAATTGAACACAAGTGAGAAACTGTAAAATCTTCACTGTTAAAGCACCTAGCTTCAAGCACTTCTGAGTTTGCTCAGTTTTTTTTTTTTCCTGCATCTTGGAGTGACTTGGACTTTTTAATATTTTAAACATAATATTTTAATATTAGGCCATTTTAATCTTTCTTACTTTGAAAACAATATACTAATCTTAATGCATAGGATCAAGTGTACCATTTCTAGCTGTATCTGTGCTATATCTTGTGTATCTAGCTATATCTTGTGCTGTAGAAAATTTGCCATAAGACTTTACCCTCTGTGATAAGTGTTCACATGTATTTGGGAAGCTTCCTTTTCATCCCATATTCTTCTTGCTTAAATTGTTATGGGGAAACTGAAAGACATATTCTAAGCAGCAGATTCTTGGAGTTTGGTTATCTGGCAATGGCAGCATAAAAGATGCAATATTTTTAGATATTTTTTCTCAAGCAGTTTCAAAGTGGAAAGTGTCATTTTGCTATGAAAGAGAAAGTTTTTTTTTTTGGTAAGGCAAAAAGTCTTAGCCTATACAAAATGTCTCAATCATTTTCAATTCTTTTTTTAGAAGGAAGGAGCTTCTTTGATGTAACAAGTTCTCCTGCATTATTAAAGAAAGAGCAGGTATTTGTCTCTGAGGGGACATTTATGTGTTTTGGGAAAATTGAATCTGACTCAGAAAACATATATACTTTCACTAGTTGGTTCAAGAAAGGCAAGATGTCCATCTCTTTTGAAAGGAGGAATCTGACCAAATTAAATCATAGGCTCCCTGCTCTGTGTACTTTCATTTCTATTCTCCTCAGTTTTAGCGAGGATTTTACATAAGCCTTTTTTAAATGAGGCAATTATCCCAGTCCATGAACTGCCTGGAACAAAATGTATAAGAAGATTCTCCTGAAACATCAGGAGAATAAATTTTCATGTCTGAATTCCAGCTGAAACTTCAAACGTCTTTTCATCTCTGTATTCTTCATTTAAAAGCATGAACTTCCACTTAAACACCTCCACTCATCAATAACCCAGCTGAACGTTGCGATTAGGATGACAATGTCAAAAACAAGCCTATCTTTCATTTCCAGGGAGGCTTATTTAGAACCTGAGGTTCTATAAGGATTCTGAAGAATCTGAGATCTGGATCTCAGCTGCATGACCTATTTAAAGCATTATCTCAAAGGAAGCTGCAGGTCTTCTTGGGTTCTCATCTAGAGAACTTGTTTTGAACAAGCCAGGTGAAAATCATATTTATGAATAATAAATACGTGTTTTTAATAAATAATGAATACTGTGTTTTTCTTTAATACTTAGGGCTTCTTTCTAGGTGATGGAAAGAGTCAGTCTGCAGAGTAACACAGAACAGTTAAACTAACAAATACAAAAGCCATTTATATTTTTATATTGGAGCTGAAAGACAATTTCTTTCCTTCCTTCCTTCCTTCCTTCCTTCCTTCCTTCCTTCCTTCCTTTCTTCCTTCTTTCTCTTTCTTCCTTTCTTCTTTTCTTCCTTCCTTCCTTCCTTCCTTCCTTCCTTCCTTCCTTCCTTCCTTCCTTCCTTCCTTCCTTCCTTCCTTCCTTCCTTCCTTCCTTCCTTCCTTCCTTCCTTCCTTTTTTTTTTTTTTCTTTCTTTCTTTCTTTCTTTCTTGCTTTCTTTCTTTCTTTCTTTCTTTCTTTCTTTCTTTCTTTCTTTCTCAGAAACTTGACATTTGAGACATGGTAATAAGAAAAGAAGAGCAAATGGCACCACAATGCATTGACACTTTTGGAAAGAAAAAATAACTATCTAAGTCTTGGGGATAGATTTCACTGTAAATATAAATAAATAAATAAATAAATAAATAATTAAAAAGAACAGAAAATAATGTTTGTGGTCAGTTCCCAGCAACTACACTCTTTAATGCAAACCAATTGCATTTTTACCTGAAATATATGACAGATAGCTAAGGCACTAAAGTTTTTCTCTGTTAATAAGCTCGATATGGAACAGAGCTCCTTTAGAATATGTACGGTAAAGTGGAAATGCATGCTTTGGTGACTGTTATAAAGCAGGCCAAAGATATGTCAAGTCCAATTAATGTCAATAAGGAACATCTGTATTTAGGCACCCAAGTTACTTAATGCAAACATTTCATAATTATATACTATAGCACACATGGAGCATTATGAGATGTGGTGTCCCAGTGTGAATAATATTCACATTTTTCAGATCAGTCAGCAGTCTTGGTCTGGCTTTGGCTCAGCTTGCAGTCTCCCCATAAGAGCATTTCTTTATAATATTGAATTAAGTACAATCCACATTTTTTCTCTTATCTGTGAAATCTTGTGGTTGTGGCTTGACTGTTTTTATAAAATGAAAGATCCAAGTGCATGTAAAGCTAGGGTTTGGGGGGCTTTCTTTTTTTTTTTTCCTGAGACATCTGTTTTTTTTCTTATGTGCCTTAAGTCTGGGAAGGAAAGGTTCAAGTGGATGAAGCATAGCATGAAAGACTCCATATCTAAAGGATTCTTCATCTCATAGAAAAAAACAGCAAAGGGGCAAAAGAACAGCAGCGGACACCATTTCCTTCACCTGAATCATTAGGTGCACTGTGAAACTGTGACTTAGCTCGGGTCTGCAGAAAGTGGAATAGATACCAACATTTATAGTCTGGGAATCTCAAAACTTCCTAAATACTTGTAAATTCAAAATCAGCCATGCAGCAATTGTTTAAACAAATGGAGCAGACTCTAGTAAGTTCAACTGCCACCCACACATAGTTTTCTACGGTACATGATGCCTTTTTGAGCTGGGTGGGTTTCTTGAGCTTGGTAGGTCTGCTGGGATGGAGTTCTGGGGTTGTGTGTTTTGGGATTTTAATGTTTAGTTTAGAGGAGCTACTAAAAAAGATGGAAAAGTCATCTGGTGCTTAATGTGAAACACATCACTTGCAGTGGAGCAGTCTCCGTCACTGGTAGACCTTTCCACCAGGCGTTCCCTCAAGCTGCCCAAGTCCCAGGGGCCGTCAGCTGAGACAAAAAAAAGGCTGTGAATGCTGAAGTACGAGCTCATCCAATCAATTACAGCCCCACAAAACCACCTTAGACAACCAGCAGGGAAAAGCTGATGAAGCTGCCGTATTAAAACCAGACTTGTAGGTAACTGGGAGGCTTTACCTAATCTGACAAGTTGTGATTAATCCAGTCCAGGAAGAAACAGGTGTCAAGATGAGATTAGAGAAAATGGAATATCTGCCATTCGGCTAATATCTTGCCCAAGCATCAGTCACCAATACTTCTGTCTCCTTCATCCACCCATCCTGGCAGACTTTCACAACCCCACCTCATGGACTGCCAAAAAGAACACTACCATGAGCTAAGCTCCCACACTGTTTTTAGCAAGCTGCTATTGAGACCCCACCTATTTCAAGAAACATTCAAGCCTGAATACCCACTTCCCACTCTGTATATGTTCTGTCTTGTCTGGCTTTGTTTTTCTTCACTTGTGCCTTTGGAATATAATCACTTCAGGGCAGGGTCTAGTCATCTCTTTGGCACTTGACCTGCTCTTCGTCGTATATTTACTGTTCAGAGCTTCTCTGTGAACTTCAGCGAGATCACCCTTTGGTCTTCTGTGATTAATAGTGCTAATTAATACTCAAATCAATCACATTTGCTTGTGTTCAGAAGAGAGGAATGCATAGTCATGTAAAAAAATAGCCAAGTACTTTCAAACCTTCAAAAGTAGGTAGATCTCCATAGGAGAAGTTCTGGGTAGTGGTGTTTTTACCATTAATTCCAACGCCCTTTTAATCCTCTGGAAATTAAAAGTTTTGGGTGGGTTAAACAGATAACCAGTGATCAGGACTGGAAGAGGGTCTGTTCAGACCACTGTTCTCTTGCAGAGCTCAAAGCAAGGCCTTAACACAAATACTGCTGCTTCAGTTTCTCCCAAAAGCTCTCACAGGAAATAATGATGGTGGCCTCTTCACACCAACCCAGATGAATCCTGCGTGATTCAGAACTGGAATAAAGAAAGTCAATGCTGCAATGGAAGAAGAGGAGGTCAGGTGTTAGCTCCATGTGCTGGGATACTCGTACAGTTTGACTGGCCATGGAGCTGTGGGGCAAAGGAAGACCAAGATATCAGCAGATCAGGCAGCCAGGAAGAGATTTTCCAAGCTTTGCCTAATAAGTCTGCTCTAAAATCTTATTAATGACTAATGGGAGTTCTGTATATTCCTCCCATGCACCGCTCTGAACCTACAAATAACAGGATTTGTGTGATCCCCCTCCTACATGCTTTTCCCTCTAACCCACCAATAAAACCTTGGGAGTAAAACAAACTTCAGTGTGTGCACATTCTAATTATAAGCAGACAGAAGGAGAGCTCAGATCTAAGCTGGCTGAGATCCAGGGTTACCGGCAGAGGGATAAAGAGAGTGGAAGCAGGCCTTGCGCCAGAAGAAAGAGCGAGAGATTTCTGACAAGTTTGAAGGGGAGGGTGATGGCAGAAAAAAATTGTACATCCTCTAGTGCCTTTGAGTGTGGGTGAAGGATAATCGTGTGGCTAAGCCATAAGATTAGGAAGTAGACTAAGGTCTGGAGTCCCGGGTCTGCTGATAGGGATTTCCAGGTTGACCTAGGTGAGACTTACTCTACCACTGCAGATGAGGAGAGAAAAAGGGCTGAGGAGGGCATTCCCCAGCGCACCACTCCCCATGGGCTACACAACAGGATGAACCCATACTGAGCCCCTTGCTCTGCCCAAGCCTGGACAGAAAGGGTCTCTTTTTTGCAGACATCCCACTTGTAGCTTCACCCAAGCCCTGCATATGGGGCAGATTCTCTGCCAGATAGCTGCTGCCCTCCCCTCTCCTCCCCACACACACTTATTTTCTTATTAAATATGGGGCAGAGAAGGATATGTAACACGAGGTATCCTCCATATCACAGAGCATCAGGCTCTCAGCATGGCTTCATGGGGTGCCAGGACCTGCTTTTCTATCTGATAGCAACAGGGAGGGTGACTGAGAATTAATTTCAGTGCTTTGAGATACCTTACTATAAACAAATACTCTGGAAAAAAAAAAGAAAAAAACAAAAAACCACTACAACAAAGAGTAGTAAACCTAATCCTGTCCAGGTCTCTTTGCTGAGATGTAAACCATATTACTCACTTCCGATAAGGCTCTGTTTTAAGCTTCTTTCCAATGTTTCTTTTTAATATTATTGGTTTTCTTGTTTGTTTATTTGTTTGAACTTTTTTTTTTTTTTTTCTGATTGCTATTAAAATATCCAAATAGATTTTAAAAGTACCTTTGGGGGCATGCCCTTCCAAGTCATTTATCTTAATTTTTAGGATGGAGACAAACTTCTTATTTATGTTTCAAAGATGACATGACATCAAAGGCTTTGAATATTAAATGCCTTAATTACAGATGATAGGCTGATAAAAAGAGATCACCTCTGGAGTTTTATTAAACAGGTATTACAACTACATTCATGGAGATTTAGGACTACAACAACTAACCTAACCCCATATATCAAAAGATTGTTTCGGGAAATAGAGAATAACATTTTTCTCACTTATATAGTTGTAATGTACAACTTGAAATTACTAGCTTCAAAACCAATAGCTTTACCACCAGTCTGAAATTACCCATCCCACTGACCTTTTTTGCACTGGATGTTGCTTTGCTTGCTGAGTTCTGAGTGAGTTCCTGAGTTTGTCTTTCAGAGGAGACCTTTGCCACAACCAGGTGGTCACAAACAGCATCCAGAGATGTGAAAGTCTCTCCCAAAGGGTATCAGTTCTCCTTGGGCAGGTTAAGAAAGAGGCTTTATCCACCCTTCTCTAGCTCTTTTATTCTACCCTGACTCAGGACAGTGGTTACCCTGTGTGCTTCCATTTTGATATACTTGTAGCTGGTGAAAATTGCAGGGTGACACTGGTGCCAACTCCTTAAACTGTAAACACTGGTTTTCAGCGGGGGGAACAACAGGAGGAAAGTTATCTATCACAAAACCTCAACAATTTTCCTTGGTTGTGTGGGAGTCATTAAATAAGCTGGGGAAGCGTTCCTCATTCAAGACAAAAAAATCTGTCAGGAGAGGGCTGAGGGGGATCATGTTTGTGGTGGGGTTTTGTTTTTTTAATCCCAGCCAACATGTACCCATACGTAATTAGCAAAATCTCTGCCAATATTCATATTACAGCTGGATTCATAATTTAGGGGGTTGGCTTGTCCATTGCTGACCAGGTTAAATAAGTCTCTTCATGGCAGCCAGTTTGCATGTTTTAGAGGTTTTGATTGTGTGTAAAATTATAGCAAAAGTATTATAAAAGCTCCTATAGTGATTTCCATACAGAATTTAGAGGTTTTCCAAGGATCCTACTCAAAACACTTTGGAATCAAGCTTTGTAACTCACCTTCCCAGTACCAATGTAGGGTACAATTGTCCTGCTTTTAAGATAGGAAAACTTTGGCAGATAAATACTTTACAGTCTCCATTTTTTAAAGTGAGTTCAGCCTCAGGTGTACTCAGGACTGCCAGAGGACATGGGAGCCCATAGCACGTGCATAGCTCAGTGCTGCACAGGCGACTCTTGACCACAGAAATACATAATAACCAAAAACGTAAGTCTCAGTCATTTGTTCAAGATCACAGAGAACACAGGTGGGAGGGCTTGGACCAGGAATAGATAAATAACAGTCATCTTCCTGTTCTCTAATGACCTAATGACTGGGTTCTCTCTTTTGCATCTGGTACCCAAAGGACTGAGCTCTGTAAGTTGAGGAAAACAACGATTGAAAGCACAAAGACACAGATCACAGAGACGGTAATAGATGGCTTGAACAGCCCCAATGCTATTAACATTCTGAGACTGGAAAATCTTCATTTTGTTTTTGCTACTTTTGGCTGAGACCAGAAGCTGAAGTTCCTCTGACCTTTACTGATGTCTGAGTGTGAAATTCCCTGCTCTGCTAGCATTGATCCAAAATAAAAACTCTGGGAGAGTTTTATCCTGTTCTTGCTATTTCATTCTGCGCTTTACAGAGTAGGAAGGGCATTTCAACAATGAACCTGGACGTAATGCTTAGTTTTAACTTGCTGGTGACTAATTTTAACCACATATGATGATAACAATTACTTTCAGCATGTACTTGCCCATATTTATGAGCTGAAGGAGTTGCTATCCATTCCTTTTGTTTTCAGGGTAGTCAGGAAAAAAAAAAAATGTCACCTTTCATTGGCTTTCTTTCTTTCTTTTATTTTTTTTTTTCTTCAAAACCCAAAAATGTCTGAGAAGAAAATTCACCAGCATGGTTCAGTTCCCAAACTGGCAGCAATGGGAATACTGGATGAGTGAGGTATACCGAGAACAATGTCCAGAGATGACAACCACAAACATGTTTTCCTCCTGGTAAGAAACTGAGTTTCCAGAGTAGCTTATTCCTCCACACGCAACAGCATACTTGCATTGGGATAGACTCAGTGGTGCAATGCCCTCTAAATCTGCCCAGACACAGCCTCGAAAACACTCCAAGACCTTCCAAACGCCTAAGCCAAGTCCTGGCTGGTTCAGCAGCAGTCCACCTGCTTTTCCTTTCCTCCTTGCCATAGCCTTCCTTGCTCTGCACACTAAGCCAGTGCCTCCTTTGTCCTTCAGTCCATTTGGCACGGTGAAAGAGAAAATGAGGGTGGGGGCCACAGACAGCCCATGGTGCTATGCAGAGAGCTGGCACTGGCTCACACTCTCTGTGGCACTGAGGCTGCTGTGCTGCCAGCAGTGGCATCTCCCAGGTACAGGCAGTGGCAAATCCCAGGTACAGCCAGCCCCACTCCCCTGGCACACTCATCCCATTAAAACCCATGGCACGCTTTGCTAAAGTAAATGGCTCTAGCCTGAGTAATCCCGTTCCAATTTCAATTTGCATAATTGCCTTCTGCTTTCATATCTCCTGCAGTTCCTTTCAGGTAAAGTCTTCTTGCCTTCTTATCCCAGGTAGTTGCTTAATGCTACAGTTTGCTTTAAAATGGCAACCATTTTCTCCCCCCAAGCTAGCTGCATTACCAAGGGTGGGTGCACATGTTCCAATGCACTTTAGAAAATTAACGTATTTTGGAAAGGAAGTATTACAAACTTGCTATCAACATGCACAGCAATAAATCAGGGGCAACATCTATCCCACATGCCTAAGGATGTTCGTAGTGCAATTCAGAGGTGCAATTACAGCTCTGTTCCTGAGTGAGTTTTAATTTTGATATCTTTGCAATTGGTAACTGTGTCTCCCTGGGTTTCAATATAGGCTGTATACATCTGCATGGGTCAGCAGCAGGAGCCCATGGGGCCAAGATTTCATGTTTAACTCAGTGATGTCTGCCTGGGATGCAGTCCCACCTCTCCAGCACCGCTGGTCCTGGCTGAGCCCAAGCTCTGAGCACGCGAGGTTGGAGCTGAGGGGGAGGAGGGCAGAGCAGCAGCAGAAGTGGGATGGAGGTGAGAAGGTCTGGTCACTTCACTCTTCATGTGGCACCCATAAATCCTGTACGGATGAGTAACCTCAGGATCCATTTTAGAGCTATTCTGACTGCTGCCTTAACCCACTCCAGGGACCTCCCTGAACTGAACAGGTTCCTTGATTGAGGTGTAATCCTCTGCTTTCAGCCCACTGAACTGGCATCAGATGGATTTGCTTTTTAGGAGGCAATAGCTACAGGCACAACCACACCACAGGCTGAAGCAGGCACTAAAGTAAAACTCATTGAGCTGGGGTATGTCTTCCTTCTGCACCGGCATTTGTACCCCAGGCAAGACTGAGAAAGTGGTGAGACACAGAAGACCCTCATGCCCTGGTTGCAGCAAATGATTTTGAACCTTTCCTGACTGTCTGCCATGGTCCTCACACCAGGCACTAGGTAAGTTTGCAACAAGGCAAGAGCATTGCTTTGAACAGCTAACGACCAAATTTGCTCTGAGAGCAGGGCAAGTAAAGACACGTTTGGTGTGTTGGTCTGGGAAAACTCACATGAGACAAATATATGAATATAAAGGACTTTCAAATAATGCCCTTCCTTTATAGAAAAATAACAACAACAACAAAAAGATGCCTGTAAGGATAAACAACCAGTTATGTACAGGTTTTATTCCTGCTTGGCATTTGCCAGCATTCGGTTCTTATCTACCTTGCACTCCACCTGGCTGTGCTGTTGACCGTGAAGCCCCAGCCTGTGAGGTTATCTTGAAAACAGGAAATAGCTTGTGACTAATACCATCTCCATGTGCTGTGAGTCAGAAATCTTGGCGACAGAAAAAAAAAAAAGAAAAGAAAAAAAAAAAAAGGAGATTTAAAAAAGAAAAGAAGAGACAGTTCCCTGGGACAGAGAAAGGAAATTAATTTCCCCTTTAGAGCCTTGTGTGAGGCTGCTAAATGTCAAAGACAGGTGTCACATGGCTGGCACAAGAAGCCACGGATGAAATTTGGAGCTCCATGATAATCTATTGCTTCTGGTTCAGTTAATTTGACTAATTCTGATGTAAAGAGCACCTCAACCTGTTGATTTCATCCTTCTTCAGAACAAGGTTTTTAAGAAGTAGTGTTAGTGCCAGGCTTTATTTACCTACAATCCCTCAAGCAGGAAAAAAAAAAAAAAAAAAAACACACTCTCTTTCAAGTCTTGCTCACTCAAGTTTTGATTTAGATTTTATGTCTGCCTTCTCTAGTCTTGCAATTCACTTTATTTTTTTAAAAGAAATTTTACAAGATCAGAGCTTTCCATTTTCCATGAGGGAAGACTCATATGTTTCCTTTTTTTGGCACTACGATTTTGTTTTTCTACCCACCTCTCTTAACTTTTAGATAATACTCAGTACATTTTCCAAGAGAGGACACAGAACCCTTAGCAGTAAGAATTGAAAAAATAGATCGTGTGCTGCAGTTCTGTACTCATCTAGTGCAAAACCACTGTTTTGCAATATACCTGCCCTATATCTAGTCTGCAACTTTGCACTAGTGAAATCCTCTCCACAACATGCTTTTCAGCCCTATTCCTAGTTATATCGTATGCTAGATCTCGTAACAAGACTGCATTAAGCCGTTTATTAGCTGAGTCCAGCGACACTTCTGTGCTGGCGAAATCCGTCTCCTAGCTGACTGAGGGGCTGCTGCAACCCTGCAGCCAGAGGAGAGGAGAGGAGAAGTTCCCTCCCCAGGTCTCCCAGGTTCCTTCCACATCTCTGCCAACGATGCGGTGTGACTTAAATTAACTCAATTAACTTCTCCGTGCGTCAGCAGCATAGGGCATGCATTTACTGGGGAAGGGGAGTTGAAGACTCCTTTAGCAGCTTTGTAAAATGCTTCAAAACACCAAGGCAGACGCAGTAGAAAAATGTAACAAACACAATTTGTTCCGATTTTACAGTTAGCAAGTCTCTACGCATGGTGCAGAGAGGCATTTCACATTTGGACTGATAGCATGGCTATGGTATGAGATTCCTTGCTTTAGCCTGCTCTCCAAACTGTTCTCCAAAATGAGAGACAGCTTTTCTGCCCCGTGGTGGGCTATGGAAAGGCCCAGGGAATACCCCAGGACGGTGGTAGCCCTTTTCCTTCGTGAATCAAATGCCCTAAATGCAGAACTCCTTGCCATGGTCTCAGTCTCTCGTGTATCTGCCTTATTTAGCCAGCTCTTCAGGAGTCAGGCACGAGTTGATTCTTATATCTTAGAAGAATTTGGAAGATCATGAGATGAAGCATTAAGTCATTTGATGTCCCCAAACAGGCAGCAGAGGAAGAAGGACCTCACACCATGCCTTTCCTCTGCAGTACATCCACTTTGCAGCACACTCTAAGGCTCTGGTGAGAGACAGGTCAGAGAGAAGGGAAGAGGGAGAAAACACCTGCAGAGGGTTTGAAAACCCCAGGTAGTTCCAGAGACACCATTGAGGTCTGGCTATCAGACTTCAGGGCCAGTTTGAGCAGGGAGGAATCCATGCTTGTATATGGCTGTCTAGAGCAATTTTAATTGCCTCATGTACAAGAGCTTGGGACTTTGAAGAATTAATTACTCCTGTGTTTGCGTGAATGAGGTGCTTGTATTTTAATTGACTCCCATACATCCAGGGTTCCTGGTTTCTGAACTTCACTTGAATCTATATTTGATTATTTATATTTGCCCACTGGGTAATTTTTGAAGTGATAAGGTTGGTGCTGCCCTTGAACCATCGATGTTGCCAAAGAGTTATGCCCCTGCTAATGACTCTGGAGGCAAAAGCAGCAGCTACCACGTACTGTATTTAAGCTTGAGGCCATCACCTAAAGGAGTTTGAAATCCTGACCACTGCTAGAGAGTGAAGCAAATTCCCCACGTATGTGGGCTCCAGAATCAATATTAAGATGTAGCTCCTGACAATGGCACCCATCTCCATGTGGCTATTGTTATCCCTGGAGAACAGAGCTGGTGATTTTACTGAGGGAGGGAACATCACGAGGGCACGGCCAGAGCTCTCCTCAAACCCTCCCATGAGCAGCAATAGACTGCAATGCTAGGAAGAGTGGATGAAGGTACGGTTATGGGACAGCTAGTGAAAGGTCATTTCTTGCACTCGGTCCTCAGGGGAGTGTCTCACACGTCTCTGTTTCTCGTTGGACTTGGTGAGCCCTCCAAAGGAGTGCAATGCTGTGATGTGTGATCTCACATGATCTCACTTCTCACATGCAGGAAATGCTAGAAGAAGACTAGACCTTGCATTCTCACCACCCAGTGAATGACTCATGCTCACAGAGAGAAAACTGAGTTTATCTGGATGCTTATGGAATAATGCTGCACAATCAAAATAGAAATGAGAGGCCTGACCCACCTACCCCACTTTATGTCATCATAAGCCCATTGAAATCAGTTAAGTTAAATATATGAATTTAAGATGAGGCCTGAAGTCATGAATCTGATGTACTTAGACCTAACCCTCCAAATTTTTTAACACAGGAGATTTTCCAACTCTAGAAAACTATAGGTTTCTTATCATTGCTGTCAAGGAACTACTCAGGCTTACAGAAGAAATCTTTAAAAAGTTCCTGCTTGTCATAAATCCCTCTTCACTGCTCCTGGTAGTGGGTGAAAAGCCTGAGATTGAATATCCTCATGGCAAAGAGCATATACTTTATTGAAAAACAATACTAAATTAGGAGTACAGAAATCTATCTAAAAGGATATCGTTTATAAAATTTACAGCACTAAAAGAAATTTTCTTTAATTATTATAGATGCAATGATTTTGATGAGTTTGATGTATTTTTGCCCCTTGTGCTTGTTTACCTTTAAGAACTTGATCATGACATACTCTGCACAAGGCAGGGTCGCAGATGCTCAAACCACACAGGGTGAAATCCAAGTCCCTCTGAAGTCAGTGGGAACTTTGCCATTGAAAGTCAACAGTTTTAGTAAGCCAACCGACCAGAAAACCCCAGATCTAAATGTCTCAATGTATTTAGCTCTGTCAATATGTTCAGCACTAGACTTGGTTGGAAAATGCTTTATTGTGCCATGGAAATTTATAATGAGAAAAGTAGAGGGAGGGGGAAGGCTTATTGTTGCCAGCCCAGTTTTTGATGGAAAGGTTTTCCCTAGCCTTCCTCCATGGATGAAGGATAGAGAAGACCCAGTCAGGAAGCTGGCAAAGTAGGACACAGTAATTTGGTCGTGCCAAGTAAGACTTTCAGAAATTTTATGAAATATGATTTCAACATCAACTTTCCACAAATTTTAGCTCAAAGGCAGGCTGGTATATCCTATTCTTACTTTGCAAAAAGCATTACTGAATCCAGTAACGTATAAGAAATTTACTTTTCTGGTCAAATAAAGGCATGAGAATGTGTCCTGGATTTACAGGATGCTGAGAAGCCTGAGATGGGCTGTGGAAAGCAGAAGAGGCTCCAGGAAGAGTCATGGTTAGAGACTGAGGAGCTAGTGCACGGATCTAAGCAGGAAGACCAATACCATCCTGAGAGTGAAGAGCATGTAGGGAGATAAGGAAATAAAGCAAAAGTTAGGCAGGAGATGAACAATCTAAAATGGGCATTCAGGAGTGGGAGAAAAAAAAAAAAAGTTAGGCTTTAATGTAAAGAAAAAATACTTCCTGGATATCAGCAACTGCTTTCATTAGAGAAATTGCCAGACCCTTGGCCAAAAAGCAAAAAGGGATGAGGACCATAAAAATACTTGGCAATAGCAAAAACAACAGAAAGAAAAAAAAAAACAATCAGACAAACAAAAAGTCTTTCAGCACTGAAGGAAAAGGAAGAAGCTCAGGAGATGAAGAAGTGTTTAGTAAGGATTAATGCAAATAAGCATACACAGGGGATACTTTAAACTCAAATGGAAAATACTCCACATGCCTTTCTATTGAAATCCCACATATTCCTGTAGAAATCTAGTTACCACCAAAAAAGGGCCAGCTGCAGTTTTAAAAAGCACGCTCTCCATATTATTAGGGTGGGACATGCTTCCTATTTGCCTAACTTTTAGCTTGCTGGCCAAAGCAGAATGGGAAAAGCAGAGTTTCCTTTTGGCCCAGTTTTCCTTGAAGCCTGGGAGCTGAATTCCACTTCTGACTTTGAATCATTGAGACTTGCTGTTGGACTACAGTCAAGTCACATCCTTCACCTCCCTGCGATTCAAGAAGCCTGGCTCTTAAGGGAAAAAATATGCAGAAACAGCCCATAAAGGCAGGTTCTGGATCCAAGATGAGTTGCCGTGGATTAACAGACTAAAAGTGTGGAAGTCTGTGGAAGAGAATTCACAGAGAGGAATGTGGTACAGTGTCTCTGGTCAGCCAGAGCATGTGTCCCCTTCCTGCGTTTTCAGAGGTAATTTAGATGTCTTGTGAGAGGATTTGGTTCAAAAACAGACTGTGGCAATAGGGAAGATGTATGAATGCATCCAACTGCCAGACTGGAACCGACTAATTAGCTAAATGGGTCTAGTGTCTGGTTGCAAACTGGGTAGATGCTTCTCCCACCTTGTAAATTCTTTGCATAATAGAGGAAATAAACCCCATTCTGTTTATGAACTTGTAATTAACTAATGTAAATAGGATTCCAATAGTCTTATTATACACAGTTGGAGTTTGGCAGTGGTGGTTAGTGCAGCTGGCCTGACCCTGACCTGCCAAGCGACTTAGAGCAAGACATGTCCCTGTTTGCCTCAGTTTCTCCATCTGTAGAGCAGGGACAATACAAGTCTTCACCCTGCTTGTGATGAACCACACAAGGCTTCACCAACTGGTGCTTGCAACACCATTTGGCCACATCTCATGACTCCATTTTCTCTGGGAAGCTTTTCAGCATGCTGGCACAGTGTGGCAGTCACCTCGCGTTTGCCTGGCACCTACAGGGTGTCCTTCAATGAGGAGCCACGCAGTGCCTATCAAGCAGCCCTTCTCTCTCGAGGGACAGAGAATCCTTGTGCATTTGTATGTGTCTTTATTTAATGAAGTAATTATACGTGCTAACGACATTCTTCGAGAAACATCCTATCTAAAGTTTCCCACCATTCTTGCACTGGTAGTTTTCCCCCTTCCCTCCTCCTTTCCCTTATTAATTTATGAAGCAGCTAATTATGATCCCTCCAGGCTAAATAACTGTGCAGTTAGAGATGCACTAGATGAGTGAGTATGGCAAGGCAATGCAGAGCATTTTTCTCTTCGCCTATTACATGTATTGTTTTAGGTAATTAACATCCACTTTGTAGTGGCAACACAGACGCCTTGCTGTCTGTACAGCTTCTTGGCTCAGATCCTTTCAAATACTCCCTGGTACACTCCTTGCAAAACCATGTGAAGTGTTATATAATTCTCTAGGTTGAAAGGCAATTGTGTACATCCAGGTTATTAAAGGGATCTATATATGTGTACAAAGCTAACATTTCAGGCCTTATCCAAGGTACCTTAGGCTTATGGTCAGTTCAAATGACTAAAAGCATTCAATAAAACCTACGGAGACTTGCCCCCTTCCTCCTTTGCCTGTTCCTCCATTAGTTTCAAGCTTATACTTAGGAATACTTAGGAAAATATTAACACAGGTGTTACATGTTTCACGTTAACACTTGCTGCTTCTCAGCATTTTGAATACTGACAGCATGCTCAGCACTGGACAGTAAAAACCCCAAAGGCATTCCTCATCTGCTAGACGTTCCCCTCTCCTAAAACACTCGGCACAGAGAAACCAGCCTGAACTCGGAGATTTAACAGTGGGGGCATCTTAGTGTTCTTGTACCTGCTTACCAACCTTGGTTTAGTGTAGGAAAGCTTTGGAGGACCAGAGCACGGTGGGTTATGGTGGGATAGCAGAGTGGGAAGGGAAAGCCATGCAGCCTTGGAAAGGTCAAAAATGTGCTAAGCTGCAAAGGAGTTCAAATGCTAGGCAAGGTCAGGACAAAGACTCTGGAAGTCCAGTTATATTGTTACCAGTGAACACTCAGGTACATGGAAATAAACAGGACTTGGGGCAGAAACAATTTATGGGCAGCTACTAAATAAAATTATTACTATTATCAATGGAGCCTGAGTGCCTCTTTTTCACTTGGAGACTTTTCACAGTCCACTGCCTAGGACAATTGGTACTGTCTCCAAGCTGAGTGAGCACCCAGAAGCACAATAAAAGGCTACACTGAAAGAAGGGTCTCTTGCTGCTTTGTGTTTGTACAAACTCCTCTTTTCTTTTTCACTCTGCTGCTGTTTGGTGTTTGCAGAGAAAGCTAGGAGCTCCTCTTGACTCAAATCTGCTTTTGTGAGTTAGCATACAAAGAAGGGTAGAGTCCAAAACTCTGGCCCAGAAAGATTTTACCGAGAGGACCAAACGTGGCCTTTTTTCCCCTTCCCTCTCCCTACCCTACCAATCAATAGTGTGTGTCAATGTGGTTGCTCATAAAGTTAAGAATCAGATAGGGCTGTCTACAGTGTGGGCTGGTGCTTTGCAAGTTTAATTGCACAACTTTGCTCACAGCCGCTGACCTACAGCACCCGCAGCATTCGAGCTCGAGCAGGGCCATCCAGTTCCAGCGTGGGGTGCAAGCAGAGCTGGCCAGGCTAACAGGAGTGGAGGATCTCGCCCAGCAGGTGGAAGGACAGACACCACTGAGTCAGGATAGAAAAGTCTGTCCCACTCCCACCCGGGACTTGTGAGCAGCTGTCTGATGCCTTCCATGCTTGTGCAACGTCTTCATCTCCAGTTTGTCACCTGGGCATGAACCCTATGTTTTGATTTGGATGAAAAAGTGCTCATCAGCATTTTTCAGACTTGTGGGTATCATTTGCTACTCATCCTTGTAAGATAGAAATCCATCTCCTCCCAACAGATATGAAATTATTAATTGCTGCTGTAAATCAGCAGAGTGTGCTGTAAGCCAGCCGTGACAAATATCCTGGGGAGCAGCTATGCAAACAAGATGGTTGATAAAAACAGAGGAAGAAATACATGTCAAGCTGTGGAATGGAAAGAGAAATAGGGTGGTTTTTTCTTTCTTTCTTTCTTTTTTTTTTTAAGAGAAACAGTACTTGATAGGCAATTTCAAGACAAGTATTTATAACTTTTCTTTTTGACTTTTGTCAATGTAAATTGCAAAAGTACTTGTGAGTTTTACCAAAGGGAGTGAAAGGACCAGTGGAAGGTCTGAATAATATGTTACAATGAGCAGCCCCCTGTTAAACTCAGGGGTGAAAAACAGGGAAGGCCAGAACATAAGGACATCATAAAGCTGTTAAGTCAAGATGCATCAGGTTGAGCAAGGTGGAATACAAGGTCTCCATAGGGATGGTCAGAAATGGAGTGTGCTAAAGTGAAAAATCTGTACTATAAGTTAGGATACTGGAAAAAGATGGAGGAGTGGTTTTCTGGTTGAATTAGACCAGCAGGAGGTGCTAGATTCAGCAGAGGGACACACACACTCCTCCAGTGCAGTGGGAGAAGTACAGTGGAGAAACCATGGACTACAAGTCCACACAGTGTTGCTCTGGCCAGTGCTATTATTAGTTACTCTCATTCATGAGTCTCAAATTCACTAACAAATTATTAAAAAAAAAAATACATCCTCTCCATCTGTTTTCCAGCTTTTATACCAAAATTCTAATTTAAGACATTAACTGAAATGGAAAAAGATTTTCCTTTCATTAACTTTGAGTGTATCCAATTTGCGATTCATGTGTTTCCATTTTTTTTTCTTCCTGAAGGGTTTGTTTTTCTGAAGCACAATGGAAACACCACACTTCTTTTCTTCTTCTTCATTTTTTTTTAAAAACCATTTCAGAGACTTTAGAAGGTGCACCTACATTTTATAATTCTGTCAATGACTCTGGCCACCTTCCAGGTCCCGTTGGGCAGGTATAAGGCAAGCTATTGAGGCTACCTGGCAGAGGTACCATTATGATCTGGGACTACTCAGACCTTAATTGTGTTTCTTAGCACTGACACCTGCCAGTACACAGAGCATTCAAAAACACTCAGAAATGGATGTGCCAGTTGCATGTTTATCTTTTTAAAGAAACATTTGTATTTGTTCTTCTTAGAAGAAGCTAGTGGTTCAAAATGGACATTTATCAGCCTTCCACAAACATATTTTGTCCTGCTAATGATATACATGAAAGTGCCTTTCTGCACGTTTGATGTTCTGAGAGCTCTTGGTTTGGCAAGCACCAACTCTGGCTTGAGCTATCTCTAAGCCACAAACAGCTGGAGGCACAAAGCAAATCCTAGGGAATAATCACCACGTGCTTGTCCTCTTCACATGCTCTCCCCTTAATATCTGCTTCTGGCCACTGCTGAAGAGAGGCTACTGGTCTAGGCAGACCTCCAGTTTCACCTGGTGGGTGCAGCTGTGCTTGCGCTATCCGTGCCAAACAGTGCCCTGATCAATCACTGCAAAAACTGCGTGCAAACCAAAAGAAATGTAAGTATCAAGGGATTCTGTGGAGCTCTTTTCTTATAATTTACAGAAGGCACTCATGTCTCCCTGTCAGTTGCAGGTAATGCAGCCATCCCAGTGCCATGCCAATAAAATCATCTTAGCAAAGTATCATGCATTCCCTAGCCTCACAGATTAAAATTAATACCTTGTAGTGTTGTGTAAAAAAGCTGAGAGTCTCTTGTCTGGAAGATTAAAAATAGGTTGGCAGAAAGAAAAGACAGCAATTGCCAAATTAAATCAATATAATTTTTCACCAGCACACAGAATAAATGATACCATTCTAGACTGTTCTATAAAAATTGTTCCTCTAACTTTTACAAGAAAACAAACACAATTCCATTGGCTGGATTTTTCCTGTATGTTCAAAAGTTTTATTTTATTTACTAATGTAAATATATTCACTTTCCATACTCAGGCAATCAGTCCAACATACATATTGATATAGGAACAGCAAACTTTTCATTAATATTAAAACTGCCTCTTTGCAATGGGTAATGATTTATGCAAAAAGCTTACTTTGTGGGAAAATGAAGCTTTGTAGGTTTACATTTCATGTATTTGTTCTTTCCATGTTATGAATAACTGCTGTTTCCTTGAACTAAGTTATTACTATAGGGATATGAGTATTCTCCTAAGGGCCAAATCTTCGTCTATTGTCATCGTCCCATTAACATTAGCATGTCCTGAAGTCAGTAGAACTGTATAAACTTGTGCAGAGAGTTTCTCCAAAAATAGAAATGAAAATAAGATAGCAGTCTCTTATTTCAAAGCTTCTTTTGCTGTTCCTTCCATTTTGAGGGTAGTTTCTCAAATGAAGAGACTGTTATGCTCCCAGACCTGATATGCATGTCTGCATGCCATTTTGTGAAAACCTGCAGGAATGCCAGTTGAAGACCATTTTTGTAAAATTAACATCTGCCTAGCACAGAAACTGCAGTATGTCTGAGATTAACTGGTTTTGGCAAGAATTTATTGCTGAAATTATTTACAGTGAGGGAGCTATGCTGTAGTCACGCTGATCGTGTTCAGATTGGATCATTCTTCACAGTTTTAACGTCCTGCATTTCTAATGCACTGCTAAACCTGGTGTGACACCACTGAAAGCCTCCTGGGTGTTTTGGAACTTGCCTCCCTGTGCGTTATTGCCAATAGAGTGACGGGGATATTTTCTCAAGGCACAAGAGGAGTTCACACATGATTTATTACATGCACATTATGCAGTTGCAAAGACTGAAACTCCTCTCGAGCCATGCTGAATGCATGCTGCAGCTACCCCCAAGTTTACAGAAACCTGTATGAACTTAGCTAATTAGGGTTTTCTGAGTTTCACCTTCAGAGTTATTCAGACCCAAGTCCTATATCCCTCTCTATGAACTAACTCGGAAACTCTGTGTTCTCCTCAGATTTGCAAGAATTCTGTCAAACCTAGGAGAAGTTTCTGGGTTGCAGTACAAATTTTCAGTTGGGTGAAATCTGTGTGGCAGTATGGGGCTTCATGATGAAAAATTCTTCCAAGGCAGAGCCGTGGTATATGACCAGGAGGTTAGATCCGTGTATTTCCTCATCCCCTCACAGGCAGCTCCTCATAAAATGTAATGCAGTGGCATAAGCCTTCCTCCAAGCTTACACAGAGAACACACTGGACAAAACAGCTTTTTATCTAAGCTCTGTGGGCCACGTATATGGAACAAAGTTGCCAAACACAAATTAATGTGTAATTATTTTTCTTGCCTGAATCACTTTCTTTCATGTGTCATAACATGCAGAGTAAATAGCACCACACCTTTTTACTTTAATTGTGGTAATCTGATCTCTCAGCCACAAGAAAGCCTTCTCTAATGCCTCCTTTAGAATGGACTTTCAAGGCAAAGCAAGAGCAGTAACTGTAATAATCACCTCTTCTTTTCTTTTGCTGTCAAAAGGCAGGGGGGTTGTTAAACTAATCAAGAACCAGGACCACACGGCAAAAAATAAGTGCCCTAAAAGACAAGTAGAGGTAAACATTTGGCAGGTAATTTAAGGTGATGGTAGGATTTTTAATTGTTTTTTCTGATTTGCTGGTGACTAATTATCTATGTGGTAAACATAAGGCTCTCCAGCTTTATAGCAACACCGTAATGGGAAACATGTTCTATCATTTATCTGCTGGGATTGTCTCAGAGCTTTGAGGAACAGAACTTAGTAGCAGCAGGTGTCATCTTGGTTTGATCATCAAGAATCTTCTGTCCCTGAAGGACCATTAAGACAAACAGAATTTCATTAGCTGGGTTTGGCCCATTACATTGAGTCCCCAGAAAAGAAAAGACCTAGGGATTTACTCCACAGCAGTAGAGTAGAGAAAGAACTCCTTTTCTTCTTGTTTCGTATCACCTTCATTCCCTGAGTAGCTGTGGTTTAGATACAAAACCCTACTTCCAAACCTCATCTTATGAGAAAATTAGGTCAGGGAGAACACCAGAAAGAGTTCTCTATCCAGTTGCTAATACCCACTGAAGTGAAAGAAAGTCTTCTCAGAGACCTTGGTGAGTGCTGGGTTAGGTCCAACCCTCATACAACCATAGAGGTCTCGGCAGAGGGTGGGCAATGACTACAGCAGTCAGTGCGGGCCTGACCCAGCACAATGGAGGAGCTGGCCCAGGACAGCATTCAAATTTTCTTAATGCTAGAGTGAAAGACCCTGCTGGCTTCCTGTGTTGGCTCCAGTAAAATCATTGCCTTATGCTGTTGTAGAAAGCAGAAGGGACAAGTAATTTGAGATTAAGGGGAATCATCCATCATTTGTGGCTGAGCAAATTAGCCTTGTGAGTCACCTCATACTGGTGAAGAACAGGAGAAACCTTACACCCTGGCTAGGGTGCCCAAGTAGATAACACAGGAAGGGAGAAGGGAGTAGGAGTAAGATGCTATGCACACACTTTCTTAAGTATACTGAAAAGAGCATTTGCACTTTTTCAGTTATTAATGTCCTACAACATGGTTATTTCTACTACAACTTAAAACTTCAAGTCATGTCAGTGTCCCCCTGTACTAAATATAAGAGAACGTCCCTCTCACGTGAATGTTGTTGAATATGAAGTGCTGAGTGTCTTCCTAGGGTCCATGACCTTCTGGTCACCAATATTCCCCCACATGACAGAAATGCAAAAAGGTATAGATAGAGCCATAGATTACAGACCCTCCTCTGTATTTCTCCACTGTGTAGTGGAGACACTAAGGTTTTTCTCTGCAGCTCACAGAGATCTGGCAGAAGCTTAGACCATCCTTATTTGTTTTGGGCCTCCTGTACTTCTTGTGTTGCCAGAGGTTCCTGTTGGCCTTCTATTTAGGTAAGAGTCTAATTACATATTTGCTGCTTTTGCTAGGTTTGTTGCTAACTAGTCACACTGAAAGCCCAGCAAGTCATCACATGTTAATTTAAGTTAGTCTCTTGATTTCTGTCTAGCATTATTTTCTCCCAACATCCAAGAAGCAGCTCATTATCCCTCCCATATGCACCATCCTTGCCCAGCAGAAGAAAATGATCGGCAGTTACTTGCTAAGTTTGCTATGGAAAGCTCTGGAAAGCCATGCCTTTTCGCAACTCTGCCCACTTTGTCTAGAGCCATATACCCTGATCTACCCTACAATATACTTGGGGGGTAACCTATTTAATTGGTTAAGTGTCAGTTCATTTATCTTTATATCATTTCTGCACTAACAACATCACTGAAGTCACAAAGATCTTAGAAATATCTTATCAAACTCTTTGATGTCAGATTTACCCAACTTAGCAAGTGGCTTAACCAAACATCCTCATCACCCAATGCCAAAACATCCTCCTCACCCAGTCTAAACACATTCTGTTAACACAAATTAAAACATGACGAGGCCTTCTTGTCTTGGTACAGTATTAGATTATTAGACATCACTTTCTGCTCCTGTTTCTACTGAAGATCTCTCTCTATTAATGATAACATTTGTTCCTCTACAGGCCCCAAAAAGACCACACATTGTCAATAATCCCTACAGTAGATGGCATTGTCCACGTTTCGTGTTCTCTAATGACAGCCAGGAAGAGAAAAAAGGGGGGAACAAAAGAAAATATTCTATGCCCTACTCTAAGGCCCAAATAAGGATCTTGCACTTGCAGAGAACTTGCTTGCAATCCCAGGAATAAATTAGTGGTACCAGGTTTCATGTGTGGGAAGCACGATAGACATTCAGTTTGTATGCTGAGCACTTAATTCCTTATATAACATGCTTGCCAAATAAAACTACCTAAAAAAGTTTATCAGCAGGTGTTGCAAGAAGTTGTAGTTGATAGAATTTTAAAAGGTAATATTAGATGACTACAGATGGAGCTAATGCAGCACCAAACCCTACTGTGATGGGTCTAGCTAATACAATGCTTCTCTCTATTTTATGGGTGTACGATCCACCCACATAGCTGCACCCAGCATGGGATGTTTTATAATAAGTGTCTCTTTCATCTAAACTAATCAAAGCCATTAGTTTACAGGAATCACAGTGTCTGGAGAGATGCCTCCACCCTCTATGTGAGAGCAAGCTGTTGTAGATTCAAACAGGATGGAAGCTGCATATAAACATTTAAGCAAATAAAAAAGCAGTGAGGAAAACAAGAGGAGCTATAAACTATTACCACCCAGAGGGCAGGTGTAACTTCTGTAAAGAAATTTTATGTGGCTCATTATACGCACTGACGTTTATTGGGAAGAGTTGAGCTATTGAGCAAAATTATTTAACTCCTCAGACTTGCATTAAGCAACAAAATATTGTTGAAGTTTGTATAGCTTCATTGCATGGGGTCAGTTCATTCTTGAGGGTGTGATCAATCATCTCAACTTGGGGCAGATGTGCGAGAGAGCTGAGATCCACAATAGGCACAATATTCTGCTGCTTTTTGTTCTTTTCTTAATGTTTAGAATCTCCACGCCATCCGAAAGGGACATCAGAAGGGATGACAATAATGTAAGATGCAAATGGAACATCACTTAAACACAAGTAATTCCACTATTGGGCAAATACCTTTTCTGACTAGAGGAGAAGGCCAAAGCCAACTCCTTGTCTCCAATCTTATGTATAGTTTCAGATCCATCTCTAGCAAAAATATATTAGCAAGAATCAGAAGAATAAGCAGCAGAGTGAAATAGCACAAATGATATAAAGTACATCCATATTAGAAAGATTCTTCCTAAAGGGTACACACAAGATTTCTGTCATATGTTTATGGCCTTCTGGATGATGGAGTTTGTATTTTTTATTTCATATTGAATATAGATGATATGTATAAAATATATAGAATAGTTATAAAATATTCCTATCTTCAGCCAATGCAAGGAATTGAGAAGCATATATTTCCTATAAATTATTCCAAGCTAGTACAAAATTTGTCTTAAATCAAAGTTTCTTTTATAAATGATATTGTCAATTATTTTAAGACACAGAGAAACAAAGAGGTTCTCTAACACAGTTTGTCTTCTTGAGTTAAGAGTAACACATAGTCTTCAGACTTGAGTTGTAACTAGACAGAGGATGACTGCAGATCCTTTGCCTGTATATGGTGCTTGGGCCTACTTTATCTTTATACGGTTTCCCGTAGGATCCTACTGGACAAAATGTCCACCATACAGCTAAATAAAAACATCATACGATGGGTGAGCAATTGGCTAACGGGCAGGGCCCAAAGGGTTATGGTAAATGGGGCTGCGTCAGGCTGGCGGGCGGTCACCAGTGGGGTCCCTCAAGGCTCCATTTTAGGGCCGGTACTTTTCAATATTTTTATAAACGATCTGGATGTAGGAATAGAAGGTATTTTGAGCAAGTTTGCTGATGACACCAAACTTGGAGGAGTTGTGGACTCGAATGAGGGTGGAAAGGCCTTGCAGAGGGATCTGGATAGGTTGGAGAGCTGGGCGATCACCAACCGCATGAAGTTCAATAAGAGCAAGTGCCAGGTCCTGCACCTGGGATGGGGAAACCCTGGCTGCATGTACAGACTGGGCGATGAGACGCTGGAGAGCAGCCTAGAAGAGAGGGATCTGGGGGTCGTGGTAGACAGCAAGTTGAATATGAGCCAGCAGTGTGCCCTGGCGGCCAGGAGGGCCAACCGTGTCCTGGGGTGCATCAAGCACGGCATCGCTAGTAGGTCAAGGGAGGTGATTGTCCCGCTCTACTCTGCGCTGGTGCGGCCTCACCCCGAGTACTGTGTGCAGTTCTGGGCACCACAGTATAAAAAGGACATGAAACTGTTGGAGAGTGTACAGAGGAGGGCTACGAAGATGGTGAAAGGCCTGGAGGGGAAGACGTACGAGGAACGGCTGAGGTCACTGGGCCTGTTCAGCCTGGAGAAGAGGAGGCTGAGGGGAGACCTCATCACAGTCTACAACTTCCTCGTAAGGGGGTGTCGAGAGGCAGGAGACCTTTTCTCCATTAACACCAGTGACAGGACCCGCGGGAAGGGGGTTAAGCTGAGGCAGGGGAAATTTAGGCTTGACATTAGGAGGGGGTTCTTCACAGAGAGGGTGGTTGCACACTGGAACAGGCTCCCCAGGGAAGTGGTCACTGCACCGAGCCTGTCTGAATTTAAGAAGAGATTGGACTGTGCACTTAGTCACATGGTCTGAACTTTTGGGTAGACCTGTGCGGTATCAAGAGTTGGACTTGATGATCCTTAAGGGTCCCTTCCAACTCAGGATATTCTATGATTCTATGATTCTATGATCTTTTTGATTTGCCGCCCTGCCATTGCCACAAGGCATTTTGGGCAACATGATAGAAGAGTCAGGCACACAGGCACAATTTGCACATGGTGAAGGAAGGGAGGTGAGCTCCAATTCCAATACTCACAGATCTGGGTGGGTGTGAAAAGCTGAATGGCCATATATTTGAGGTAGTTTACCCCACCTGAAATAATACTGATTGAGATTCTGCTGATCCCCAGATGGGGACAGTTCGATGCCATCACCTGGAATCCAAAAATATGAAACAAATTATTTCATTGTTGGAATTAAGGTGGTTTTGTTTTGTTTTGTGTTTTTTTTCTATTTATTTTTCAAAAAACACTTATTCTACTGCAGCTCGACTTCTTGTCGAGCTCGACTTTCACACCTTGCCAGGACTGGCCAGGAAGGGTGACAGGAAGGGTCACCAGGAAGGTGACCAGGAAGGGTGAGTCTGCCAGGAAGGGTGACACTGCTTTTTATCTCATAGGCTAGGAATAACTCTCGGTGGCACCTGAAGAAAAATGGTCTTAAGATCCTCCAGTGATGGAGATTGCTTACACAACTTTGTGGAATCTACTCCAGTGCTGAAGAATCATGTCTAATTTCAAACCCCCTTTTTTTCATCTGAGTCCATTATTTCTTGTCTAATACCAACTCAATGTGGAAAAGAGCCAAGAGCATTCTTCCTTGGGGAAATATTTAACGTATTTGAAGACTGCCTTGATATTGTATTTGGATGTCTCTTGCTTTGCCCAGCCTACTTCTTTCATTATTTCTTCACATTGGGTTTTCTAAACCTCTGATCATTCTGATCATTCCAACCTCTTGATCATTCTTGTTGTTCTCCAAGGGACTTATCTGAGCCAGTTCTCTCTCAGATTCTGCGTCTGAAACTGCAGTGCTGAGTCATGGAACTACTGTATGCACCACACATAACACACATTTATACCTGTAAGCAAAATGGCCAGGTATTGGAGGGTTTGTTGTTGTTGTTGTTGTTTCTGTTTTTTGGTAAAATAAATCTGTGAAACATTGACAATTTAATTTTGTTAAATTTTAGGGACTTCACCACTGAAGCACTGAGATCAAGTGACATACTTTGTCCCTGGGACAGGAATAGTGCCTTGTAAGCAGTAGATGCAAGACCAGGGCCTGGTAAGTTTTGCAGTGGATGAAAAGAAGGGAAACACGTTGCAAGGAAGGACTCACCTACTATAAATTAAGGATGGAGCCTTAATCCTCAAATTTTATTTCCTGCTAGGTAGACAATGATGGGCTAATGCCAAGGAAGACAATGAAATACAGTGAAGAAGAGAACGACAAAATATTGCTTTACCTTGTAGGTACTGCACAGAAGTTAAGAGGGTTACAGAATCAGAAACATTTCTGTGATTTAAAGTGGTATCTCCTGATGGCTTTTACTGTGCTCTTTGCTTACTCTGAATGACATTCCTAGACAGGCTGCCTGTATGATTCCCACAGCTACCAGGGCTGTTGGAGAGGGACAGATCTGGTATTACACTATACAAGGTTCCTCCTGAGACTTCTCTAAAGATGGTACAATCATAGACTAGGTACAGAGGATATTGTTTCTCCATACAGGGGATTTCCTTATATGAGTAAGGAGGAATTAGATCTTCCCCTTTCTCTGACAAGAAATGGCAAGGGAAAGAAAAAATATCCCCACCCATTACCAAATGCCTCCCTCACTTCCTAGGAACCTGAAACCATTTTCCAGAAGTCCTCCTCACAGCTGCCAAATCTCATTGATGTTTCTGTTGGGTAAGTATTTACTGCAAGCTCAAGACAGGCTCCTACCAGAGTTTTTTCCACCCCACCCTTCCATCGTGCATATACATAACAAGGCAGTTATTCATGGTGTGTGCACAAGATGAGATGGAAACTCTTGAAGCTGTAGATGGGATTCAGGCAGGCAGGGCAATGTGGCAGCTTAGGAAAGAAGTTGGCCAAGAGCTTAGGACATAAACATCTTGCAGAAATTGTTCTGCTGCCTGTTGTTCTGGTGGCTTATTTTTAGACTGGTGTGGTAAGGAAGGCATACTGCTGTCACAATTTTCCTCTGGAGATGGAGGATGAGTTCTGCAGGGCACAGTGTTAGCTAGTAAGCTGGACCTGAAGCTAACTTGAATATCAGCACAAACCATTAATGTGACTCTTCTGCAGCAAATAGATCCCATTTCTCACCAACTCCAAACAAGTTAGGTGGAGTGCTGAACAGCAGTGAAGCTCTACCTGTTATAGCATCCAGGGTGGCTTGATGTGAATCAGTTTAAGCACTTCTACATGATACTTTTTTGTATCATTTAGGAACAGGAAGGTCTATATTTATTAGACGGAATGAAATGAAATGGAGTGGAAGAATGGCATACAGCATTCAACAATCCTTTGGATCAAGTACTGTGCAGATACAAACCTCCAAGCTGCAAAGTCAATGTTGGAAACCAGATGATCCTCAAATCTGTAAAAAAAATAACTCCAGAGAAACATATGCATATACACAGCCCTATGTGAATCAATATCACTTTGCAAGTCAATAGTGCTGGAGGAAGAATGCTGGAGGTGAGGGCTGTTCACTCAGAACCATGGATTTGGATGGTGAAAGCCACACGTGAGATCCATTTTCACGTTCCCTCACTCTCATAATCCTTCTCTTTCTCATCTTGTGCTTGTTTTTACTGTTGGAACGCAAGGCTGATTTTGTCTTTGATCTTAGTTGTGGCTTCTAGGTGCTGTAAATACATAATAGCTATGTCATCATCAATCTCTTGCCCCATGTGTTCTTGGGGATATCATGTACCAACAGCAGCATTCCTTCTTCCATGTGGAAAGATCAGACTGGAGATTATCTGCCTCTCACTAACACATAGACCTCTTCTGAGACCTTCAGTGCTACCTCCTCTGATGTCTTCACAGACTTTGTCCCACTCTTCTTAGTCTGACAGAATTCCTAGTTCAGGTATTAAAAGTCATTTGGCAACTGCTTCTCCCAGCTCTTTCCAATTATCATATGAGGAGCCAAAGGGCAATCTGAAACCTACCTTCCTACACAAAGTCAAGGGTGAAGAAGGCATGGTGGTAGAAAATGTGAAACTCTTTGGAAATTTAAATAGGTTATTTAATAAGAGCACTCATAGGAATCTGAAAGCAGGAATCCTAGCAGGTCTGCAAATCACTTTGCTGAACACTGAAATTCAGGCTGAGATTCCTGTAACATCATTAACTTCAGCAGATATGAGGTATGTGGCTACACCCATCTGCCAGTTTTCTCTCCCTGTGAAATGACTTTTAACAGTCATGCCAATGATCCCTTTCTTCCATTTTTTCAGCTTTATTTTTCCACGCCTCACTCATTGTTATCTCAGTCATGTTCTTGTTCTAGCGCAGCAATGCATTGAGCTCTGTACTTGAACCTAGGATGGAGACTGGTTGAATGGCCAGAGAGAGCAATGAGGACGAAAGTCTTTGGTCTCACACTCTTTGCATTTGCAAGATGTATGTGTTTGAATGCTTGCAGCTTGGTTTCAAATCTGAGTTACAATTTCCATATCTGAATCTGTCCCTCCTTTTTGGGACATCCCAGAAAGCAAGGTTTCTTTCACCTGAAGCCTATCGCTTTTTTTTTTTTTTTTTTTTTTTTTTTGCCTCTAGTACCAATGTCAATAGGAAAGGTCTGAAAGCTGATAGAGGTCTAGGTTTGAACAAAAATACAGGTTGCTACATCTGCAGTGCCTGAAGGGGAGGCATCAGCTTCATGTAACACTGATGAAGAAAAAGCACCTGAATGGGAAGTTTCTCCATCTCCAATTTGTAGGTTCTGTAAATTTATTTCATGAAACAAAAGAACTAACTTCTGTACTCTCCTCTGTATATTATATACTGACACACCGACCGAGACCCCACAGGGCACTGACCTTGTCTGTTCTTTCAAATTCTGCTGTTCCCCAGATTTCAAACCCTCCTTTGGTAGGGATTCAGATTCCTTAAGGAACCCCTCCAGAGCAAATTCCTTCTGTTAAGTACCATCTTTGTGGTGAATACATTACTGTATAATTAAAAATAAATTAAATGCTGCTCTATCCTTCAGGGTTTGAAAGATGTGATGCTGATAAGTAGATGAAGGTGGACACTGACCAGGAAGCTTTCATCACATATTTACATACAGTATTCCTGTAGATCTTGTGGAAGAAAAGGCCTATTTTAAAAGTCAAGCAAATTAAGAAATTAAATTACAGTTTTGGGACATGGAAGGCAGTTTCTTCAAAGGAAAGGACAAGAACTTAGAATTTTGAGTTCTGGCAATCATTAGCTCTTATTTCTCAGAGGTCACATTTGACTCTCATTCTGACTTAAGTATCACTGCCTCAGTCTATGGGAATCGTTGACAGAAGACATCTACTGCAGCCACCACCAGGAAAAACAAAACAAAAACAACAAAACCCAACTCTTCTACAAAAGCAGGAACAACAGTGCATTCAGGTGTTAAGACAAATATCAGTAGTGCCAGGGAGTCTTCCTGAGATAAGAATATCTATTCCCAACCCTCCACCTCCTCTAGTAGAAAGATGAGGGAAATACAACTCTCCTGTTGCAAAGGATCTCAGCCTTAAAGAGTAAGTTCAAATCACTCACCCCAGATTCACACATTCCTAGATGCCAGTATCTGTGGTATACCTTAACAGTTTGCTCGTGTACCTATTGACTTCTGTGCACCTACACAGCAGTGCCAGCCAAAGGTCTGTCCCCATCAGCAATACTAAGACATCACAGCAAAAGACCAGGAAATCCCACAAAGATCAACACGTTTTCATAATATGCAATAAAAATCACTTTTCTCTTAAATTAGAGAAACCACTTTGTTAACCGTTAGACTGAAAGAGTCTCAGTGTCACAGTAAGTTTGAAGATCATCAAACATAAGTGGGACAGCAAGGAAGAAACCTGCATGGAAATTAAGGTCCTCCTCCAACCCATTAACATAAAGCCATAATGTTTAGCTATGTGCCTCCTGTACCTATAGATAAAGGATAAGGGTGATTCATGCTGGTCAGCTAACCCATCAGGAAGTGCATCTGGGATTATTCAATATTGCAGGTCAGGAAGGTGTGCAGGCAGTGCCTCTCCTCTATCAGTGGAGTAGATACAAAACCCGGGGGCAACGCTCTATGCAATGCCCAACTAATTTGTCTTCAACACATCATCAGACTCCCACACTTTAAGTTCAGTTCTGGTTTGTCATCAGTGGTACCTGAGATTGCTCAAATCCTATTCTGAACTCAGTATATTTTTTCTGAAATATGCATATGAAACAGCAGATCATGCATTTTTTTTAATTTCAGGTTTACTTCAACTCATTGGTCTCACTGGAGAGCCAGAGATATCCCCTTTCAAAGAGAACCAGGATTGCTTCATTTATGCTTGCCCTTTTTCTTATGCCTTCCCTTAGGTATCTGCTGTCAGGGACAGGATACCGAGCTAAACAGCTCCTTGGCCTGACCCCATATAGTTGACCTTTCTTAATCCTGTTTATTACTTCACCTTCTTGCTGACCTCAAATGAGAGTAAGTGGATCTTGTATTAAGTTGACAGAAGTACCTGCAGAGGTTCCAAGAAGTCTAAGAAGATAGGTGTGTTAATTTATTTTTGATACTTTTGGGTGGAGCCCTCCTACTCATGGCAAGTTGCCATTGGATCACAAATGTAGTGTACCCTTGCTTCAGAGCCTCCTTTCCCTCCCCCAGCTTTGGTTTGATATGATTCCCACTGCAAACATCTTTGAAAATGTTCAAGCTGTCATTGGGAGATGGAAAAGTAGATGCACAGCGTGTGACCCCTTTGTGAAGAAACTGTCTCTCTGCTACAACATACACTCAGATCTTGTTATTATTCTCTGTGGTGGTGCGTTTTTGTTTCTTTTTTTGGAAGTCATCCCTACAGACTAGTCGTGATTAAATGTCTGATGTTTAAAGCTTCCATGAGCCTTTAAAGTCCTGTTTTGCAATTTGGGCTTTAGGCCTGGGAGGTCCACAGTTCAAATCTCAGCACATTCCTCACTGCTGTTTTTAATTATGATTTGATATGGACATTATTGCTGCAGGGATCTCTCTCACACTTCAGAACACAGTTTACTAAAAGTCAAGAGACGCCAATCAAATTGGGTCCTAGTTCAAAAGAACAAGGCCTGTAGCGGCTTCATTTGCTGCCTATAGAGGTATTTGGTTGATGTTTGGAAGTGACATACCTAGAGGAGGGAGGAAAAATGAAAAGCAAGGGGCAACCTAAAAACAAAAGCCTCCCAGTGGGATGAGATACGCTTAGTCCTGGATCACCTAGGGAAGTATTTTACAAGCTCAATAGTCTGCTTCTCTTTTTCATATAACTGTAAAATAAGACTGCATTATTGCACCTTCCTTTCTACAAGGTCTGCAGACTAAAACTGGAACTGACAAAATAATGTAAGGGAAACTAAACTGCTTTGTTTAAACTTTCTGAAATCAATCAGTCCTTTAATTGGGAGAATGCCTTCTCAGTTCACTTCTTCAGCTCTGAAAACACATTCAGCAGAGTCCAAGGCCTACTCTGTCTGAACATTATCTTTCCCTGCAGCTGATAAGTGAAGCAGAGGAGCTACAGGAGCAGAGCTTTCAACAAACAAGTGGACCGTCCTCAAAATCCTGGCTCACACCAAGCCTGCCAAACCATAATTCTGGCTGGTTTTGGAGACTCGGTTATTTTCCTAAACCTCAGGATGGTGTGCACATCTTCTTCCAAGCTCTCCCTGTCTTTAATACACAATACTGAACCAGTGGAAAAGGTGTCTTGATTTTACACCCTCTTTTCTGTTTAGTTTTGGTTTTCTTGGGAGTGGGTCTGAGACATCCCAGCTGAGAAAGAAAGTCCTTTTCACCAACGCATGCTGTCGGGTTGCTGATGACTTTGGCTGCAAGGCAGCTTTGATCAGGACCTCTACACTGGGTTAGTATAACCACAGACACTTTAGTAAAACTGCTTTTTATTATGTAAACTATACCCATGGCTGCCCTGAATTAAAACAATTTTCAGATGGGAGTCTTTCTATGAAGGGACCATTTCATTTCACTTTGCTTCTTTTCTGGTTTCCTGCATTAAAAAAAAGGGAGCCTATACCATGAAAATTGCTTGAAATATTGCATATTCATTTTATGATCTGCTACTAGGTCATGCTGGATCAGCATATTTTGCATCCATCAAGAAGCAAGATTTTTATTTGTCAAGCTTTGATTTAATTTTGTGGTTAAAAATACCAAGAAAAGGGAAAAACAAGACCAAATCTGTATTTTATAGCAGCCTCTCTTAGAATATACAGTGATCACAAGGAGTTGTTTTTGTAAGATAAAAGAACAAGAATGTAACCTGTATCTAACACTGATATTATGAAGAGAAAATCTTCGGGGTCAGTAGACAACAAGGGCACTGAGGGAGTAGTTGGAATAGACCATCCTCATTGTCCTTAATGTTAAGGACAATTGGCCAGACTGTGGGAGAAATATTTTAGAGTCGTTATTACAAACCCTACATAAATAGATTTGCATGCTGTGGGATTATTCATTGAGATTTAAACACTAAATTTGTTTTCAGTAATCTTCACCTCTAAATTCACTTTTAAGGAAGATTGAGGCATCAGAAAAGTCAAACACTGGTAGGGACGTCAAAATGTCAATCTATCCGCCTTCTTTAACAAAAGTATTTCAAAATCTTGTTTGGAGCTTTCAGGCCCAGGAGATTGTTTTCATATTTTTTTATTTAGTCCTCAAATTGAATACTCTAATTGCGAACAGTGGCTTGGGTTTAGTTTGTTTGTTTGGGTTATTTGTTTGTTTGTTTTTTTGTTTTTTGTGGCATGGCATTGAAATTATTACAAACATTCTGTTTTCCCCTTGAAGATGGAAAGGTAAGACTTAGGTTCCCAGTTTCTTGAAGTTCCTGTAATACCTATATAATCATATTCTTTATCGTATTACTGTTTTAAGAAGGCATGGGGGACCTGTCACTTATTTCAAGCCTGTAACTTTTTTACTTTTTAATTGACAGCTACTTTACCATCAAAATCCAGAATCAGAATAACTGGAAGTATGCTGGAACTGGAACTGCATGAATGTGGTGATTTTTCTTTATGGGGAGCCATCTAGAAATATATAAAGACACACACAAGGTTGACTGCAAACTTTGGGACCTGAGACACAAGCAAGTTTTATTACCTGCATTCTTCAGGAATTTTAGCAATGATGGGTCATCATCTTAAGCAGTTCTCGCATGTGCACTATAACATAGACAAACCTTTTTTTTGAATTTTAGACTGAACTGTAGCCTAAGTACCTGGAAAATGCACACTAGAGAGAATCCTGGTATCGTGCTTTGTCAGTAGCTGAAACATTAACAGGTGGGCACATGTTATTGCAGGGAGTCTTGGTCTAGGGTGAGATCATCTGCCATACACACAGATCTTTTTTCACTTGGGATTCTCCACCCTCCTAACCTAGACTGCGCATTGTGATTGTGCCAGCCTTGTAAGGGTAGACTTAATAACCCTTCCAGCCACCAAAACAGCAAAACTGGAACAAAAGTGAGAGATACCTGACTTCATTTAATTCCATTTTCTCTTCAGGTTTCCTCTCCTCCTGTTCTGAGTTATGATGTGCCCCACAATAAAAACATTTGCATACTATCAAGGTATCTGTGTTCAGAATCAAAAGAATACTGTCATACTTTTCCAGTTTGCCAGCATGATTTGCCAGACTTTCCAGGCTTCCAGCCTCAGATATCATCATATTAGCAAAGAGGAAATATCAGACATTGGAGAAACATTGTACTCACATGAATTCACACATCCTTGTTTCTGAGCCAGTTTGCTGTTTTTATGAATGCTGAACTAGTTGCACCCAGCTACTGAAGCAAGTAATAGACTGGGCATGCCATGACGTCCCAAAGCCACACAGCTACAGTTATACTTCCACACATGCACTTGAACATTTTTAACAGTTCCAGCCTAAGTATGGGGTTTTGTGATGTCACTAAGACTGTGCTTCTTGCTGTTCTTTCTGTAACTAAAGCTTCTGAAGGATTTTTAGGGTCATTTATTTGTTTCTAAGGAAAATGTAATTTGCAGGTTAAGAAAGAGTGCAAGGGGTCACGTCTCCTGGGTGTATTTTCTGGGCTCAGTTACCAACTTCTCCATGAGCATGAGTGTGACAGGAATTGCGCTTAATGACTCTATATAGAGCCTTTTGAGATGTTGAATGAAGCAGGTTATTGATATGCAAAATATTCTTCTGAAGAAGACTATTTCCTCATACTTTCAGATGTGAGTAAGAAAAATATGAGAGAAGATGACGTAACTCTGGTCCTGCATTGCCAGCTCCAAATGCTGTAGCTGCTCTGGTAAAACTTCACATTCTTTTCTTGGCCATCCCCAGGGGACCAAGCACACACTGAGCACATGCAGCCAACCTCACCTACTACAACTTTCTGTCCCACCCAGGGATCAGGGATCATGGATCTCAACCCAGTTAGTATTTCCACGAGTCACCTTTTACTCCTTATTAATTAGACTGTAAATCCACTGCAAATCCCTCAGGGCAGAGTCTCTGTGTCAGTAGAGCTCCTTTGCACAACACAAGAAAATCATTTCCAAGGCAGCTGATGCCAAGATGGGGAAACGGCAACCTGTAGATATTCATGGTCATGGCTGGATGTCTGCACATGACAGAAGAAGGGCTGACAAGAAGAGGTGTTAATACTACTGTGCCATTACCAGCAATGAGCCTTCTGAGAGTAGATGAAGCACATCAGCAGCAGTGAATGTCAGCCTACTTCTTTTTTTATCTTATTTTCTCAAAATTCCTCTATCCTTTCTCTGCAGGGTGGGTGCTGCCAGTACTACTCCTTTCTGATACCATACTGGCAGCTATTTTAACACACTGACACCATGCTAGAAAAGAAACCTCATGTGAGCCCAACTTTAGCCTACCCCCTGTATTTTTTTCCAGTCAAAAAAGCTGTTACATATTCTTAGAAAACTAAATAAGTGTGATCCTTTCCTGCAGATGTCTGAAAATAAAAATAAAAAATAAATTAAAAAAATCACAAGTCTGCTGTGGCTTTTATCCCATGTCCTAATGCTAATGCAGCTCTGGTGTACAAATTAATACTGCAGAGGGAAAAAAATGCATCACTGAAGGATAAATGACACTATTAGGAGCCTGGGGATAAATGACATTATTAGGAGCCTGGGGAAATATCCATTTCTGGGTGAAAGAAACCCAAACAACTGAAGCATGAAATGAAGCAAAATAGCACAGCTGATTTTTATAACTTTGTTTATATATTCTCTGTGTATCCTAAAGAAAAAGTTTCCTGGAATACGGGTAAATCCATGGTAGTTTATTCGACTCGGAGCTATAGTGCTGGCCTACCCACACTACGCATGTGTTTTCCATACATGAGCTCTTTTTATGATTAAATGTATTGAACATATGTAAAAGGAGCATGGCAACATGCAGCATGCAGTTCAAATTATTAAGTAAGTGGTTGCTGGACAGGAATCGACTTTTACCCGATGTGTTTTATGTGAAGACAGGAGGAAAGGGAGACATCCAGAGACATGAATAATGTGAACCAAGGGCCATCTTAGGGCTCCACAACCAAGCAGCAATACTGAGTTTTGCTGCCCCTGGGATGGGGAGAGGAGGCCAAACTGATGCTTCACAGCTTCCGCCAAGGAAAAAGGGGGAATTGTGGTTTGGGGAGCTGAGAAAACACCCCTATAAAGTGAAAAAGAGAGGAGATATTTCCCACTGCGCAGCTCTGAGGCCTGCTTTGGAGCACTGCTGTGGTCTCAAAGTAGGCCTCAGGGGCGGAGTCATGCACAGGCTGCAAGGCCCCAGCTGAGCACAGCAGGCCGCAGGGCCAGGGCTGCTCGCAGTGGGCATCTGGCCTAGAAAACCAGCCTTACATGGCCCAAAAGCCAGCTGGAACACACCTTGGCCTGGAATATTTATTAAACCTTAAGTGCCAGATTCTCACATCACAAAGAATATGATCCATATAGCCCCTGCCATAGGGAGGTTATAGAATAAATACATAGCACTTTGCCTCCAGTCTCCTCCTGCGATCTCAAATGGAAGAGGAAAAAATGATAGGCATGCAGAAAGGTTATTCTTTCATCTTTATCAAGCTTTCAAGCTGCTAGCAAATGGGCTGATAGGTATTACATAGGAGAAGGTGTAAACATTCAAATTGGTAAGACAGAGAAGAAGGCCGAGGGAGTGGGTGTGTTTGGGTCATACCAGAAATGGTACAGCAACATTTTGAGGAACACATTGAAACTATGTGTAAAGGGACAGCAGCTTGCAGCTAAGGGGAAAAAAAATGCAACAGGAACTGAGAGAATTGCATTTTTTGAATTCTTCCCCTCAGCCCATTTTTTGACCAACTCAATTTTTCCACATTCACATTGATAAAAACATTATAATACTATTCATGCTTTGGAAATAAAGGTGGATATTTGCAACAAAACCCTATGTAGCCTGTCTGTATTGTCTACAAATCTGTAGGTGACAATAATAACAACAAATTTACATTCATCTCAAAAGTGTTGCCTGAGAAAGAAGTAATTAAAGTCTGGCTAAGGCCCTCATACACTGTAATCTGTTCTAAGCACACTGTTTCGAGAGATAACTTCTAATTCAATGCCTATTTTTTGACGGTTGTCACACAAGCTGCTTAGCACCTTTACCGCAAAGCAGGGATTAACTTGTGGTCAAAGAGATCCAGAAGCTTTCTGAGCTTTCCAACACAGAAAAATAAAAAGCCAAAGCAATCTACCAGTGTCATACTTTACCTTTGTGTGATTTTATAAATGCAGGCGAGAGGGAAAGAATTACGCTTTGCCCTCAGGTTCAGACTGATTGGTAAGAATCTCAGACACTTTAAGTAGGCGCCACAAATTGTGTAAGCTCTGACCTGCTGGCTTGCTGCCTAGTTCACATGACAGAGATATCTGATGGTTTTGGCAAGGCAGATTGAGGTGGAAAGGTGCTTAGAAACCAATAGAAACAGGGCAACCATCCTCATGGTTTTGTAAAGGAGACAAACAGATATGTACTCTCTGGAGCAGAGGAAAGATGTTATTATTATTATTATTATTAATCCATTTGACTCCTCTCCTACCATATAAACAGGAAGCAGAAGGAGTACACTAATATTTTGAAGACAAGGGGACTCTTCGACCCTCTGGGCCGTTTCTGTTAGTGTATTAAGCATGATATATCAAGTTAGACATCGATTATGTGCTTGACCCAAACTGAAGTGACTCCACTCGCTACAGCTGCTTTAATTGTGCAACATCTTGTCTACAGGATTTTGGAGTCTGCAAGGCTGAACAAGATAGCATATGTAAAACCATTGCTTCCCTGGTGTGCCTTTCTGATTAGGACATTTCTGCCTTGCTTTGGGATCTTAGACTGTTCCAGTAGTAAGATAGAGGCAGGCATCCTGGTGGCTACCAGATGTGATGCTGTCTCAGGTTACAATGCGATATGAAGTGAGAAAAATAAGTAGTTGGGTACGTGGGGCACCTCTCATATTTCTACTCCCAAGGATTCTTCCACCTTTTGTCCAAGAGCCCTTGTCCCATGGCAGTCAGCTATTCTCAGAACTGTCCCTCAAAGAAGAGCTGTTCACGCAAATTCAAGGGCTGCGAGGGAGAAAGTGAGATCCACAAGGAGCTTGTTGTCTTCTGCCACTACAAACTCCACCACTATCATGCCAGAGAACAGTGCAACAGAGAGCAGATCAGCGAAGAAGAGAATCCCTGAAATTCAGAAAAGTAAAGGGCGAAAGCAAGGAAAAAAAGCCATTAATATGTTATTTCAGTGTGCCCCCTCTCAGACTCTTCGTTTTGGCTGCCTCATGTTGCTAGCTTCGTAGAGTGTCTTTCCACTCATTTTTTTTTCTTTTCTAGGTTTCCTATGAGAAAATTGATTGGGGATTTAGCTATCATTAGAAAATGAAAGACAGCAAGGTAATTAGGAATCAGGATGTCAGGGAGAGAAAATTATTTGCTGAGTGATTTATTGATGAATAATTTTTTATTAATGTTCTTGCACACACTGAGGTCATATTACTCATAAGAAGTTCATAGCAAAGCAGTTCAAAAAGAAGCTTTGTTCTAATTATATTTGTACAGATACATACTACAACTGAGTAACATCAGGCTACTTGCCGTATGTTTGTCTGACTTCTCCTACTGTAAGAATTTAGTTCAATAATTCTATTCCCTACTGCCATATTTATTTAATTTATGTGTAAAATTTGTAAAATAGGTCTATCAGAAAATGAGTCCTTAAAGCATCTTACAAAATCTATAACAAAAAGTATTCACCAAAGGACTCCCCTTTGCTATTAGTATTTATACTGCTGTGGTGCCTGAGGCCCCAGCTGAGATCAAGGCCCTGGTGGTGGCCAGTGTACAACTAGATAATGAGAGACAGGTTTCCCTCGCTGCCCCGCAACAACAAAAAAAAATTAAATAGACTGAGAAGAGGTGGCTGAAGAAATAGATCTCAGAAAAGAGCTCACTTCTCCTATTTCTAAGTCAAGGACCTCACTAGTAAGGCCATTTAAATATGTACCAAAAATATCATTGTTAGGTACTCATCAGGAAAGAGACTTGGTAGATGGGTGCTCTGATGGCCTCAGGGCACAGTTCCTAAGTCACATCTTTCCCGTCAAAAGACTGAAACTTGAGTTTGTGAACAAAAATATCATCCTCCCTCTCTCAGTTGCTGATTCCTAAAGAAAGAAGCTGGTCCCTAACCAAGTGCTATAGCACTTGTGGAAATACATTGCATCAGACAAGAGCAGAAAAGTTTCCTCCAGACAACCTTCAAGAAGCATGAGCTCTGTAAAATTCAGGTTACTAATAAGACATCATTACTATTTTTTTCCACTTCTTAGGTTTGATGTAGAAAATCATTTGTAGACAATGATAATACATCTACTTAAGATCTTAAACAGAAATCCACAAATTGTGCAATTGATTCTGTCATGCCTGAGACAACAGGGATGCCTTAAGGTTTATCTCAGTTTATCTCAAAGGATTATAATATATAATTGGCAAAATGTCAATTCCTTATTATTCCTATTCACTGGAAGAAAAAAAAAAAAAAAAAAAAAGCTGTTATATTGGAGTTAAGGTTGACCGTACATGACAGCAATTTAGTGTGATACCAATATCATTACAAACATTTTATCACAAAAGCAAATCAGATAAACTCTAAAAGGTCAAATTTAAGGTTAAACTTACAGAGAATGAAAATATATAAATGGTATGGAAATTCCATGCAATCATTCCTGGCTCTGCTCACTTTCAGAAGGAAAAAAAAAAAAAAAAAAAACTTGTGAAATATTTCTTTTCATCATCAAATGTCATTAGCATTTGCTCTCTAGAGTACATTTGCATAGTCTAGAAGACCTCTCCTTGTACTCGGATAATCAGAGAAAAGAGTAGCCTTTCTCATGAGAGAAAACTGAAAGAGCTTTACTTGTTTAAATAGGGTAAATCAAGCAAGATTTTTAGTCAGGGAGAGGATATGATTGTTCTTTATAAACATCACAGTTTACAGAAAGGGAAAGGTAACTGTTGTATTAAAGCACTGTAATAGCACAAGAAAGAACGGGAATAAATTGCCCATGAGTCAACTGAGCTGTAAGTGAGGAGGATCCTACTTGTCAGGGAAGTGACACTCTGAAACAAGCTTCTATTTGAAAAGTGAAAGCTGCAAGTTTAACTACCTTTAAGATATAGATTGGTAAATTCATTAGATGAATTAAATTATGGTGTTTTCTATGGCAGTACTGACCTGAGCTAAATGACCTAGGAGATCTTTCTCCTTGTCTGTGTTATAGCTAGTGCCAACAGCTGTTTCACAGGAGAGCGAAGCAAGAATTCTTCTTTGTTAAGAGCTGCCAAGGCTTCATAGCTATTTGAATTAGATGTTTTTTAAAAAAACATGGTCATTCAACTGTGTACAAATTAATACTTCATCATGACCGAGATCAATATGAAATGGCAGCCAGTCTGAGATGTGGAATTCGTGTGTCATTCCCTGGGGAATTCTCTGTGTTTGCTGTTTTGGCAGCTTCTACCGCAGAAGGAACTTTCAGTTACTAAGAAAAACATGGGAAAAAAATGACCATTAGGCCCATAAAATGGATTCAAATATAGCCCTTGTATAAGATTCCTATGAATTTTAATTTAATGGGGAATGTCTGTAAGATTCTATTTAATGTTTCTGGACAAGGAAAGTCAGATGTGGAGGGAAAATTTATTGACAAATTTATTCCTTCTTTATTTTAAGTTCCATAAGATAAGCTGTTTTCCTTATACGTTTTTGGAAAATTAATTCTGCCATTAAAAAGTAAGTGCAGCATTTACAGGGATAAAGTTTTAATAAGCACAAGAAAATTAATGAACCTGTGCCAATGTGAAGCATACAACAGAAATCATGTAACAGTGAAAAGCATTTTCATGGCATGGGCTTTTAAGTGCTTCTAACATTTTTGAAAGAAGGGAGACCCCAGGCTTTATACATGCCTTCTTAAAACAACTTTCCATAAAGAGCAAAGCCTTTTGCATTCAAGCTGTCTTACTGGATGGCAACACACTGTATTTGTTTTCTTGCCTGTCTTGTTTTTACTGTAGAATATAGTGGCCATCCCCCAGTCTTCTTAATTGAGCCTTACTGATTTCAAGAGTGATTTTTTTTATCTACTGCAAGTGCTACAAAGCACTTAACTTGTTATTGTTCAATTTGCGATTTCGTATTCGTACTTAGAGGCCCAGAGCCAAAAGAGAGAGAGAGAGAGAGAATGAAATGTATATGCTTTTGTGATATCATCATAGATAAATGAGGAGTGAAAACAAGAGTGCCAATACGAATCTGCCAATTCTAATTATTGGGTGGGATGTGAGGTACACAATGAACAAAGAGTGAGAAAAAGCATTCAACGTTCAGGTAGCTATACCTCATAGGTGTCCTTAGGACACTTGTCCCTAAAGCTCTGGCATGTTCAGCTTCCACAGGTTGCTCAATTTTAGCCAAGTTGTAAGGCTTTCTTAGTCTTTAATCTTGAACTTGATATTGGATATTCTCTCACCTTAAATGAAACCAAAACTCTCATGGTGCTAGAATATTTTTTAACAAAAAGTCTTCTAATCATGAGGAAAAAACTTAATTTTCCAGGAATGGGGACTTGAGGTCTAATAAATGTGAAAGCTCACACTGCCGTTTTTTCTCTATGTGGAAGCATTAACAGCAACTCTTTTATATTCCTCCATATTTGTTGGAGAAAAATAGCTTTCTACCTTTCCATAAAATTTAGTCGAAATTAATTCATGTGCTCAACAATCAGCAGAAGTTCAGAGAGAAACACACATATGAAGAGAAAGTATGAGCTTCTTTCCTTAGAAAACTAGACTGAAAAAATAATATTAAATCAGATTGGAGGGTTGGCATGGAAAACACTGCAATAATTCCTGAGAGTGGGTAAGTTTTTGACTTTGAACAAATGTTTGTGCAAAAGCTATTTCAATGTAATGTGTGATAGTGTTGGATGGGATAAATCACAGCATACATATTGCAAAAGGGATCTCGTACCCAAAGTTTTCAAACTTTCCCACTTGAGGATATACATTTTCTCATGGATAATTCTTCTTGTTCTTGATTTTAAAATACCTCTGGTGTATCTAGAGTAATTTGCTTGCATATAATAAAAAATGTAGAAGGAAACAATTCATTCTATTTTTCATTGTCTGTTAATTAAATTTAACAGGGAGAAGATAGGACAGGTCACTAAATGTGATCTCTATGAAATAAACTGTCCATACAGAGGAACAGACATGGAAATACAAAACCATACAAAGCAGTAAGATCTTGTAAAGCAGAATAAGACAGATGAGGTGAATGAATAGAACATAAGAAAATGAAGAGCAGGACACCCCTTCTACTGGGTGAATGGCCCATTTATTGATAAGCAGAGATTGATATCTCTAAAACAATATTTTTTTCTTTTCATCCTGAGTCAAGTGAGTAGCATTTAATAGCTGGGCCTTCTGTAGAGGGAAATGCCATTTAAGAAATTAAGATTTTGAGTGATCCTAAAAGCTGGAATTTTCCAGTACTGCAATTTTGCTTCGAGGGGGTCTTAGCTGTTATTGAATGGTCACTGGATGGGAGTAAAGTAAAACATAGCCTTGGCAAGAAAATGGGATAACGTAAGAGAAAAAGACAATGGTGCAGGAGTCCGTGGCAAAAAATCAAAGGCAAGAGTTGTTACACTCATCAGACTGAAAAGAGTGAGGAAAAAAGCAGTAGCAGCAGGACATATCTGTGAAAACAGACTCATTGTTTTTGTAGTCTATTATACCCAGTAAGTCATACTGGCAGAGTTATATCAAAGTTTTTGTCTTGACAATTCATTTATCTACAGTGACATAAAAAAATGAATATTGGTAGATTCCGTATTTCTTGGAGTTTATCTAACATTAATTATTTAACTAATAAAATATCACTAATTGCAGAGACTGAGGTACAAGCCAAGGTTCTGGAATATTTATTTTGATAGCAGATAGCACTGCAAATCACTGCTGAGCACTAAGAATGGAGGGTAATCTGATGTGTTTTGCAGACAGAAATGCTTGCCTGACAGAGCATCACATTAATGAGGCAAACTACGACTTTTGTACAGTGGAGAGATCAAGACGTAAATATCAGGGTGTAACCCTGCAGAGGAAAATCCTCTAAAGACTTGTTGAAAGATGTGGTATCAAATGAATTGCTTACTTCTTAGAGACTGCTTTGATATTTATTGGTTCAAATTGCTCCACTGACTCACTCTTGCATAAGCTTTCATGCCCCATTTTAATCCTGACATTTGGGGAAGCCAGTCTGAGGCAGCGTAATGACTAGGTTTACAAAGGATCAAAATGAAAAAGGAGAAGCTGGGCTGTAATAATTATAGCCTGCGCACAAAATACATGGAGAAAAAAAGGGGGGAGGGGGGAGGCAGGGGGGAAGGAGTGGGGGGAACGATCATAAAGTGATGAACTGAGACTAATGCTAAGATATTTAGAAAATGGAGCCCTCACTTTGGAAAATTAGGCAGTACTGTGCTTGGATTTTAAGGTACCAAATAGTTGTTCAGTGGGGGGTGAGGTGGGGGAGAGTGTCTTCTTCTCTACACTGTCTCAGAAGTTGCATAGCTAAGATATTGTGCTGAGGGACATTATCTGGGAAATTAACTCCTCTATTCACTTGTTTTCTGAGTTATGGGGACATGGGAAAATAAAGGAAGAAGGAAAGCATAAAATGTGCTGAAACCAACCTTACCTTTCCAAAGCAGATGATCCAGCAATAGAGCTTCCACTTTTCTCTTTCTCACTGTTACAGCATGCCAAATGAGATTTATTGGTCAATACCAAGCATAATGAGTGATAACAGGAGCAGCTGGTGGACTTCGTCTAGCTAACTCCATTCAACAGTACTGGTGGAGTATGTGATAAAGGCATCTGTAAAATACTCGGGGGGAAAACCTGTCTTACTGCAGCTTGGGAAGGACGTATTTTGGGGTAAAACATGGCGGAGTGAGGCCAGCTCTATTTTCATGTTTTCAGTTTATCTCTGAGATACATCTTGGCCTACCCTGATAGATGAGTAAGGGTGACAATTGGGTGCCCTCTGGAGCAAAGTGCATCCAGCATCGTTAAGACTCCAGGGCTAATAGTTCTGCAGTAAACACTTTAGTAGGGGAAAATACCAACATGCTTTCAATGTTAGTAAACAAAAGATTCAAAGCAGACACTGAAGCCCACAAGGACAGTGATTCATTGAGTTAGGAATTCAAGCCAATTTTAATTTTCACCTGAACAATACCCATAGTTGGTGGATTCACTGGAGCAGTCTGCAGCTCCCACTCTGCCACTTCATGGTTTCATTGTCTGGACATGCATTTCAGAGTTGAAATAGTGAGAATGAAATCAGAAATAGCTGTGGTTAACCCATTCATTCAGAGAAAGATATGTGCTTTTGCATTCAGAACAAATGTGCCTTGTAGGGACTATTGGTACACCTTTTTTCCACTGTGCCCAGATCTTGGCTTTCCTTAAGCATGTCACAAACTTAGACTATGAGCTCTTGGTGACAGAAATATGTCTCTGTTTCCTAATATATATAAATTGTCCAGTATTATCTAATACATGAATGTACAGATTTCTCAGGAAGACCTGGAGAGTCTGAAGCAGTGGAAGGAGAAGGATGAACTGCATAGAAAATCCCGTGCATCTGTCTATAATAGATACAGAAACCTATTCTAATAAACTGGGCTTTGGATAAAATTTCATTTTAAATGATTTATAAACAACACAATCTGTGATTATAAACAACACAATCTGGATAATTTATTTTTTTTCAGAGAGCAATATTTTTTTCTTATTTTTCTATGTAATTCTATGAGGTAGCATAGAAAGTTGGAGTAAAAGAATACTGTTATGATGACATAAGCTGGTTTGTCCTCCATCTCTTGTCCTCCATAAAATTTTCACCCAGCCCATGAAATAGGGAAAGTCATGCTTTTAGCCTCCCCAGTGAAAACGTGGTGTCAACCACTGATGCTAGGTCTGGTCTACATAAACAGAGAGGTATATTGGAACAGAATAAATCCAGAACGTAGTTGGGTTGCCTGTTGTTTCTCATTATTTTCAAGTGTAGAATATGCAAACTTCTCTTTAAAATGTGGACTAGAAAAGCAAAGACCCTTTAAGACTGACTTTTCAGTTTGATGTTTGTCTAAAACTCTTTTGTTGAAATGAATTACTTTGTGACCAACTTTCAGGGCAAAAGCTCATGTAGATGCATCAGGAAAGCAACTATTTCAGTATCCGTCTTTCAAGTATACATCTCCAAAAACAGAGATGAATTTGGAGTAGCCACCTGACCTTAGATATCCACAGCAAAACAAAACCCAGCAAAATGTGGAAATAAATGGAAGCTTTTGTTCCATTCCACCTTTTAACAGAAATAGAGTACCATGTGCTCACAACTGCTGTTAGCTAGCAATAACTACTTTAAATTTGTGGGGCAGGATAGCAAGGTTCAAAAAGGCTGACTCACACCAAATCTGTTTTCACCTGGTTGGATATACATGGATATACATAATTGCACATTGAGACCAAATGTATTATGAACTTGTGTCAAACTGGCATAAAAGTGGGAAAATGCTAGGGTTGACAGCACTGGATCTTGGTGGTTCATAAAGCACAGTTTAGAGATGTGATTCACCCAGAACAGAACCATAAATGGTCAATGGTTATTAATAACCTCTTGAATTGTAAAGAATCCTCCCCAGAAGTTCTTTACACATTAAATATCTTTGATCTATATTTAATATAGATCAGCCTTGTTCTAGATCTAGGCTGGACATGATTTCTTTTCTCCCAGGTACATGTGATTAAACTGTTCTGATTTCTTTTTAGATGAAGAATTCTGTCTCCACAGAAAACAAAAGAAGGGTCTGTTGCAAGACAAATTGAATCAAATTCTCCAGGAGTTTTTCAGTTCAATTATGCTGTGGGATGGTCCGTATCATAGGTGCAAATCTCTGTGCATTATAGGACCACAGACAGGGATGTAGCAAAAGGTAAAAACAGGAATTATGTCTTTAAGGGCTTGTTGGAGACACTTGTAATCTAATTTTATTGGTGGTACCCTCCCCAACATAATGAACTTTGATGAAATAATGAAGTAGTTGTGGCGCCTGTGAAACTGAGCAGGCAGCTCTGCCAGTTAAAGACCTCCCATGAACACAATCGCCCGGGCAACAACTCTAGACTGCAGTGAAGCCAGAAACTCTGGCAAGCCACCTCTTCCCATCTCTTAACTTCTTAACTTGCAATTCTGCTTTTTGAGCCTTGGAAAAAAAAATGTAAAAAGAAAGAAAGAAAAGAAAAAGAAAAGAAAATGAAAAAAAAAAAAAAAAAAAGATTGTCCACTTACATTTGTGGTTGAGGAATATAGCTTAAAAAAAAAAAAAAAAAAGTGAGAAACCACTGAGTTGTTTAAAATGGCTCCAAGTTCAGCAGCCAGCAAAGTTACAGAAACCATAAGGCTGGCTCTGCCACTGAGTAAGTTCACATGTCTAAGGAAATGAATACATAGAAGACTTTAAATAGCAATATTTTTAATTCGGCAAGGTTTCCACCCCCTGCTAGACTTGGAGAGAGTGCAACAGATGGTAATAGGAATCTGTAAATTCATCATTGTTGTTTTTAAGAAGTTGGATCTGTGGAGCACAAACATTTAATAATGGATATAATTAAATTCTTTGCTAGTTAGTTTGACTCAAGAGCCAATTGGCACCATAATGCCATTTCATTTACATAAAATATATAGTAATTGTGATTCAGAGAACTGTGATTTTACAGAGCTGAAACTACAGACGGAAAAATAAAAAAAGAAATCAGAGTTAGGAACACACTATGATAACCTGTCTCAGATCTGGAATTTAGGTATTCAAACTATAATCTTTATAATCAAACTCAGGTCCAAATCAGATAGAAACCCAAGCATTTTCAGTATGACTAATTATTTTGGGTGCTCCAATTTCCAGATGATTAAATGAAGATGTCTTCAAGTGACCTGATTTTGATAGATGATATTAAACCAAGTCTGAAAATTAGATTCCCCTAGTGGTGAAAATCCCATGGGATCAGCTAACTTCAGGAGATTTCTGCTGTCTTGATGATGAACTGTTCTAAGAACTGCTGACCACATTTCCAGTGAATAAGAAGCTATCTTTGAAAACTTTACCTAAATTTGATCCAGACGTTTAATCTGTAAATCATCTAACTGGTCCATCTCTACATAAGAACAAATTCTTAATTTGGGTTGAAAGTGAAATAATAGCACTTCACTATTTTTTTCATTTAACAAATATTAAATTATTTTAAGTCAGTAAGGATGAGGAAAGCTTGCTGGAATCACTTATAGTTTGGAATTTTCATTTTGAAACAAGCTTTTTTTTTAATAGGCTGGTACTCAGTGACCCTTAAGGCCTCTGAAGGTAGACAAATATAAATTGGAATAAAATCACAGCCTGGTTTACTGGGAGTGTTCAAAGCAACAACCCCCATTAAAGCTCCGCAGGTCATGGATTTGCACCCAAAAAAAATAATAAAAAAAAAATGTGTAGAAGTCCTGGCTTAAGACATCCTTTCCTTCTCATTCCCTGCCTTCAGTCACTCATCTCTGCCCCACATTGTGGCCTGCTGCTCCCTTAGTTATGTCTCTCAAGTAAATAATTTAACTGAAATAAAGGAGCATGGTTTTTGTTGTTGTTTTTGTTTTTTTCCCCAGGTTTTCCCTCAGTAAGGTGAATTCCCTGGTCTGATTCCACAACCAGATCTAGAAATATCTGTGCTGGCACAAGTGAGGAAGGTGATACCTATGGCAAGGGAAAGAGGATTGGGCAGTAGAACAGGAGGCAACTCCAAAACTCTTCAGTTGTTGCTCAGCTCCACAGTGCAAAGCTGCAGCCCCAAGGTCCAAATGCCAAGCTGCTCTAAAATGTGGGAATGCTCACACTGCTGTCCGATACGTCTGCCTGACACCATTTAGCCTTGGCTAGAGATATATCAGTCTTTGGGGGATTCTAGGTTTTCCTGAGGTCATGCAATCTTGTGTTCATTAATAAATGTGATAGTTGCTCCCACATAAGGGCTTGAAAGCCCTTCAAGAGTTTAAATTGTCCTTCCCACACTCAACAGAAGGATCAGCTATATGAATGTCCATGCAACTATTTCTACCTACCTATGCATATGATTGTATGTGAGTAAGGACAAGCATATCTAGGGTCTGTGCCATCCTACAAAGTTACCAATTAGACCCAAGCTAGCCAGATCATCATGGATCTGGGATTAGTCATTACACTGACTAATTGTGGTTTACAGAGCCTGAGGCCGTGCCCTCTCCACAAGGCTCTGATTGCTCATGAAGGCTTTTGGATGTTTGTGGCAATAGATTGGTGACAGTTTCTCGTTACCTGCATGCTGGAGTGGTCCACTTCCTAATTTTACAGTGTCGACTCAAACTCTAGCTCTGTCCATCCAAATTAAGCTACAAAAGCAAGAAATGCAACTATTGTATAACCTCTAAGCCACCTCTTGTCAGCTGTCAATGAAGGAGCAGCTCCCTGATGCCTCTTTTACCTGAAGAAACTAAAAGTACATGGTGCCCTTTTAATCTGGAAACAAAAGAGAACAAAGAAAAACAAATGGAGGCCAAATTATCTAGCCTTGAGATCTGAGTTTACTCCATATTGAACTTCTGGTACCTAGTTAATGAGCCCATGCTGTTGCTCGCTAGTGAATGAGAACAAAGAAAAGTGACTCATGTTGCCTTGTTATTGTTACATAATCTATACAAGTAATTTATTTTTATGGTTAATTACTGGATTAGTTAGGTATATTGGAAATGTAAAGAGATGTGGCAGAAGGAGTTACAAGAGATTCAAATGGGTGTCTATAAAACTGTGCAAAAAATATCTATGTGTGTAACCTGGAGGAAAATCTACATAAAGCATGACTTGTTTCAGAGCCAACTGCTTGTGTTAGCACCTCAAAGTGCAGCTGGATTCCATTCAGTCCCACTAAGCCTTTGTCCTTACATTGTCTTTTTCACAGTAAGAACCCCCTTTTCTTTTACCTCTGTGAATAATTCCTGCTCTTACCTGCTGGGGGAACCTAGAGTCAATATTTAGTTCCTTCTCACATGAGTGCATGGGGCCATTTGGACAGCCCCCCCCAAAATCACTGTCTGTATTACTCACCACAGAGCTGTGAGAATAAGGGATATAAATCTTCCCAACCACACTCAAACTGCTAGAGATTGGTTTATGTTATTTATTAAAAGGTAACAACAATAATTGTTCTGAAGTGCCTGGATGCATCTAGCTATGTAGTAGACATGCAAGTATGCATTTGAAGCTGCAAAAATCCATTGGTCATGCAGTGACCTAAATTGGGATTACATGCTGAGGCATCAGTCTAATATGAAATTACTCCTATGTTTTTATTGTAATGACCAATTAAGGATCAGCACCTCAGGAACCTCAGTTGGCAGTTTTACATGAAATAAACATCGACCTTGAAAATGTGCCCTTTTTGAAATCCTAATGCTGATGTGTTCTGAAAGGGTCAGGCCGTCACCATGGTGTTGGCAGGGGTGAGTTGTGTTTGGCTGCCGAGAGCCGATCCATCCACAGTGCCAAAGATTAGTTGTGAGCTGGGAAGTTGCTAGGAGCCTGGGGTAAACATGAATGCTCCCTGCTTTCCGTACAGCTCCACTTCAAAGTCATGCAGCGTACTCATGAAAGTACCCGACGCTCCTCTTCCCTCCTTTAACAACATGTAGGGCATGGGGTAGGGAGTCATATTGTGTTCTTTTGGGTCTTTTTAAAACAAATTTTTGTTTAACCTCTGCTTTGACCCAGCACGTAAGTGTGTTGCCCAGATATGCTCCATTTCAGTTTATTTAACCAGAATGTTTGCTTACTCAGTGACCACTGGAGGGGAACTACTGTTCTTATTAATTCCACAATGGGTATTTGTTGCTTCTTGTTTTCTGACATTTTCTTTATGACCCTAATTGCAGAGTTCTTGTTTTCAGATAATAAATGCACGTGTCTATTTGCTCAGGTATTGTGCAATTGATCTCTAGCTATTAATTAAAGATCTAGACTCAATGTCTCTGAACCTGCCTCCGGATATTTGTCCTTATTGTGTCATACCTTGGATGCACAAACAGGGAAACCACGCGCAGCTCTGCATGCACACTGCTCATTCTCTTTAATAAAGAAGTCTGAATTATGGAGCTTGCAAAGGAGGATTATACAGAGCAAAGAATATTTTTCTGATGGGATTTTTATGCTTCCTTCTTTCCCTGGGCTGCCAGCATTTCTCCCAAGATGCTGACCCGCAAGCATAATGAGATGTTTGCTCTGCTCTGCCCTCAGAAAGCCTTACAGACCAAAAAGAGTTTATTTTTTCCTTTATTGTTTTTGCTGTTAATAGCGGGACAAACTATGGTTGGCATTGAGAACAGGATGAAGATTTCATGGGTGAAAAGAGAAATCAGATTGCAAATTCATTGTAGAGAGAAGACTGATTGGTTGCTTTCGCTCCCAGGAGCCCATTTGGGCAAATATGTTATATGATCCTGTGAACAAATTGTTACTTCTCCAGACTGGACTGTTTTCTGTATAAACACTTTACTGTAGCAATGTACAAGAACAGCACTTTCAATCCAAAACTCATCAAAAATAGACACTCCAGAACATTTGGAACTTGTTAGACTCCAGAAAAAAAAAAAAAGAAAGAAAAGAAAAGAAAAAAAAAAAGACTGTGAAAAAAGCTTTTCACCTTCTAAATGTTCTCATTTTTATATTTCTTTATGTTCTAAAAATCCTACCAGAGAGCTCTGAAGGTTTTCTAAGCTCAGAACAGCATGGGTCTCCAAATATAGCAAAAGCACAGATTACAGAGGCAGAAATTGTTTTCGGTCAATTTAGTAAGAAGTCATTACACTTGAAGAGCAAGACTAATGAGCTTGGGAAGCCGGGATTTGGTTCCTACCCCTTTTGTATGCTTCCTGTTCCCCTTGGGAAAATAACCTAAACTCTTTGTGACTCAGTTTCCTCACCGCCAAGTGGGAATAGCAACATTTTCTGACCTCACAGGCAGTGTGTTTGAGAATCAGTTGAGTACCTAGAGGGACAGAGCAAGAGAAATGCATGTTTTTGGCACCAGCAGATGCAGCTGATGGATCTCACTGAAGCCAAACAATTTCCAGGTGAAGTCTTCCACTGGAAAATGCTCGTTGGAGCATTACCCTATGGAACTAAAATGTTTGGTGGAAAGTAAATAATTTTCTCTGTTATATGTTAAAAATTAGCTAAGGATTTTGCTTTGAGAAACTTCAAGATTGGATCTTTGCAGTTGACAATTACTTTATCACTTCTAAAAAAGCCAGAATGGCAGCGTTAGTCTTATCAGAGCCAAGTCCTTTAACAATTTCACCTCATGTAGTTCAGTTTCTACAATTTCTCTTTTGAAGTACTTTTTCACTGGAAAAATGAAAGTTTAATATTCTTTATTCCAGTCCTTGAAAAAACGACCATCACTAACCCACAACTAAGAACAAAGTTTTCGTCCTCATCCCTCTGAATGGTCATAGCCACCCAAAAATGCGAGGAAGCATTACCTGTACACAAACTGAAATCATTAAATCTATTTCAGGCCTACGAGTGCTGTCAGCAACCCAGACTAAACATGTTAAAATAAGAGATTAGAATTGCTGGTTTGATCACAAGCTCAAACTACTGTTGTGTTTTGTTTTGCCTTTTTTTTTTTTTTAATTTTTCCATTCCCCAAACCAATTAAATCTTTTGCCTCCAGAGCTCTTATAGCTATCATTTTTTTCAGCATTTGAGTTACCAGGTGAGATGTGGGCATCTGTGCCTGGTGCTTCTTAGGTTAGAACGGTCTGCTGGAACCTCACCGTTCTCTACTGAGAAGATGAGTGCACCTTGTGATACAGTATCATAACATTTTGGCATAATTTCATCCTACATAAGAAAATGAATGCTATGAGAACATTGGCATAATCTTTTGGCTTCACAGGCTTGGCTGCCGCAGGCTCAACTTCTGAAGGTTTAAGAACTTTTATCCCAGTTCAGATAATATTGCCAAAACTCAGGTTGTCGTCTATAGAAAATAATTGCTTGTCCAAGTCTTTACAGTCTCTATGCTAGTTTAATAACAAGTAATTAGTTGAATAAGTCCAATTAATGCCTTTGTACAGATCTGAGATTGGAGTAGGATTGTAGGTCAAGTTTAATTTTAAAATGCATTAGAATTTCTATCACTCTGAACACACCCAGGGCAATGCTATTACGGGCTTTCCCATTAATACATATGATTCATTATTTGGACTTGAAGACCAGATCTAACAATGTGTGTATTTAAATCTCTAAAACCCATCTAGAATGGTAACATTCACTGTGACCAGAGAGCTGTTTTGTTTGCCTTTCTCTGCAAATGTGCTAGACTCGGCAATACCAGCAAATGATGGTGGAAAAGAAGTCACAGCACAGTTGTATGAGTGGAACACTGCCTTGAAACCCTAAGCACGAATTTTATATTAGATGGTACTCCACAGAGGGGCCATGAACTTTCAGTGAGCAAGCTCCCACACACTAGATACACATGACCAGTGCTGCATTTTTCAGCGAGCAATACTCTGGTTCCAAGAGCTCTTGAGATTCATGCATTTTAATGGGTGACTCTGTTGCTCCTTGCTTCATGGCTCTGACAAACCTCCCTTCAGCTCTTGGCTCGCACTATGACAGTGCCTGAGCGGGGAGAGTCAGTTTGTACAGCTTTCTCACTGAAAAGCAACATTTGCTTTTGAGATTAACAGGCTGGGCTAGGAAAATTTCACAGCCCTCTAGACAAAATGTTGTCAAGCCATTATAACTACAAAAGGACGTGCAGGTATTTTGCAAGCCAGCTCATATACCGAATGTCATTAAAAGCTCATATGCCTCCCTATTGTCATGTTCCCATTATTAAATGATAGGGGGTATTAAAATAATTCAAGATTTGGGCTTCAAGTGTTATTTCTATCCTCTATCACTCCTGTTGGTGGTCAGAGCTGTCTATTTTTGTCATGCACAAGTTTCCTCCAAAGTGTCTTTTCTGTTAGATTAGTGTTAGATTAATTGCTGTCTATCTTGAACCACTATCAGATCTATTCTAATATTAAAATGAAGTTTATATTGATTCATTTTATTTCATTGGCATTCTATGCCAAGATAGAGTCATGATCCCAGTGAGATTATTCCTCACAATGTCAGATTCAGATTCTGAAAATTGTGAGGTAATAAAAATTATAATAATACATCCCATTTTTAACTATGGATATTCAAAAATAAAAATAATAGTTTTGATTTGAATACAATAAGTATTACTTTTATGACTTCAAAGTCAGTATGAAGCAGAAATTTTATGCAAAGTTATGTAAAAAATATAAGATCAGAAGATCCACTCTAACTGTTAAACCAAAGGTTCATTCAGCCCAAATCCTGTGTTTTTAAAAAGCAAACAAAGGTACAGAGACATTCTTCTTTTGTTACATCCTCCCATCTTCCAGGACTAGGTGATACAGAGACCTTCTGGTCCAGAAAAGGCAACTGGATTCCTAACAGCTAGCAATGGACTCAGACTACCAAAAATGTGACTGTCTTTTAAACTCAGGTATGCTTTGTCCTCACAAGTCCTAACACCAGTGATTTGTAGAGCTTGCTGGCATGTTTTGTGACCAAGCACATTCATTGCTGTTCTGAAGCTTGTTCCCTACAGAGTTTAGAAAGCATCCCTTCATTCTTATGCTGGACAAAGAGAAGCACAGTTTATGTAAGGTAAACTGACAGTAATCATCTCAGTGAGTTATTATTGTTTATGAAGCCTAATTTAAGAGCCAGATTTTCCAACAATTCATGGATGCAATTACACACCTAATTTGCACAGTTATTGCAGACTTATATAATATATATATTTGTGTATAATATTGGTTACTTGCATGTTGAACTGGGCTAATGCAGGGCTGTAACAGCACTAAATGTTCCCTGTGTGTATTTTTCCAGGGGGTGATGGCACATTTAGCATAATCTCTTCTAACTACAGTAATCTCTTCTAACTACAGTAAGTCAACTCACTAATAGTTTCACACCAGGTACAAACCACATTATTTTTCAACGAATGAGCAGCCATTATTGTTAATGGATGATGTGTTACAAAAGAAATCTTCTGACTTTGGAGATTAGCAGAAATGTGCACTGGTTAGATGAAAATTAAACAGCACAGAGTGACTGAGACATTCCTTTTAAAGTATAGGTCACTGTATCAGTGCAACATCTGATTTTTTCATTTGGGTTTTGAAGCTGACTCACTGCAATACACAGAATGCATATATAATACACATATATATGTATAGAATGTATGCTCAACAAGTTTTTACATAGCAAGGGCTTTGGCAAGTTGCTTTAGAGACCACAGCCTCTGAAGTATGTGAAAGGCCACTGCGTTGGACAGGCTTGTAAATCCTTACTTGTCACGCATAAGAGAGTGAAAAAGAAGTGTTGCAATTTGTGCTGTAATCCTGCCCAAAGCCAAGCCAGTAACTGGGCCAAAATTTTTTTATGAAAATGTCCACAAAAATTCAGTCATTGAATCATTTTCAGGAAGCTGTTTCAGCAATTCAAGCTGAACTCAGCCGAGCCTTTAGCTTTGCCCATTGATCCATCACAGAGTAGAAAGTGAAGGATTTCAGAGAGGAAGGGTCCCTCTGCTGCTATAAAAGCCTGAAGATAACCAGTTGACCTAATGGCAACAACAAAACAAGAAATAAGCAGAAAAGAGCAATTATAACACTACAGTGACTCATCTTGGTGGTTAGGCAAAGTGCTTTAAGCAGATCAGCTGAACTGAATACTTCATAAAAGAGACTAAACTGAAGACTCTCCATATGAAACTGTGTATCGCTCTGATTTATGGAGAGAACCACATGAGTGGAAATCATTGACAGAGTTCTTGTCCAGCTACATCATGGTAACAGAATAATCACATCACAGTAAGATATAAATGACTCATTTCATTTCATGGCAAGAGAAATCCTGGAAGATATCGAAGCTTTAGAAACTTGAGCCATTCGTATGCATTCATTTTGGCTTCATGGTCTTTAAAACCTTTAAAATAACTTTCAAGTGAGGTTATTTGTAGAGAAAAACTACAAACAAGTTAAATTTACAAGGTAATACACAATGGACATACAAATATCTGACCTGAATGACTGTTTGACAAACACAATTCAAATAACAAATGAACAGCATGGCACAAAAGGACATCGTCACGATTATGGAGCTTAAAAATAAGACTATTTTTTCCAAGCTTGTCTGCCTTCAAAGATATTTAAAACCTGATTCTCCTCCAGCATGTATTAGTGTCAATCAAAAATAACTCTTCTCAGGTCAATGGATTTACACAATTGCAAAATTAGTATAAGTGAGAGGACAATCAGAGCTTTTGTATGCTACAAAAATCTCTCTTAATAGCAACAGCAATAGAGAAGAAGGAGGTAGGAGGTCCCTTTCCAAGTCAAGCTGGGTGGATAAACGAGAAAAACCTGCAGAGCTTGTAAGTGAGGACTTGTAGGAGGAGCTGTAGCATTAATTTAGCCATTAATTCACTCCTTCAAAATTTCCCCTTTCCTGTGTTCTACTTTATGTGACATCTTTAGCAGTAGTTGGGTTCTAAATATAACATTACATTGCAGAGATGTGCTCTCCATCACATAAGACCCATAAAGAAGTATGGAAATTTAAAATCACATACTTGAATGGGAACAGTGGTTTTGGGTTGTTTCTTGTGAAGATGTGACAAAGGGCAAGTAGTGTCCCTTCACTCTTGGGCCCCATTCATGGGCCAAGTCATAGGCTACCTTCTGCAGAGTGCAGCTACGACTCCTCCACTGGAGGCCTTGCATGCCAGATGCAGCTGGTTGCTCTGTGTGATGGATGCAGGGAAAAGTGCCCTCAGGAGATACATTCTCAGCTGTAGACTTGTGTTACAGGATTGCCCCCACTTCATATGCACTTCACATGCAGGCACATTTGTGCCATAGGACACTTCTGTTATGTGACTGAACAAGAAGGTCATCGGGATTTCACCAACCTGTAGTGACAGTTCAAGAAAGTTGGTTCCCTTCAACCACATTCACCAATTTTGATGGGCAATGTGAATTGGCTTAGTGAATGGAAAACGATGGAAAAGAAGATGTCATATAGAAAACCTGTCTGTTGATGTTTGTGATGAAGTTCTGGTGACTCCAGAATGTAAATGTGTCAAAAGTGGACAACTTCCATAGCAGGTCAGATTCCCAAATCATGGAAGCCAGTGGCTATGTAGCCAGTAGCCATGGCTAACCATGTTTCTGTTGAAAGACCTAATAGAAATGAAAAAAAAAAAAAAAAAAGAGTGGAAATTCAGGAGAATAAGCTCATACTTCTTACGGATAGATTTCCCCAGACCATAGAGGGTCAATGCTTGGAGAAGGAAGCTTGAGAAATGCTTCATTGACTGTAAACTACAGTATACCATCTTTCTTATAGAAAAAAGATTGCACTTACATCAATAGATATTTAAACCTTGTGGGGTAGAGAGGAAAATATACTTGTTCAGGAAGAAAACTTTTGTTGATATTACTTGCTCAAAACCACTGGGACTTTGCCAAGCAGATTAAGCCACAAATAATTTACCCAAAGAATATGAAGTCAACAAGCTTTAGAACTGTGGGAACAGCAAGTACTGAGTAAGTTATTTGTGAATATCATTTAACTAAAGGCTATTATAACATCACAAAGTTATAGAAAGATCAGTATGCTACAGATAAATACAGATCAGGCTCTCAGCTGTTGGCATTAGCATGGCTTCCTGGAAATTCTCTGACACCTGGAGATAGAGAATTAGAAAAAGCACTTGTAAAATTTACTGTCCCTTTTGGACTCACTTTGTAAGACCTGTTCTATTAACTGCTTTAGAGTTGGTTAGGGGAGCAAACTGTTTCTGTCTGTAATGAAAGCCACTTTCCAACTAATAAAAAAAAAAACAACATTTTTCTATAGGAGATAAAGGCCATGTGCATGGAGAACAAATGAAAACTGAGCAGCCCTGCCTAAGAGAATCTGTATTAGTTCTGGCGGAGTATCTTTTCCAGCCCAGGACTGCCCTGGGGACACATTTCTTCAGCACCTCTTTCTGTAGCAGAAGAGCCTTTGCATGCTACATAGTAGCCTACACCTTTTATACACTTGGCTCTAGGGAAAGGCAAGAGTTGCAAAAGAGATAACCACCCACTTGGGTGATGGCACTGCCATTGCTCTCAGCAAGTCATCTGCTTTGCTCACCCCTACGCACTTGTCTGATCATGAACTGACCCAGCATGAGTTAGAGCAGATCAAGTCATGTTATGATTTTCAGTAACCACCAACATTAAAACCTTTCTGAGTTTTTGCTTAAGAATAGTAGGTGGCTGCTTTGTCCCCTCCAAGAGAAAATGGACAGAGAAAATACAGAATTCTCTGAGGTTTTATTTTTATTCAAATTTCATTCCCTTCAAAGCTCTCCCAGGCAGTCTATCTTAGTAGGGTACTGACATCTTTTACCTTCTTTCTTGGTCTTGCTGACAAGCAGCAATATGTTGATTTGGAAACATCAGCTCAGCTGTAAGATGGTTTCTCATTTCATTTCTTAGCCTCCTGGGGCTTTAGAAGGGAATCCCACCTCCAGACAGCTCATAAAGCAATTTGTGACACAGGATGTCCCAGTTACTATATAGGAATGTTGAAAGCATTTTATTTTCTCTCCTTTGATTTTTATTGGTTGAGCTCCCAGCCTTTTGTGAGTAATTATACCATTTGCTTTATGTCTTGCTTTTATAATGACTAATACAAAAATATATGTACAAGCAAATGGAAGCATATTACTGAGTGATTAACAATGAACAATTAGGATTAATTAAGGCAATTATTTTAATAAATAAGAATTAGTCAAATATATCCATAAACAAAGCTATAGCACATATTAAGCATGGCTGATGCAGGCTCAAGAAGCAGAGTTGTGACAGAAGGGAACAGAGGCAAGAAGGAGACAGAGATGATTAAAGAGAAATACCTGTGTACATAAAAGATTTAATTAGGGGTAAGGCAGGATGAGCATATGCAGTCTACTATGCCACTTGCAAGGATATTTCATTTGATCTGTTACCGCTAGAAATGGGATTCATACACAGTCATCCATATTTAGCCAGGTCCTTAAAGCTCCATTTTTTTGTGGTGATACAAAGAAGTCAGAAAGGCATAAAACTGTCCTAAGAAACAAGGGGCAAAGTCATTCTTTTCCATCACTTTTCAGTAACACCTTCTTGAAACTTCATCATGGCATCAAGATGAAAATCTGTTCTTGAGGTTCGGATCTAGGAATTCAATTTTCAGTTGTCTAACCAAGATTTGCACCAACAGCACTGAAATCAGAAGACAATAAGACAATACCTTTTAAGGTTTCTGACTCAATTCATGACATTCTTTAATATTCACATTTTTTACTGATTTTGGGTGAGGTGAAGCAATTTGTCTTGTGCTATTTTATACTGGCTCAGATCTCCTCAACTTCCACATCACCACTGGAAAATACAATCTGTTGTGCTACCACACTGAAGGGTGGTTCTGCTCATGTGGCACCACAAGTGAGAGTTTTCAATGAGTTAATCAGTCCAATTAAATGGATATGGTCTCTTACTGGGCACTATTAACCTCTGGCACAATCAGATCAACAGAAAGATGCCAGTAAAGCTGTAAAGACAAAGAAGTAAACCTCAAGATTTTATATGCCAGTTGGTGCCAATAGCTTTTCTTTCTACAATAAAGTGTCTCAGTAGCCCGGGGTTCTCAAAGTAGGATCAAACCTCAGTAAATTGTTGCTGGAAGGTTTATAGCAAGAATGGCATGAAAGTATAAAGAAACACTGAGAGTGGTGCTACAGACACCAAATGAAAACAGAAATTATTGGAAGACATTGCAGTGTCAAAATTATGGTCCATCCAGTAATATGATATTAGCCAGTAAATATGTTTACTATGTTTACTCTGGGGTAAACGCAGTTAGTTCTTGTCTGATTAAATGTATTGGGAACATAAAACTGTCAGTCCCGTGGTCTCACTCCCCCTTCCTGTAGGAGAGTCCAGCTGCTGACTCAGCAGTTGTTTGCTGTTGGGAAGGACTTCAAGTCTCAACTGAGCCTCGTAAAACATCTTTGCTCCAGTAAATCATACCGTCTTTTTGTGGATGTTGAAGGTCGATAGAATAACATGAGTGTACACACAGCTAAGAAACCAAAGCCCCCAGCAGAGACTTTCTCAGTCTGTGTATTGTTCCACTTGAGTTCTTTGTCTGCTGTTTTGGCCATGATTAAGGAACGAGCTTAAGCACATGGTTAAGGACTTTTCTGAGCTGGTGCCTAGATTTGCTCTTATACAGCTAAGTTTCTGGTTATTATCAAGATCTTCTCCAGTCAGTAATCAACAGTGTGTCAAGGAGGTAAAGGACTGAGCAAGAAAGAGACCAAAATCATGTATCCCATTGTCCCATACCCAAGCTGAATGCCTCCAGATATTTTACTAACTAGCAAACTACATGCTTTGAAGGGTAAAATGATTCATTATACTAGAGGTTATAAGCAAAACTTTAGGAAAAAGAAAAGTCTGCTTCAGTCTGTTCTCAGGGAACAAACAAGTATAAAACACATAAAACCTTTTTTTCTTTTAGCACTGAAGAACATCAAATTGATATTTATCTCCCTCTTGAGAGAGATGGAACTAAAACCATTTCAAATCATAAAAATCTTACTTGTTCCTCTTCAACAGCTTCCTGAGAACCCAGAGAGGAAGGAATATTCTGATTTTTTAACTGCTCCAGCAAGTCCAGGTAGTGCAGTTCACCTGTAGCTTATAGCCATTGATGTGCACGTGGAGAGTTATGCACAGAAGGCTGACAGGCTCCTTCCCTCACTCCTGCTGGAACACAGCCCTTCCAGTCTGTTTTTGAGCATGTTATGAACATTTGATTGAGCCATCATTTTATCATACACCACTGGCTTTTGTAACCAGGCTCTTGCCTCACTTTGCTGCTAATAAAGAGGTCCCAGTCATGGTGTTACTCTGCCACGTTCAGTTTTGAAGGGAAAGAAGGTTTGAGGGAAAGAAGGAGATCTTGAGGTTTGCTGTTTGGAGCTGGCTCTGCATTATATTTCACTATGTAAGCAAACATAAGCATGGTTTTCTCTTAAGGTTTCCAGGCAGAGCAGTTCAACAGGCAATTTCCTGTACTAAGTAGTGTTATAATTAGGATTGCCACTGGAATGAAACACAGTGCACCCATATTATTGTATTACACCATGTTAGCATTTAATTGTTACATCTGAGAGACTTACACACGCCCACATTTTGAGTGGATAACTTCTCATACATGCTTTTTACATCGTGGCTTTAAATTCTCTTTACTATTCTGCTGTAAATGTATTTATATTCACGTGTATTAGTAGAGGAGCAGTAAATCATGATAACTTCTTGTGATTATTTTTTATCTGTACAAAGGCACCTACACATATGTCAGCATCTTGGTTCAAGTGAAGCATGAGCAACGAGAGATGTTTGCATTTGGTGATGAAGGGACATGTGACTCTTCCAAATCCAACTGTGCCAACTCAAGAATCCTCCTGGGTTTCACCCATAAGCATAAATCATCTGAACCTGCCTGAAGAGCCACACCAGGTTTAACGAATCAGACTTTCTGTTTCCACTCTGGTGAAAAGTCACTTTTGACATCAGTGATACTATTCTTGGCCACTTTATTATTCATGTTTTACATGATTGGTCTTTAGGCTTGCAGAGTAACAAGAGGACGCTGGAGAGAATAAAAGTAATAATAGACTGCAAACTACAGGAATGACATGTGTCTTAGGAGCAGTTTGTCTGCATATCATTTCTGGTTATAGGCAAGAGCCACTCAAGTTCATTAAGAGCAAACGGAAGTCCTTCAGCCCCAGATTCCTGTCATTTCATTTGAAGAGGAGGCCTCTGGCGTGTAACCAGATATCTTCCGGGTTTTTAGGCTTGCTGATCTTTGCCTTTAGACTTCTGGCCAGTATTAATTTACATAGGCCTGAAAACAAGCGTGGCGCTATCCGTCTTCTTGAGTTACATGCAAGGAACACCAATAAACTTCCTGATGTAACTAATAAAGGAAATTGGGAAGGAAGGAACAGTCTATCAATTATCAATAGGATAAAAGTTCCAGGAATCGGGCAAATTAAAGTATGTGAAGCAAATACTTCAATACTAAGAGTTGAGATTCAAGAGGAAACTGTGAGTTCTTTCTCAGTTGGACATACTGAACATAAATGCATATACAAACTGGCAACAGAAGAAACGAAGAAGGACAGAGATGGGGATTGTAAAGGCAAGGGAGAACACATTTTGGAAAGAAAAAAGAAAAAGGTAATTTGTTCTTAGGTGGGAGAGGTACAGATCTGCCACATTTCATAAGTGAAAATGAACAACTCTTACTGCAAGCCACACTTCTTGGGCTGTTTGTTTGCATGGCTTTTTTGTACCATCTGACACCACCCCTGTTTTGCTCTGATCCCCAATTAAATAAAAATTCAATCGTAATTACATGTAGGTTTTCTTAATTCAAGTGAGAACAGTACCTCCATATTTTAGTGCTGAATCAGACTCCGGGAATGTACCAGAATCTAAGAAATTGGGACATCATTGAAGAGGACAGAGCCACACACTCTGCAGGGATTTTCTGTGACTGATGCTCCATCAGCAACCCCCAGACCATGTTTCTTTTACCAGCAGCTAAATCTGCTGCATTTCCAAAGATAAAATGATGCATCCCAAGTACATTAATACATTTCTGCCCAGGGTCTAAGCTTTCTTTCAATATGTATTAATTATCCTTTGTGCAACCTATTTCTGCTTGTTTCCTAATCAGAGACAGTGGCAACAGTAATCATGATAGTAGTAGTAATAGTAGTAGTAATAATAATAATAATGCTTCCTAATGGGTGAATAAATTCTCTTTTCATGTCCAGAATTCACACGAACCCACAATATAATAAAGAGAGAGAAAGAAAAAAGAGGAAAAAAAAAAAAAAAAAACACAAGAAAGCAAAAACACATGTTTAGCCTGAAAGACAGTCCCACAGCATGTTTCTGTGAGGTCGTGGGTCAGAAAAAAAATGGGAACAAAAACCCTAAAAATGTGACACACCCTTACACGGCTCTTCCTTAAGCGCATGCCTAAAACTGAACACAGTTAAGTCCTTTTCTGGGAGATGGGCTGAGCAGAGGGATTTCCTTCACCAATGAGCTACTTACAATTTGTTCTTTTCAGCAGTGGAAGTCAGGATAGGAAAAGTTGTTTATTATTCAACCTTCTCTTTCAAAGCAAGGAAAACACTGTTTATAAGAAACTTCAAAAGCTTCTGTCGCAGATATCAAGTCTATATACTATATGCTTTTGCCAAGTCAAATTAGGTTATTTTACTTGATATTAAGTTTGACAAGCAAAGAGCCTGCGAAAACCAGAATCCCAACTGGGCGTGCCTCCCACAATTCACTCAATTTTTTGGCGTTAAAATTCTTACAGTAGCCCTATTCTTCACTCTCAGCTTATGTTTCTGTCTCTATTTATCTTGTCTGGAAATATACCTCATTGTGTCCTAGACATCTTCTAATATTCAGATTCTTCAAGAATGTGAACACAAGTAGACTTTGTTTTGGCTAGCAAACCGGTTTTACCACATGTGGATGTCTCTGTGGGCTTTGGTTTCTATTTACCTCAACAGATTATAAATTCTATTATCATGCTAATTTGCAGGTCCACTGAGTGCATCAGACTTGTGGGCTCCTCGGTGCTATAAAAATACCCTTCTGTTACATAGTTTCCTGGCAGGGACAATGACAAGTCAATTTGTGTATTAACAGCATTACATAATTAAGAAAAATATTCATAACACATTGCATGTTAAAAGGGCAGGACAATCTCTCTGAGGACAGAGTAAGCATGAAAGATTTCATTCCATACTGCTTACAAATGAAGAGCTCTCACTAACTTGCTTTGACTGCATATTGAAAACAGAATCAGGTCTTTGAGACCTGCAGTGGTCCAAACTTCGATGAACTATTCAAGCAGAAATCATTCTAGCACTTCACTGAATAAATATATGTTAATTGCAGAATGACACTTCCATGATTTTTTAGTGGTTTGCACATAACCCTTGCAAAATATTCAGCTTACAAAACAGGTACCCACAAAGGATAATAATTTATGCATTTTCTAGTTCACTTTTACTCCGTGGTTTTTAAATTGAATATTTTTTACAAATGATTGCCTTCATCTTGGACATATTATCCCATAAATATACATGGAAATGTTTGTACTTCTCTTTCTCCTGTGATACCTGGTCCTCTCTTACCAAAACTATATTTGTAGCCTAGTTGTTATGCAAGTCTAATTTATTCTGACTTTGGTTTCTATGCAGCATAGCCACATAAGCACATATGCAAAAGAGTGTTAGGGATGCTGCTCGGCAAGGACCACACCTCCCTCTAACACTTCTCTATTATCCAGCCTCCTGACACCAACATCTTTTAACACATCAAAATCATTAGAGTACTCTCAAAATCTTTAGAGGAAGCTCTCAGCTGTTCCCTGGCTAACCAAACAGAACACCCCTTCTTTAGCTTGCCAAGGAAGTATTTTTCTGGCCTCCTGCCTCTTTGTTAACATTAGTAGCATCTAGACCATGAGTTCTTTGACACACACCAATAAGGCATGGCCCAAAGCTGAAGACCTGCCTGGCAGTCTGATGATGCTCCCAGGAAGAAGAAATTGAAATCTCAGTAACATGAAAAGGCCAGGATCATAAATAAATAAATAAATAAATAAATAAATAAATAAATAAATAAAATAAAATTTAAAAATAAATAAATAAATAGCATTTTAAAAATCTGTTTACTCATTTTTTACTCATCTTTAAATGAGACTTCAACTATAGTTTCTTTGGTCATAAGAAAATCATTTCTAGAAAAATAAGGAACAGGTTCATTGTTGAGAAAGAACAGTCAAACCTTTCGTAAAACTGTTCAGTAAAGAACTTCATGTCAACCACAAGCAACACAGCGAGAATAAGATGGGATAATTCCTACTGCAGTTTTTAACTTTGTATCAGCTTTGTCTGTTCCCTGGATTTGTAATCGGTTTGGGAAGATTTAGCTCAGTGATTTTACGTCTTTTTGCTCTTCCCATATATGTCAGATTCCTGACTAGAAAGGGCAAGTCTTCACCATTGCCAGCAGGCAAAGTCAGGAGGATTGTATGTATTATAAGATCTGAATGTAGGCCAGAATTTTTCCAAATGACAGTCATTGCTATATATTTCCCACCATCAAAGTGCCCACTAAACTGACATCTCCATCACTGCATGTTTCTGCACTGTTATTTCAGTGTTTGTACTTACGTTTTGGGTGGCAAGCAAAACTGAAGCAGCACTTAAATATATTCTTCAAAAGATGAAAATATAAATCTGCGTGAAAATATTTTCTAATAATTTCATTAAGAAACAGTAGTTTCCCTTCTCTTATAATTGTCTCCGTCTCTAAGAGTTCCTGGCATGACATGATCCCATGTTCTCAGAGGCAGGCAGAGGTAAAAGGAGAGATTGGAGGGGCTGGTAGACTTGTATATGATGGTGACATCCACCTTATCTTTGTATCCCCTTGTCTAATTGCAGCCCAGCAGAGCCATTTCTACAAGGCTGGGATGAAGTGGCCCTTAGGACCCTTAACTTATCCCAGTTATCAGGAGGCCAAGAGGAGTACTGACAGGGTGTAAAGGTTTATTTTTGCCCCTACTGTACAATCACTCTGTCTTGAATCTGTTGGAGGGCACCTTTTAGTAGGGCAATCCTACCACTGCCTTAGGGCCAGGTTGCACCAGACTGGTACCCAGTGTGCATATCACATTACAAAACACAAAATAAGAGACCTTTCCTTACCACGAAGGAGGAAACGGAGGAGAAATGCTGTAGTAGAAATCCTGTGCTTGTAAGAGCCTGCAGTTTTATAACGAAGCAGTAGGTCAGCATGTGTAAATTTAACTGTCGCAGTCGCATACAATTTAATCAGGCCACATAAAAAGTCTGAGAATGCCACTTTATTGACTACTCAGTAAATGCAGTGTGCATTACAGGAGAGAGTCTTGTCTTACATCCTGGGGATAATGTCACTGGTTTGGGATTCATAAATGAGGTCTGTACAGGAAGAGGGGATTATGCCAGCAATGCGAGAATTCACCACAAGGAATATTTACAAGCTATAAATCCAGTTGTTAATTTCAGGTTATCAAAACCAATCACTGTATCTCAGTTCTCAAACAACATCTGATCATCATCATCATCACACCAGTAATCAGCCACTGCAGAATGAACATGCAGTGAAGCTGAATTTCCTTAACTGTATTGCGCTCGTTTCCTTCACTAAACATTGAATTGCAACCTCAATTAACAAGACATTTCTTGCTTAAGCAAGAGTGGGGGTAGGAGGGGGAGAGGTCTTCAAGATGGCCATGGAAATATATGCACAGCTTGCAGGAAGCAGAAATGTGTTTGTAATTTGCAACAGGAGGGAAAATAAAAGGCTGAAAAGAAAGATTGATTCCAGTTTTCAGACTATTAAATCAATGTCAACTTATCAAATCCTTGTATTTCCTGGAATGAGAACAAAGGTAACTTAAATAAATATGTTTCCAGATTTGTGATCTGTTTACAGTTATATTGTGCATTTATTAACAGTATGACTATTCAACCACAATTAGTAAGACTATTATAATTTTTTTTAATTTCATGTGTAAATTTTGCACTTAGAAAAGTGATAAACAAAAATCAATCTTTACAGGAGCTGTTCAAACAAGTACACTTCAGCCTTTACTACCAACAGCTGTACTGAAATATTTCTACAACCACAGTACATAAGTTGCCAGCTGTTCTAATCTTATACACGGTGCAGCTCATAGGGTGCCTTGCAAGTTGTTCCATAGTACCATCTATCAGGCATCAGCTCTGAGACTGTTTTTTTTATGTTATATTTATATCTGTTTTATGATAATGCAATTCCATTGTCTTCAGATGGAGCTGCTATCAGTTTACCCAGATATGACAGAAGACCATAACCCATAAAGACCTACAATGAGGAAAGACCTGTCAGGTTGAAAAGGCTGGTGCTTCTCCTACATCAAAAATTTGCATACCATCTCAATTAAATATATATATATATATATATATATCAAGCCTTTTACAACAAAAGGCATCTGCAGGATTTCAACGTGTTTCATGTTCCATTCTAAGTAGTAACAGAGATACAACCTCTGATCTTTCTTCTTCTTTTCTTTTTTTTTTTTTTTGCATTCTCATTTAGTCTTATTTTCTAGTTTTGTATTAATCAGCGTTTATCGTCTCAAATGACAGAATCTTTATGCATCTTTGGGGATAATAATCAATAATCTACAGTGGTATTGAGCTGTCATTTTGATGCGAGATTGACTGTGTTGAATAAACAGGTCAATCTTAATGTAAAAATTATCATTGAAAATCAGCTGTCAGAGGCACTACTTAACTTATTCTTAGTTTATTCTGACCTCATATCACAAAAAGCAACAGGAATCCTTCTTAAAATACCAGGACAGTTCTGGTGCAATTCCAGCAATGACAAAGACATTTTGATCAATAGCTATGTATGTTCCTGTTACAATGAAATTAGGCATGGCATGTCTTCACCAGCATCCAACAAATCATTGTATGTTGCTTATTCTTCTCCATCTCTTCTCTGTGGAGTAGAATGCAACAGATTGGATTCAGAGCTCTGCAAACTGGTGAAAGAGATTCCACTGGGTTTCATACACAAATATTCACTGCTGCTTTTCCCTATGGTTATGTTCTCTTCAAGTTTTGTTTCCTTTGTGATGTTTGACAAACAGGTCTCGTAAAACACAAGAGTAGAATGAAATGTCCACATCTCTCAAGATTTTAATTTTGATACCATCTTTCATCTTCAACAAACCCATAAACTGTAGGAAAATTAATGCATTCGCCTTATTTTTTTTGTCAGGGCTAAAGTGACCTCCTGTTCCTATTTCAAACTGCTGGCCATGAATGGTTCATCCACTTCAGTTCAATTGAAGTTCTGATGTTCAGTTGAACTTTAGATTCTTTCAGTCTACTTGTGGTTGGAGATCTGCAAATCAGAGGTCAACTGCACAAAATCTATGAGTTATATCCTCTATATCATATTAATATATCCAGGAAAGAGTGATAGATTATTTTGTCTGAGCATTAGACACATGAATAATTTTAGGGTCCATCATAAGGAAACTTTCTCTATGTATCCTTAATAGGAATGCTCCAGTAGGACATTTCCAACAGGAATGTTTGTCTGAGGGAATGTGGAGGAGAGGGATTTAGTGCATATGTCTCTCTTACTTTCCCCAGTTTTGTGCTGCTATAATTCTGTATATCCAAAGATTTTATTACCTTGAGGAGAAAAAGTCATCTTATGACCAAAGTGCTGTATCTTATTCTTCTGTAAGGATATGTAGCAAATAAAAAATTTAAATAAATAAATAAATAAATAACAGAACAGAAAATGCTTCTGAACATATAGAAAGTTACAGATATAGAAAGTTACAGGTACCTCTGGAATTGTTCTGATCCAAAAGTCTAGAAGGGAAACATACTCAGAAAAGCTGAAAAGGTTGCAGTTGCTCAGTCAGACAAGAGACCAGTAGGAGATGTACCAGAAAGTTTCTGAAAACACTCACTATTCCATTTGGCCAAACTAATGCTTCCACTCTGCACAATGCCTGAGAAAGACCTCATGCAGCACACAAGTGCAGGGCCATTAAAAGAGAGACCTTTTCCAGGAGACTTTACTTGGGCAGCTTTGCTTTTAAGCTTTTGCCCTCAGTAATACATGGTGCAAAAAGAGCTGGTTGTTTGTCTAGGTGGCAAGGACATCAGATTTAGGTTAATAAGGCCTGGGATCAAGCAGAGGAAGGGCAGAAGTAAACATGCTGTGTCTGAATGCAGAAGTCAGCCTCTAAACATTGGAGGTGGATGAACCTTTCTGTAGAAGGATGTTTCTCTGTGACTGCCTCCACTAATGGGTCTCTCCCGCTTTTCTCTGGAGCAGATTGAAATGCCATGATTATGGAGAAGCTAGATTCTCTACAGACTGCTCTTATTTCTATGAAACCCTGAAGTCCATGGCATGTTACAGACAACAGCAGTCTTTTTGTGTGACAAGACATGCTAAGGACAGGGATGCATGGCTACAAGAAAGGGAAGTCAGAGGACAAGTTCTGCAGCCTGTTGATAAAGGAATTTCTTGGGAAGTGATGATTCAGGCTTAATAAGAATTGCCCTAATTGTGCAGCAATGCCCAGCCAGCTGTCTCCTTCCCTGCCTGTGCATAGCGAGAATGGGAAGAGACAGTTATACCATGGGATCTGTGCCTGCCTCCCCATGGCTGCTCCACCCCATGTTGTTGTGAGAAGGTCCTAGCCATTCAAGACAGGGACAGGTCAGCAGGTGATGTCTCTGGGTTTGGTGGTGTTGTTTGTTTGTTTGTTTGTTTGTTTGTTTGTTTTGTTTTATGCTTTATTACCAGTACTGCTGAGATTTAACCTGTTAGGGAAGATTATCATGTCTTGAAGGCTCAGGCTAACTGTTGAGTGCCTGAAAATGAAACTGAATCATACAGAAATTGAGGCTATAGAACCTTTGTCTGGCTGGCTTGTGCCTGGTACATCACTTCAGAGAAGAGATGTACCAGGAGGACCTGCAGCAGTCATTTCTCTCTGGTCTGTCTCCATCCCAGTTCACATAGGTTGCATCCCTGGTAGTTGAACAGAAGAGAGCAAGGCACAAGATTATGTGAAGTCAGACAGCCCATGGGGGCAGAGGGGGAAGGGAAATGAAAGAATATTTAAAATAAACAAATATACATCCCAGGAAAAGCTCTTCCCGAGAATCTGTAGAGAACTGCCTGCAATCAGTTAATCAGCATAATTGTTTCTAATTAGACTCCAGAAGCACATCACAGACATTGCTAACTTTACAGAGAATTGGGTAGGGGTCCGGGGAGGGCAAAGAGGAAAAAGCTTCCAATGCTCTATTAATGACAATCATAACTCTCTGCACAGCCAGGGAGGCTTCTGCTCTAATTAGAACCATTCTTGCTGAAATGGGAGGCGACGTGATTTGTGAAAAAGACACCCTCAGCATGTAATTTTCTATGTAACAAATCTAGAAAGATGGATGCTCTTTGATCTCAATTCTCCTGTTATTGCTGTTCACACTGGGAAGGGCGCTTTAATGAAACAATCTCAAGGTAATTTACCGCCTTTGAAGTCCTGAAATGTGCTGCCAACAAAATTTCTGGTTTAGTGGAGGCTGCTGCAGCAGTCACTCAGGGTTGCTTAATGGAGCACCAAAACTGGAACATCAAGACATCAAAGGTGAAGGTGCCATGTGATTAATAAACTAAGCTATTCATTTGTTTCTGCCTCAGAGGCAATCTGACAATTTATTGTCACTAGCTAATTTACACTTTGTGAGTACTTGCTCTTGCTAGTTATGCTGCCTATAGAACAAGATAAGTGATGTTTACACGAAGAGGGGAGGAGAATAGACCCTTTTTAAATCTGGGGGAGGGGGGAAAGAAAAGGCATTTTCCAAAATGATTGTGGAAGCAAAACAGACTGGGGAATTTTAGAGAAGAGAAGCTGGACCAAAGGGACCCATTTCTGCATTATTCTATTCCCTCTGTCTGCCTCCTTTGACCATCTCCTTGTTTACACGCTGTTGCCAGGAAACAAATCCCAATTAAAAGTGGATTACAAGGCAATGAAATGGCATTATTATGAGGGAAGAGTTACACCAATGCATTTCTATTTAATTTGATGGCTAAGCCAAGGGTTTCAATGATACTGGGACAGAGAAGGTGGGTCTTACCATTCTCTGCTGACGTCTGAGGTGGCAACCAGTCTGGCTTTTGAGGAGATGGGGTTGTGCGTATCAGCTCCTGTCTTCAGAATTAAAAGCTAGGCCATTCATTGCCTACTGGCAATGCCCAGCCACCCAGATCAACCAGGCTTCGCTGTCTTGAGAAAGCCTGCAGTTAAAATTGAACTGTACCCTTCCACACCCCACACCCACAAAAAAAGAGGCGAAAAGATGCTTTCATAGAGAAAGTAAAAGCCTATTTGAGATAATGTAGTGATTGCCATTTCTTCTGCCTCCTCTCCTAATGAACCACACCTCTCTTTCTAAACAGTTGAAAGCAAAGGGCTTGTAGATTCATCTAGCCTCCCATTCTCATGCAATACCAAGTGGAAGACAAAATATTTGTGTAAGAGTTCTGGGAGTGTAATTGGGATGTGGAGTCTGATAATGCTGCCTGCAATAAGGAGGCGTTTGGGGGAACATGAAGTGGGAGGGCCTGAAGAGCAGGGAGGCATGGGCTCGGTACCTCCCAGATTAGATCTCCAGCTGAACTCTCACTCCCTGTTCCTGAAAGATGCCCTTTCCCCAGGTATGCCACTGCAGTGGGAGGGCAGCTCACTGCCAATCTCCCTTGCTTTAGGGCAAAGAAGCAAGGGGCATCCTGTGGAAGGCACAGAGCTTCCTTATCTACCCTCAGATATTAGAGCCTTCCAGAACCTCAGGCTACAGGAAGGTCATAAGCAAGGAATTTGTTTTAATGTGTGCAAAATGGGTAATGAATTATATTAAGACACCTTTCGTAAAATTTATATCCAACTTCAGGCTTTCAGTCCTCTCCCAAGAATTACAATGGTCAGGTCCAAATTCAGCTTTGATTTTGCAAAATTAGGTTGGAAATCTCAGGCCAAAAAGCCCAGGTTCTTACTAAACAACAAGTCTGATCATGTTGTTTTGTTGTCCTTTTGTATTTGAACTGGCATTTATTCCTCTCCTGTGACACAAGCCCACATCCCCACGGCAGCTCAGTTTCCGGAGAGAGACCATGTGGTTGTTGTATGGAGCACGGGCTGCACAGTGGTGTGGCCATGGCGATATTGCCTAAGGCTTGCACCCAGGTCAGGCAAATATCCCCCAGTCCTTGAACACATACCAGTGTGCTTGAAAAAGTTATACCTCGGCTTGCCCCAGCAGCATGAGAGACGAGGCATCCAAGGATATCCTACCACACCCAGGTCTGGAGCATGGAGGAGCCAGACAAACTGGTTACACAGGCATGGTTAGGTGGTCTTGAATTCAGAGCGAAAAATAATGTGCCAAACCAGTTTATTGGAAGATCCCCATGTGCCAGGTGAGGATGTCGCAACCACTAGCCAATATTAACCGCATTATGTGTGGGCACAGAACATCTAGAATCAACCTCTTCATGAACTGGTTATAAGCTCGGTTAACAGTGGAAATGTAGGCAGGGCTTTCTGGGCTATTTTTGGTCCTTAGAATGAGGCTGGAGATATGAAGAGCACTGCCTCTTTGATAGCACGTGGCCTTTCACCTCTGTGTGGAAGGGGGAAGTTCAAAGGTATGTAAAACGAGGGAACAATAATAAAAAAAATAAACTAAGGAACTGCTGTCAAACCTGTGAAAGGTATTGTTTCATGAGCTGTTGGAGCTGGAGGCAATGCCTCGGTTCTGGTTTTTGAACCCCTGACAATCTGCCTTCTCTAAACTGCACTGTACAAAGAGCCCAGAGGAACCACAAGCTCCAGCAAGGCAGAAAAGGCTAATTGTATTTTTCTTTTTTTCTTTTTTTTCCTTTTCTGTTTTTTTTTTTTTTTTTCAAGAGGGGAAAGACATCTCATCTCTTTGCTCTATGGGGGTTAACATGTAGCATCCTGGCTCCTGTCACTAAGAAGCATGATAAGACTTCAAAGAGTACAGTGCAGGGCAGATACAGGCAGGCAACAAGAATGGGGCTAATAAGCAGCCTGTAAAAAACAAACTAAAAAAAAAAAAAAATCCCCCAAAAAACAAAACAACCCCCCCCAAAAAAAAAAAAAACTCTAATGAGCCACCCAGATCATATATGATACAGTCATTTTCCGTCTTAAATAGCCTCTTTTATTAGCAAGTTTAGAGGACCCCAGACAGCAGCAAAATATTATCTGAGGTCCATAGCCATGGGCATAGAGCAAGGAAAGTGAATTTGAAGACATTGCTACATCTGGAGTTTATCAGCTCTTTTCCTGGCTAGTATTACAGTAAACAATTATCTGTAGATCAGGAGACAGCAGGGACTTTAAAGACCCAAATTACAGAGAAAGGGAGAGAGAGAAGGAGAATACAAGAGATAAAAAGGAGTCTATGCATCTTATCGTACTAATGAAATCAACCTGACAATCATGGCAGGCTGCAAGGGTATTACACTGTCTGGTATTAAATGAGCAGTTACAGCACGGGCTCCTGTGTCAAACAGCAAATAGACACGAAAGAGAAGAAAAATGTACCGCTAGGTCAAGGCAAGTGATTTATAGGGAGTAGTTAGACAGCTGGTCAGTTTTAAAACCTCCTCAAACGTGCTGTCAGGATAACAACATATTCAAAAGTTTTGATTAGCATTTCAAGGGACAAAGAATGTTCTGCAGTGCAGAAAGCCTCAGTGAGCCCTAAAATGCAATTAATGAGGAAATAGCAATCGCCCGCAGCTGTTGTTCTGTTTATGTGCAGAGGAACAATCACCTGTTGCAGTGGCAGGAATAATCCAGCCTATTCTGAGGGGCAAATTTGACTAATTTTCACTGTTTCAAACTGTAAAGCCTTGCTCTCCTTGAACTTGCAGCAAAAGGCAGATCTTCCTGCAAGTGGAAATAGCACGAACGGTATTTGATCCCCAAAAGGCTGTTTTCCAAAAATACAGGAGGTAGTATTACCATGTTCCTCAGTGGAACAGATGCCATTAGAATTGTTAAGGCTTGTTTTATTTTTATAAGGGCCTGACAAATTTATTTTAGAAATGTCCTCTTTTTTATTTTTATTTTATATTTTTTTTTCTTTTCATCCACACACTTTCAGGGTCTTCCAGATGAAGATAACAGCCACGCAATTCTACAACAAAAAGACATATGGCACCCCAAAATGGGCTTTGGGAGCAGGAGTGAAATACCTCTGCTTAGTAATCCTTCTGAGGCACAGTGGGACAGTGGTGATCTCAGTATTATTTTTGATAGATGTGGTTTCTTTAAATATTGAACCATTCCACTCATCCAAAGAAGAGGAAAAATGAGGCATCTCAATGAATATTTATCCATTTCTGAACAGGAGGGAGATTTTGCTATAAATTAGTTCACAGAACTTAGGCTTGGTTTTCTTTTCAACTCTAGACAAGTTTAATTAGAAAGAAAATGACTGGAAGCAGCCATTTTAAGCATCCTGTACAGAATGTTAATGGTAAGCAAATTCCTGGGCATTTTTTACTGGTCTGAGGAACTAAAAGATACCTGAAGTCTTCCCCTACACCATTCCTAACAGCTCCCAGAGTATGCATATACCAAGAAGGAAAAATGTTTCAGGGCTGAAACATGTGTGGCTATTTTGCTTTGATTACTGACACTTCTGGTGTCCCCAAAACAGTGGTGAGACTGAGCCCAGTTTTGGCATCCAGCAGCAGAGCAAGGAAACGTGTGAGAGATGTTTTTTTCTGTGAGCTGTGGCTAAGGAACACACCAAGCAGTCCTACTCCAGGGCAGAAGAAATGGAGCAAGGGCTTCACAGCATCTTTAGGTGAAAGATCAGAAACGTAGACCAGCCAATTCTGAAGAAGAAAGTGAAGGGGAAAAAACAAGGATCTTGTCACAGACAAAAGAAAAAGAGATAAAAAGAGGATGGAAAAAAAATAGTAATTTATTTATTATGTAGCAATTTATTCATACAGTTCTGGTTTGCACAAAGTTGGCAGGAACTCCAAAGCTCAGGTCCAAGTGCTGGGGCTCGGAAAATGTTGACAGGAGATCCTTTCTTGCCTGGGTACAGGTAGAGATACAAAAAGTCTCATATAAAAAACTGCACCTGAGAATACAAATTGAAATCAAAGTTTATCTCTAAGGTTTGCATGAGATACAGTCAAAAAACCAACAAAGCATAAAAGGTCTTACAGAGGGGCATGGGGGCCGTTTTGTTTTGTTCTTTGTGGGTTTTTTTTCTTTTTTTGCTACAGGCATAAAAGCACTGTAACAACTTTCCTGATTAATCAATGCTGTAATCCTATAATTGGCACTTCCATATTTGTACATGTGAGGCTAAATACATTTTTAAAAAATTCCAGTCAAACCAGGAAAAGCAAAGACAGTGAAATATTTGTTCACATGGAGGAGCTAGAAAGGATACAGGTACTCTCTCTCCCCTAAACTGGGGAGCAGATAACCACTTTGTAAGCAGAACAATACAGTATAAATTTTTAGCCAGAAGTTTATACTGAGTTTTGAAAAATTAATTTAATCTTGGAAGTTGTTCTTTCCTCTCATCTATTTTTCTGGTCTAAAGTGGGTCTCGATGTCCTTGGGAAGACAACAAATGCTGATGTACTCCCCACCAAGCTGGTATGAAGTACAGTCTCCACATCATAAGGCAGAGTAGTGCTCAGAGGTGTCCCTAGGGGTTAGGACAATTTTCTGAAGATGCTCAAGCCTGTTTGGCCCATGGTGCTGACAAATCCTAGGCCAGCTAGGCTCCTTTGAGCATGTACTTTTCCATTGATCCTCTGCCTGGATATATAGTTCTGATTTTGTTTGTGTCATGGGAAGGTTGTGGCATCTTGATCTCTCTACTATGTTTTTTAAATAATATTTTGTTTGAAGGGAAAGAGAAAGAAAAAAGCAAGTGACAAAGAACACTAAATTAGTATTACTCAAGATGTTTACATTTGCAGTTGAAGATTAGCAGTATGAGGTATTCCATTCCCATTCATTTGGATAAAAACTTTTTTTTTAAGTTAAGGAATTGCTAGGACCTACTGTTTAGAAATAAATAGTAACATACTAATGCTTCTTAATGGATCCAAATTATCTAGAGGACAAGGGGCCAGATTCTCTGGTTCATACTTCTGGTTAACCTGTGTGACTCAGTGTACTCTAGAAGACAGAGGAGAAAGAATTTGCTTGTGCTCAGGGGACTTCTGTCTGGATAAGGAGTGATGAAACATGCAATAACTCTCCTCCCAGCACAAGGCACAAGGGAGAGTGAGGGGACATGTACGTGATGCTGCAGTGACAGCACTGGGCAAAGCAAGGACACAGGAGAAGAGCAAGTGGGCGGAATGGAGAATCCTAGATTACATTTGCTTTGGAGCAGGTTTGTTTTGATAGGGCTGGCCCCAGCTGCTTGGCCAAACATGCTGGGCTAGCGTCTCATTCCATGTAAATCAAGTGTGCAAGCTCATTCATTTTATTGGGACTGTGTCTATTTATAGCAACTGAGGACTGCATCCAATGTTATGATGTTGTAAGAGCATAAGACAGATATATCACAAAGTTCTTTTTCTAGGCTTTTTTTTTTTTAAGTGCTGAATGGAACTCATAAATGATGATTAATAGTTAGTAAACAAGAGCCGTTTTGTCCTACATGGCAGACTGTTAAAAGTAATGTTGTACATTAGACAACACCTGATGAAGTTACTTACTCAGCTAGTCAGGTCTCTGAAAGCAATACTTCTACTGCAAATATTCTCTTCTCTCTCTCTTCCTCTCCTTATTTAATGGTTTATATCTCTACCTCCTTATTTTTCCTGAGGCAGTTGTCAGTGCATTTTTTTTCAGATTTCCCAGGCAGATACATTATCTTGTGATACAGCCCATGGTTGTGAATGTCACGGCTTGCTGTTTGACATGATGCCTCTGTAAGATGTACCACCCTGGGGGGCAGGGGTGGGGTGAAGTGACTGTAACTTCCTCAGCAATCATACTTACATAAAACAGCTTAAAAGTATCCGTATAATATCCTGTAAAAAGCACCTAACGAGAAGTTAGATGAAGGGCCATCTAGCTCTTCCTTGTTCTTCATCGTTCTGCAGACAAACGGAAGGGGACAACAGGCACAAAAATGTTGGCACATCGAGCAGCAAGACACATCATCCTCTTCATCAACATTGGTCCTCTTTATCAGTAAAAGTCTATCTAGCTGGTTACAAAGTCCACAAAAACTTTTGTTTTGTTTTGTTTTGTTTGTTTTGTTTTGTGTTCCATTGATTACAGCTATGTTTGGATTGCTCTTCTGAAGAGGGCTGCTCCTGGGAGCAATTAAGAGCTGATCAGTTGTATTTGGATGTTAAAAGCCAGGTAGAGCTGGAGGCTCTGTTACTTGAATAAGACAGGAGACCAAGGTTTTTGACCACTCTTGGTCATTAAAAGTCCCATGACACTTTTCTCAAGATTAATAATAGCAGCCCTGGAGGAGCAGAGGTTGACAATTTCATGTGAAACAAATTGCATTCTGCCTGCCACAGCCCCCCTCACAGTTTCAACTGGATCTGATTCTGCCCTTCTACACTTCCACTTTTGGAACATGGATACTGGTTGCTAAATAGATACGTTGTGCCCCAAAGGTGATTGCATTCCAGTAATCGGTAAAGTCATCCCTTTGTCCTGCCTACCTACATGAATGAATGAATGCTAGTTACAACTAACATCAAGAGATTCTGCAGGAGCAGAATTTAGTCCTTGATCTGTAAAGCACAATGCAAAGCCTGATCTAAAGATATCTCAAAACCAGGATGTAAAATGCTCCAATATTTTTGGCAAACCAGAGGAATTCTCTAAAGTGGAATGAAATATATTTTCAGCACTCTGAGGAGACAGATGAATAGATGGATGCATGGATATCCATGGATGCATAGACACATGGATAGATGCATGGATGCACGGATAGATGCATGGATGGGGATGGACAGAAGATAGACAGATAGATAACTAGATAGGCAGATACCCAGAACTCCATTGATGGTAAGGTTTCTCCAATCTACCAACATCTTACACAATCACTCCAGAGAACCAGTAGACACGTTGTGGGGAATTTTTCCGTTGTTTGGAAAATGCGGATTACAGCATACCAAACTAGAAGAGAGATGAAAAAGAACAGGGGAATTCACATCAATGAAGAAAATGAATTGTTTTAGGCTTCATTAAGCAGTTTGCAAAATTGAAATTTTGTTTGGTCAGAAAGGCAAGGCAGGGGGTGGCTGCTCAAAGTAAAAAATCCTTTCTTGTAAAGAAAATTAGTCTTAGGCTATACCTCTGACTTATACCAAGCCAAATACAACAACCTTAAGCAGTTACCCCTTACACTGTGGTAATAGTAATGGGAGCCTCAGACTGAACTGGAATGAGGAAAGGATGAATTAAGGGGGACAGAGCCATCTTTGCCCTCAGCTTCCTGGGGGTTCAGGGCTGTGGAAGGGCAGATCAGGAGAAACTCCCTCGCATTTCCAATCAGATACTATATCAAAGCTTTAATACCCAGCCAAAGGGATCCTTTTTTAGGGCTAATGATGGTCAAATCTCAACATGTTTTCAGTGTCAGTTCAACTTGAAAGAACCTGCCAAAAGTCAGATACTTCAAACATAGGAAAAAATGCCATATTCCTTGAGGTCTCCTACCCTCCTCTTTAGTATTTTTTTTTCTCCAAACACCAAATCTGAGGGCCCTGACCTCAAAAAACATCTCATTCTTAGCAAGGTTCTTCTCATGCCAACTGGATTCCAAATGCAACCCTCCCCAACCCTAAAGGAAACTTTCAACTTAAATGTTCCAGTCTCATTTATTTTAGAGGTTATTTGCACTGCTGATGAAGCTTATGGGACTTCTTTATGTTACTTACTTATCTCTTTGATCCATTGTTTCCAAATCAGTGATGCTATTTCTTTCTGTTTTCAGCCTAAATTATTTCACAACCTTATTTTCTTAGTCATTTGTTTTTGTTATTTCTCTTCAGTTATTTAGGGGGAGAAAAAATCTTCAAGTTAAAATGTAAACTACTTAGGTTTTGAAACATTAGGGAAAAGGAGGAATGAAAGAGAATTTCTGTATTTTAAAGTTTCCTCTTGTTTCACTGTTATAGGCTGTTTTCTGTATCTCAAGGCCAATTACCTAATTCACAAAGGCTAACACTCTAAATGCAAAAAAAAAAAAAAAAAAAAAAGAAAGCCTTGTGCAATACAAAACACAGCTAAATAGTCAGAAAAAGAACAATCATTTCCCTATTGTTTTTTTTTTTTAATTGCCAGCTGGTGAAAACCTCTACATTATGTCTCATTTGAACTGCACAAGTTCTCAGCTAATGCTAAATGAAGAGTCAGCTTAATTGTTGACTTGAAGCAGTTTAAAGAATAGTGTTTGGTAAAGCCATTTGTTCCTTTTGCATCTTTATCTTCAGTCTGACATGGGTTTAACCTTTGATCCTAATCCCTGTGTCAGTCAGGTTCAGCTTTAATCTCAGAAAGTAAAAGTATGGGTGCTGGGTTATTTTAAGAGGGGAATAGAATCTCTGTTCTCTAAAGAGAAATGCTGAGCTACTGCAGGGACAGAACAGAAGATACAGGGAGGAGGTTTTCCTGGAGAACCTCTTGAGGGGCTACAGGAACCAGGAAGGGGAACTGGATGTACATAAAGCTTTAAGGCACCCTTTATATTTCTTGAAGAACTCCACCAGACTTGTGTGGCTTTGGAGAGCTACTTCTTGTTTATTTATTCTTTCTTCTGAAGGCAGAAAACACCACTCCTTCACCTTGGAGGTTTTAAATAGTCTTAGGCCAAATTCATCTCACCCAAATTTGCGTTCTTAAATCAGGAGCCCAGTTGCTCTTGGCTTCTCTTTATAGTCAAAAGGAGAGAGGAAGATAATTCCAGAGGGAATTTAGGCATGTTGAAATTCTGCTGTTGATTTCTTTAATCCTTTTTTTCTTACTTTGCCTGAGTCTAAGCTGCCCAGCTGTACCCTTTTCCTTGGATTTCTTGATACGTTTTGTCCATCACATATGATGGACGCCATCATCTGATACCAAAACTGAAATCCATCATGATCCACTGGTGTACAAAGTGAAGGCACTGCTAGCCAAGAGAATTGATTGCCACAAGGTTTTGCTGAGGCCAGAAGTTTAGAAGGATTCAAAAAGGTATTAGATATTTGTATCAATAACAAGAACAGCCAGGTATAATACTAAAGACTAAAAAAATAAATAAGAGTTTTGAGAGAGCTATAAACCTACATTCTTCAGGGCTTATGTGAACTTCTGACTAATGAGGGTTTGGAGGAAATTTTGTCCAGTGGAAATTCTCTGGGATTTACGTTTTAACTCACTTAGGCACTTTTGAAATCCCACCCCCTTGCTTGCTGGACTTCTGATCCAGGATGACATTTCCTGAGAGCATATGTTCCCAATCATCAAACAATGCACAAATTTGTTGTGTTTTTTTTTTTTTATTTCATTTTGTGTTGTTGTTTTTGTTTGTTTGTTTGTTTGTTTTTCAATAGTTCCTGGATAATTCAGAAGAAACAAGGAGAAAAAAAAAAACCTTTTCTCAGTAAACAGTCACAAATAATTTGCTCGGAAGGACTCTCTTCCTTAGTTCATATGCCTTGTATAACCTTGCCCCTACTGCCTTCCTGCCTGCATAAAGAAAAACCTCGGCCTTTGGCATACCTGTACTAGTAGTTCTCATTTTTAATTGGCACCAAAAACATCCTAGATGCTTTAGAGACTGGAGTGAAGGTGATGTGCTTACCTGGAAGAATCTCCATTCTAGGGAAAACAAAATTCAAAGCTAATTATGGTACAGGAAACATTAACTATATTTCTTCAAATTCCCGGTTAGGAGTGTGGTTGGGGATGCACTTTGTTGAATATTCTTTTAATAACTGCTCTAGTCTGAGGAAGTGCAATGCTTACTTCTTGATATCTGTTACCTGAGAAGAAACACTGGAGCACAGATAATCATCATGGCATCATGGCTATCCTCCAATTCCTGATGTCAACGACAGTGGGTCCCTTCATGTGCTTTCAGTGCAACATGGACAGTACAGAACCAGTGCCTTCCAGCAGGCAGGAGACAGACGGAAAGGCAGGTACTAAGCTCAGCCAGGATTAAAGGATGCAGAGACTATAAAAAGAAGGTTATGCCAAAGAACTAAGTAGCACACGTACTCAAACACAAAATCTCTCCTCACCTAGTGTAAATGCATGAGGTAATCATAAGTTAGAAACGGAGAAGTCTCAGAAGTCTGAGCAGTCCTTTGTTCACTGTTTCTCCTCTGTGCTTGGAAAGATCATAGTGCAATGCTCCTTATATAAAGGTCACACTATTATACACCCTGCAAAGTGTTACAATTATAGCATCCCTGGTAGCTTCTAGTCATTGCAAAATAATCGTTGTGAATTTTTATAGAAGTCTTTTGTGGGATTTTTTTTCACTCCTTCTTGATCCGTGCAGCTGACTCATGAAGCTGGAAGAGGAGACGAACAAGCTAATTACTGCGGGAACTTACATCACCGAGCTCTTGTGCTAAGCAGCCAAAGCTGGTTTCGTTTCGCTGAAACCATGACACTGAAACTACTGTTCTGTCATCCTGCAGAGCAATGCTGGGATGTCCATTGCTGTGATCAGAAACAAGCAGCAGCAGCAGCTGAAAGATAAAAAGAACAGAAAGGCTCTTTGTGTGACACAGATAGACTTTCTGAATTTACAAAATGTCTAAGTTTTTTATTTTTTCAAATGGCCAATTAGTCTCTGATGACTTTTTAGTGTCTTGTTTTTTTTAATTTTAACTAAATTTGATAGCTGCCCACACTGAAGAAGAGCTATCATGACCTCCTTCTTTCAGATCCTACAAATGATCCCAAAGAAAAAATTAATTCTAGGGTTGGATCTTCAGGGATGACACAGGGGCCACATACTTACCCATATGCATCAATATGTGACTAGTGTACTTTCCCCAGCCACGTATGAGAGAGGCATTTACCTAGCTGTGTAGCCTTCTTCATTATCTTTCTCCCTGTCTCATTTCACAGAATAACAGCATCCAGATTTCATTCTTTCACATGCTAACGTGATTCTTCCAGATCAAGTTGGTGCCTACATGCTAGGAAAACCATCTAGGCTGTCTTGCTTTTCTACGTACTAAGAGGATTTCAGTCTGCAGAAGGCTCATTGCAACAGATTTGCAGATGTTACCATCATCCTTTGATTTTCAAGGAAGTGAGATGTGTCATAGACGTAAATGAAATTATTTTAGCACGTGATTACAAGCACTGTCGTGGAGCAGCACAACAGGGCCTTTCCACCTTTCTAACAGAACGCTTAATGACACATTTTCCTCGGCTGGGCTTGCTGACCCTGCACGTGAATTCACCATTCCCAATGGTGAAAGCTGAGTGCTGAAAATCCTCTGTGAGTATGCAGGCAAGTGAAGAGGTGGGACACCCATTTCGGTGTGTCAAAATGGGCTCTGAACACCTGCTGCAGCAGTAACACCACTTGAAATGTTCCACTACTGCAGCATTCCCTCTCCCAGAGTGAGTTAAAATTGTGGAAAGGGAGCATTTCTGCTCAGGGAAGCAGAACTTGTACTACAAATTGCATCGTAAGCACTCGTTTTCTCAGAGAACATGCCTAATTGAACAGCAGTGAAATGAATCTCTAATTCCTTGCTGGTCCTGGCCACCCACCCACTCAGCTGTGATGAATCAGTTCTTTCCCTGGCAGCCGTGGGGGAGTTAGAGGTGACAATACAGTGAGAACACGCTTCACTCAAGATGCTGTTTTCTCTTCCACAAATCCCATATACCATTCCATTCTCTTCTGTACACCAGCCTGCCCTATGGGTAATGCAGACTATTATTGATGAAAGCCAACCAGGATTCTGAATGTCATTATAAGGACTGGTTTGTTTACTTAAGGCTTTAACCATAGACTTTAGCTTACATATGGCTTCCCTCATCCTGTGTTAAAAGCATCCTATGTATTCAAAGAATTAAAAGTTCATATGTCCCTTATTTTATTCTGTTTTGATTTATGACACATGTTGATTCCATTTTCTGTCTACAACCTGCTATATTACTCTAAGTAGGTGTGTGATAAAACTTGTTGGAGACCAGGACCTAGCAAAGCATTTGTTTAAAAAAATGCTGAGGCCACTCCTGCCTCTTAAGGTTAGGATTGGTGGGTGGGTGGATGCTAGTTTGGTCTTCATTACATTATTTTAATTAAATAATACCAAAAGCACCGTGGGCAGCAGGCAGGCACCTTTTTAAATGTTATCCACTGCAATAAACACATGTAGTTCAATAAATTGTTTCTGATGATTTTCATTCCCATTAGGGGGCTGGGTTAATATCCCACAAAGCAATTGAAGCTCCTCTTCTGAACTTTAACATGCACTGGATATGGCCATGCCAATTAGCTCTCCATCAGCATTATCTTTATCATGTTTATCATTCATTCCACTGTCAGAATGTGATTACCTTTCCCTGCAGCCAGAATCAGGTCCAGCAGTTTCATTGGGGAACTGAAAAAGCAGCCTGCATTCATGTCCACCATGATTCCTCATGCAGAATGTACGACTTTTTCATTTTTAATTATGAGATTTTATTATTATTATTGTTTAAATGCATTGCCCTGACCCGCTTTTCTTGTTTCAATATGCCAATGGTAGATTGGGTTATGGCACAGACAACATTCGATAATCTGAGCAAAGAAGAAAGGAGAGATGCAGTAACATTGGTAATTCAAATACTATGTAAATTAGACAAAAAGAAATGCTATGTTTAATATACTGGACTATGATGAAAGAAGTCCGAGCAGAGAATGAGGTCATAAACAAAAGAAAAAATGTGTGTTTGGTTTTTAAGTGTGACACACTTAAGGTGCAATTCTGATAATCCACCAGAGGATGATCAAGAGGCCAGAGCCAAGCTTCTGAAATCTGAATACCTTCAGACACTGACCTGCTCAACTGACCCACGGCTTTACAATGGGCTGAAGCAGAAACACCACATCTTGACTTTGCCCCTACACCTCTTTCTGGATTTTGTGTTTCTCCTTTTTAATACAGAAAACTACAAATATCCCCCTTACATTGCTGGAACTCTGACTTCAATTTCTTCCTTTTTCCTGTCATGCTCTAAAAGAGGAACTGGATAATTTTATGATCGCTGAACACTTGTGTTGCTGACCAGGTGTGGACAGTGGACATAAAGGTAAAACTTTCTTGTTGTAAGCTGGTATTTCCCCAGGGAGAAAGGAAGCTACGTCTCCTGTTTGATGTAATATTATGCATTTTTTTTACACTCATTATAGCCAAATTGAGATCAGATTCATATTTCTCTTAAATTTAATTTCTCTGGTACCACCTGTGGTACTTGAATCATGTAACGTGAGCTATCATTCGTTATAGAGCTGCTTATTGGATCAAACACTTGCACACAAAAAAGAAGGTTGGATTTCTCCCAGGAATGAGAAAGGACAGGAATTTCTAACATTCATGTTGGCAAAAGAGAGCTTGAAACCATAATTCATGCATCCAGTGGGCTTAAAATTATTTTTAAACCTATTGATAAATCTCTGACTGTCATGACAGTGTCTCGAAGTGTTGGGTAGGGCTGTATGACGCTTTATGCCATGTCACCATTTTACATGAATACAAGTCAAATTAGAAATGAACGCCAGCTTCCAGAATCTCTCAGTGCCAGCTTGTCACAGGCAGAACAGGGACAGCAGCCTGAGAGGCAGGCAGGGAGCCCTCCCAGGCGCTACAACCAGCACAGCTGATGTCACTTCATACCATGCTCCCTGGAGCCATGCAGTGTACCCCCAAGCCTTTCTGCACCTTCTGTGATGCAAGCTGAGAGGCTTTCATTGCTCCCAGAGCGAGTGGGCTCTGGTCCCATTCCCACAAAAGACAGTTGATTGTTATAGGTGGACTGCTGGTCTGAACCGGTATGTCAAATCCCACGTTAACTTAAAAAACATTAAAATGATAACTTCATCTCGAGTTACTTTCCTATTCATCTATAGAATTTCTCAATTATGTATGACTAATTTTGCACAAAGTCATTATTTGGAGCAATTTGTCTAAGTATGAGAGGCAACACCTTCAACCTTCCTGGATGGTGGGTGGGGAAAATGTCATAATCAGTTCTGCTTTGGCATGAGTTATTAAGCGGTCACAGGAGTTCAAAGGAGAGAAATAATGAACAGGTAAGTCATTACATGCAAAAATTCTTCTTCTATATTATCAAAATACAAATTAATTACAGATAAGATCAGATGAATTTTCTTTAATGTCAGTTTTTTCCCAGAGATGGTAATGAAAGCATACAGTATGTGGGAGGAGAGGAGTGGAGATGTATGGAAGGGATGTTTTATTAATGTTGGCTTGATTTCACTGGGAAGACATTGCCTGTGAAAGCAGTAAAGGAATCAGGAAAGGCTCTGGGACATGCAAATAAAATCATTTTTATTGCACTTAGTGTGCTAACTCATGCATGATCTCATTCAGACTCTCAAAGCAATCATAAAACTATCTCCATGCAACAATTACTCCATCAGCCAATGCAATCAGCAGGTAGGGCAGCTGGCAGCCCTTGCCACAGGATCCTCCTGAATTCATTAACTTGTGGTCGGGATACCGTGACAAGGTTTCCATTCTTGATTTGGAAGGGGATGACCGTAACTAAAGTGAACATGTGACTCATCCCAGCCAAGAGAGAAAAGAGCCCACCCCGCTCCCCTCCCCCCCTTTCCATGCAATACTAATATTCACATGACAACAAACATTTTCAAAATAATAGTCCTATATACTTAAGACTAATCAGAGCGGGCGCCATCCAACTTGCAAAGGTAGCAATTTTCCTTCATTAAAGCCAAATCAGGAGAGAGAACTTCAGGATTCCTTAGGGCTAATTACAAGGTGTTAATAATAACAATATAATGGCAGCAATTTTCTAGCTTTGCCCAAACCTATAATCTGCCCCGAGTGCCTTATAGGATTGTCTCTGAGTTTATATAAAGCCAAGTGTTAGCCCAAAAAATGTTTTAAGTAATTTAATTTTTACATCATGTCTCTCCTCAGTCTGTTTGCAGCGATGTGGTAATTGTTAGTGGAGAGCATTTTCGTTGGGGAAGAGGACAAGTAGCAGCATGACAGCTCAGAAGAACCCTCTCCCATCTCCCCAGAGCACACACTGAGACCCAGGCACCTCCGAGCTCAAGCACAGCCTGCCCAGAGGGACCACAGCCGATTTTCTTGGGCCCCTCCTGCCCGCAGCGGAAGGGAGGGCAGTAACTGATTACAGAAGAGCCGGAGACAAAAAACAAACAGACAAACGTACAAATTATTTTCGCATCCACCTCCTAATTGCTTGCTAAAAAGCATGATCAAATGTAGCATATTGCTCGAGCGGTGATGAGTCACAACTCAAAAATTTTCAGCCGCAATAGCAAATCAACAGCATTGCCACAGTGAGGGAGATTTGAAATACAAGCGAGAGAATTGTTGTGCAGCCTCTCCAGGGTGAATCTAGCAAGCTCTCCCCAGAAACAGAACTCACCCACGTCTGGAGGGTTTTCAAGGTCAGGTCATAATCCTGAAAATTCTGTAGGTGAGAAAGAGACAGCTTGATACAGGAGCAAAGCAAAAAATCTGAATTTCCAGTTAATTCCTTGCCAAATTTTGAAATTGTCCCATTATTGATCTGGCTGCAGCTCTCAACCTCGCAATGATTTTTTGTCTTAACAATGTAATAGCACAGTGTAAGGTAATTTGGAGAAATTTATTTTTAGTCATAAACAGTAGACATCAGAGACCTTGTCCTACAGGGAAAATGTTTACATACAGTGTGTCAAACTTTAGCCTGCCGCAAAATGATTTATGAACAAATTCTATCCTACTTTGCAGCTGATGAGTTAATTCTCACTGGAAAAAAAGATATATGTTACAACACTGAAGAATGTTAACATGGTACACATTCTATTTGGAGAAAATTCTATTTGGAGAAAATACACCTAGCAGAGCTACAGTGCAAGCCTATATTAACTTCAATGCTTCCTACAGGCTGAGAAACTTTAAAAAAAAAAAAAAAAAGGCATTACAAATACTAGAGTCAAATTTCTGTGAGGCTGGAAGCTTATCCACCTCAGACCTTCAAAACTTACCTGTAAAATCTCATACGAACAGTTATGTTTAGAAATTCTCTGATATTTCTCAGATGATAAACACTGTTTTGTTTTCAAATGAAGACTGGAAGAAATGAGAAGAGAAGCAAATTAAGGAGCCAAAGTCACATATCGTAAGTATTCTTGCCCTACAAAAGGGGGAGAGAGGGTTAAGAAAAATATGCAGTGTATGTGTGAGACTGAAATATCTTAATTTTTCTGCTCCACAGGCTCACCTCTGTTTAGGAAAGGGGGGGAAATCACTGTCACAAAGGATTAAGCACAGGGCTGGAATCAAGTCAGATGAGTTCAAGTGGTGGTTCTTTGTCTATCTTAGAAGATAAACCCGAGAGAAACAAACAGCTCTTCATTTCTGTAGCATGTCTGTCTCCTCTTTTCAAAAACTCTACCACCATTTATTCAAGAGTACTGCACACTTTGATGTCTAGAGATGAAAAGCGGTTTTTGAGGTAAGAAATCACAGATCAGTCCTAATCTAGAAGAATCAGTGGCTACTAATGATGAGCAATTTAATTCCATATGAGTAATTTTTCTCCGTTTATGGGTTTGTTTTATAGACAGTTATCAGGTCAAATGGTGCTAAGTGAATAAACGAAGAGCATTTCTTGTGAATAAACCGAGTAAAAAAAGTGACCTATTTTTCTGCTCATAAAATTAGTATGGAACAGGATGCATTTTTTCTTGCTCATAGTCAGATGCAGTCCCAGCACTAAGTAAATTGAGCACTTCACACCCATTCACTAAAGTAAATTTATTCTGATTTATCTTATATACTTGTCAAAAGCTGTGCCAAGATGTATAAACAAACCATTTTCTTGGATTGTTTCAAGCTAATCATATTAACATATTTGCTTTATTGGCTTTGGGGGGTTTCCAAGTGGAAATGATTGAAGTAGGGTCCAAAACCAGCTTTGTTCTGTTGCCAGTTCTGGTGCTAATGTGTGCCTCATTGGACTTCTACTGTCCCTGACAATGGGCCTGCGCTTTCACAGAGGACGCTTTCAGCAGCAGCTCATCATCAGTTTATTTCTCCAAAATGTTGTGCTTAATAAGTCAATTATTTAGAATGTGGAACAACTGGGAAGCATGACATTGGGTCTGCAAAAAGTGGTGCTGCAGTCAGAGGAGCTTGGGGGATTCCCGCAGGCTGAAAAACAACTAATCTACAGAAATATACAGGAAATGCAGTGTACAGTTAGACAGCATACTCAGCAGATCCCAGAGGAAGAAAGGATGTCATTAAAGACTGAAGAAGTCCATGCCACAACCATGTACTTTATCAACACTTTGAAGAAGGAAAATGTTCACCTAGAGGGATTGTCAGTCAAGGCAAAACTCACACCTTTGTCCATGAGCAAAAGATAAACGGACAAAGGATAAGGAAAAAAAAATGTAAAAGTTGCTGTGACAAAGATACATATTATTCTGCTGCTCAAACAATTTCAAGCCATTCGAAAATGTGGGCTTATCTCCTTCCTTGGGCTATTATGAGCGTTTCCGCAATTGAATTTGTTACAATTTATGGAGTAACAGGATCAAGCAGGCCAGGGTTACAGAGTCTATGGTTTGGGATGGAAAACAACATCTAAAAGACCCATTGGCTTAATGATGCAAGTCATGGCTTGTAGCAAACACAGTTTTAATTATGGTGAAACATTGGAGGTGAAATTCAAAGACAGAGTTAAGAAGGGCACAGATCTCTTGCTGAAGCACTGCTAAGGGTGGGAAAAACAAACAATGCATCAGTATGAAGGCAGCCTGTCCGTCTGTGTAGACCAGAGGCACTAAGAGGTATTATTGCTATATTATTGCTACCAACATTTTCAATGCTGTGGCTTTTCTATTTTGTTTCCTTTTTTTTTCTCCCCCTTTGGTTGTTGTTGTTGTTTTGTTTTGTTTTGCTTTGTTTTGTTTTGCTTTACTGCTGGACCTCCAGGTATTTTGCAGAGGGTTTCAGTTATTGTGAGCCCTGTTTTAAAACTACAGTAATTGTGGCCCCGTGCAGGGATGTGGCTCAGCCTGGGACACACCCAGAGAGCAGCAGCAGGATCCAGAACAGCTCTCCGGGACACAGACCAGCACCCAGAACTGCTCGTACTTTTTTTTCCCTTGGGACCACTTTTATTTTATTTTATTTTGAAAAAAGAGTTTGGCTTCGCACATACCAATTTTATGAAAAGGAAACCCAAACCAAATATGATTTTTTTTAATAGGAAAAGGTTTCAGCCAACTCTGTATCTGTGACTCCGCATCCCTGTTCTCTGGCTTCTGATATTTCTCAGTGGAGAATACTCCAGGGAAAGCCTCTCTGGGCTGTATAAAACACATCCACATATGCAAAATAATAACAATAGTCTTAGGAGGGTGAATTCAGTGACCTGTCCTTCCTTTGCCGTTCCCTTCATTTATGCTCCCCCTCTTTCTGCACATTGATTTCCTATTCTTTTCTCACGGAGGTGACTGAGATTAAAGGTTTACTGTGGCTGATTATTCAGGAAAGTCCCACTTTCTAAATCTGGTTCTAATTAAAAAGGGGCGGGGGGAGGAAGGGAAAAAAACCCTTCTTACTGTACACACAGGCAGCCTAATCCATCCTGCTGACTTTCATAGGCATGAGTTTCTATCATAGTATTAATAAACTATTTTCCAAGATTTATGTTTCTTAACCCTCCTCACCCTAGAGATTTTTTCGGATGTAAGCTGTAGATGTCGCTTCAAGAAAAGATGGGCATCTGACTTAGGCCTGGACATCAGTTTATTTATGAGGGAGGGGGCCAGGAGTTCAACCCTTGTGTTCGTAACAGGGCTAAGCAAACAGCTCCAAACCAGCTTTAAGCCATTCTTAATAGACGGAGGAGCTGGTAACCCAACTCCCAACCATAGCTGGAGTTCACATTTAGGTTGTGATTTTACTCCATTCCCAAATGTCACTTTATCCCTGCTTTTCAGGAGCTTATTTTCAAAGATTTATGAAATGTGAGATGACAAACCTGGTGCAATAATGTTGTGGAGATTTTGCCCTTAACTCACCCTAGGAAATACTCTGCACAAATGGTGTGGAGGTAGCTTCCAAGAGTAGCCTTATTTCCCCTAGGAAAAAAGAAAATCTGAGCTGTGTGTCATTAAAATGAAAAACTCAAAGAGGGTAGGAGGGTACTGAGAAGGGCATTAATCAGAAGTGGTAAAAAAAAAAAAATGTTTTTTTTTTCTTGCCTGGGAAAAAAAGACACAAGGATGAAAAAGAAATGAATTTATAGGAGGACAGAATAGCTCTACCACAATTTGTCAATAAGTTACACAGCAGACAGCTTCCTCCACTCAGTCTGTCTTTACTATAGGGACAAAAAGGTTCCCATTACTTCCTTCTTGTCTATATTATAATTATTAATATTAGTTATTAATTATACAGAAAACCCAAACTGCATGCATAGATTATTACCTCAGTCCCTGGGAAGCTGATGGAACAGCTTATCCTGGAGGCCATCTCTAAGCATGTGGAAAACAAGAAGGTGATCAGGTGTAGTCAGCATGGATTCACCAAAGGGAAATCATGCTTAACCAACCTGATTGCATTCTGTGATGGGACAACTGGCTAGATAGATGAGGGGAGAGCAGTGGATATTGTCTACCTGGACTCCAGCAAGGCTTTTGACGCTGTCTCCCATTATAATATCCTCATAAGCAAGCTTAGGAAGTGCAGGCTTGAGGAGTGGACGGTGAGGTGGATTGAGAAGTGGCTGAACTGCAGGTCTCAGAGGTTTGTGCTCCGTGGCACAGTGTAGCTGGAGGCTGGGGGTCAGTACTGGGTCCAGTCTTGTTTAATTCATTTACCAGTGTCTTGAATGAAGGGGTACAGTACTTCCTCAGCGAGTTTGCTGGTGGCACAAAACCAGGAGGAGTGGCTGATCCACAAGAAGGCTGTGCTGCCATTCAGAAGGACCTGGACAGGCTGGAGAGATGGGCAGAGAGGAACCTCTTGAAATTCAACAAAAGCAAGTGCAGAGTCCTGGGGAGGAATAACCCCCAGCACCAGGACAGGCTTGGGGCTGACCTGCTGGAGAGCAGCTCTGTGGAGAAAGGGGTCCCAGTGGACACCAAGCTGACAACGAGCCAGTGCTGGGCCAAGAAGGCTGCTGGTATCCTGGGCTGCATTAGGAAAAACACGGCCAGCAGGTCGGGGAGGTGATCCTCCCCCAGGAGTCAGCCCTGATGAGGCCTTGCCTGGAGTGCAGTGCCCAACTCCAGGCCCTCCAGTGCGAGGGGGACCTGGAGCTCTTGGAGGGAGTCTAGCAGAGAGCGGTCAAAGTGATGGGATGGGAGCTTCTCTCACATGAGGAAAGGCTGAGGGAGTTGGGCCTGTTCAGCCTGGAGGAGAGAAGACTCAGGGGGGATCTGATCAATGTTTATCTAATGAAATTGGGGAAATTGCAAGAAAAAGTTGATCTCAGCCACATTTCTAGAGAAGCCCATCTCATAGATTCTCATGTTTTTTCACTAACCCGAATACACAACACCCACCAGTGCTGCAAATCTGCAGCAGATCTCCTGTGGACCACTGAACACCAAAGATGCTGGGGGTAACAAGCTGGCAGTTAATGGGAGTGCTAGGTTTCCTTCTACACCCTCTCTGAATCTACCGCACAACCTAGAAAAGCACTTTTAAAAGAGTGAGAAAAGGGAGTGGAGGAGTATCATCTGCAGCCACTGTTCTGCTGCAAACCCATACTATCCTCATAACAAAGTGGCCTGTGAACACAGAAAATCAAAAGTAGTTGCTCAGGAGCCAGAAAAATAAAAATAAATAAAATAAAATAATAATAATAATTTTTAAAAATCATCAAATATAGTGTTCTTCCTAGCAAACAGAGAAATAGAAGAGGGAGGTGAGGCTCCTGGCCAGACAGATATCTTCCTCAGGACACCGCAGAAATGGAAAATTGAAGAAGGTGTTCATTGAAGTATGTATGTGATCTTTGGGCAATAGTTCATCTTCAGGACACAGTAGAAGCTTGAGGCATAGCAAAGCTTTCAGGAATGTCAATATTTCAAATCTGGGGCAAACAGATTTAAAACAAACAAATAAACAGTCATAAACACATATCCAAGGTCTCTTCTCTCTTGGCAATAAATACTCATACAGCAATTTGATTTTTCCTGGCTCATCTGCTTCTTTAAGCCTCAGAGGCATTGCTGAAGCAGTAGACACTGGGGGCAGAAGGATGACCATGCCCTCTGTCATGAGAAATACTCATACGATGGACCCTACACAGAGAAGAGAGTGTCTCTGACCAGGAAGGAAACCTTGAGTTAATGGACGTTATGGAGATCTCCTTATGGAGATCCAGGCTCTTAACAATGGATGGAAAAAAATGCTAAAAAAATAAAAAGATAATATGAATTATCACTACAGTCAATGCATGAGAGCACAGAAGTGCAAACATCAGGCTTGATTTCTTTCTGATTAGATGGTATGAGAAAAAAAAAGAGAGATAATAAGTCATCAGTAAGAAAGAATTATACCAACATATTGGTTTCACATGTAGTTTATGTATTTGATGCTTTGCATATGTATTCTCTCCTAGCACATTTACAGAAAAGAAAAAAAATCTATCAAAAATCCCTTTGTTATTACTTAAAGTTTAACTTCTTAGGAGTATTGTACAGCCTCCGAGGTCAAGAGGGTGAAGACATCACTGTAGAGGCATCAGAGTTGGTGGTTGCATTAAACAACATTGGACATGTTCATATAAAAACAACCATTGGGATGTTTCCATGCCACGTATGTTTGCGTAAATATCTGCATGTATTTATAACCCACCTCTCCTCGTAAAGATATAAAGCTATCTTCTTGGTGATTTACATTGTGTATCTGCAATCTGCTGCAAGGTCAAAGCAACTCAACTGAGGTCTATGGAGCTACTCCAGATTTACACTAGTCTAATAAAGATCAAAATCTAGCCCTGCATATTACCCTTCCTATTCACAAGCGTATTTTTATGTTTGTGTTATCTTCTGCCTTGTTACATTCCTGAAGAGTTTTTGTGCTAACATAGTTGGACTACAAGGTTTTCTCTAATCATGTAATCTTGGCCCTTTTTTAGGAGGAGAGTTAACAGCTGGGTTAAATTACAAAAATGACAGTATTATATGACTAGCAGCATCAGTATCTAAAAACTAATCTGAGTATCAACCACTGCTGAGCATCTAATTACATTAATGAAATCCTACAAAAGTTCCACTTCATTCAAATATTTTACTGTGAAACTGAAAACATAAATTATTCAGAGGACTTGAGGAAACCAGCTCTCTCTGCAAACTGCACTTCCAGCAGTCTCCCCACTAGGTCTCCCCACTAGTAAACATAACACTCTCTCTTCCTGATGATATTTGAGCAGTAGAGGTGCCTTGCCCAAGGCCTGCAGAAAATCAGTTTCAGAAGCAGGTTGTGATTGCAGGAGTTCCTCACCCATTCACTCATCCATTGAACCATTTAATTCAATCTGAAAAAACATGTATTCATACTCAAAGTGTTGTGCCTATAATGTACACCTTAGTTTATAGTCCTTGGAAAGGTTTTAAAGAAAAAAATAAATTAACTGCCATAGATTACTTCAGAATATTCTATTCTATCTCGGAGCAGGATGATTCTTCAAGGTGCAGTTTATGTTTGCATTCTGTCAGTCTGTTTGTAGGTAAGTTAAATAATTGTGAAAATCTTAGTTCCAGCCATAGCCCCTTTCACCACCAGTATTTTAGTCATACCTTAACCTATATAATTTTCTTCAATGAGAGTGTTTACACTTCCAAACACCTATTGTGAATACCAGCTGGCTTTAAATGTAAAAATGACAAAAGAAGAAGGAAAATAGAAGACACAAAAGCTTTTTAAAGAGAATTCCCTCCACCTGAGTCCTAGCGAAAGAGATATGGTAAATAATTCTGAATGAGCTTTTTAAATACCTGACATCAGGGATTCAAAAAAAAAAAAAAAGTTGATTAATACAGCTTGATATAGTTCCCCAGCCAAAGTGGCTAGATCCTTACAGACTAATGTTCTTAGAGACACAAAGAAATGAAAATGTTATCTCTCTTTTAGCTGTAATCTCTGATTAGAACGTTTAATCAATTAGCATTGCTGTTGTCAAAACTTGCTCCCAACAAAGGATGAGAAAACCTGCCGGAGGGGGATTGCAACGGCTGGCCAATTCCAAACCATGCAGTGAGGTGGGAGACTCGTCCCTGCAAGAAACGTCATGTTTTACTAGGGTGCAACACCGAGTTTTGTGTCATGAGATGAGAGCACTTTTCTGGCATTATTCATCTCGGAAGCACTAGCAGAATATCAAATAACCCCCAAAAGAAGAAAAGCTTAATGTCAAAAATTGGAAGTGTCAAATTACACTGGAGACGGTGTCTTTTTCTTTTCCACTTTCAGAAAGCAGGGGATTTGTGATCTTTGGAAAGTGCACTGCTGCTGCTGCTGTTGAAAGGACAAAAAAAAAAACGTTTGTAGGCCAACTGTGAAAAACTTGCTGCATGTTTTCCTTGCTCTATGAGTCACCTGGGGTTTAGTCTCAGAGCTGGTCATTATTGGAATTCCAACAAAAATGACAAGAATTCTTTTTCGTTTTCTTTCTTTCTTGCTCTTTTTTTTTTTTTTCAGTGAGGTTTATTATCTCTCTCATTAACCCGACCTTTGTGTTACAGAGTTCTCTGAGGTCTCAGACAAGAACAGGATCTCATTGTGCTAAGTACTGTACAAACATATAACAGCTCATATAAATAGGCAGGGGATTGAGCTACAAAGAGGAGAAGGAAGAAAATACAATTGTTTCCATTTCATACATGGCAACCTCAGACCCAGAGAGGCTTTATGACTTACTTAAAGCTGGGGACAATGTCCATGGTTTAAAAATTCACCCATGTTTCCTGTGTGAGACTATGCAGCGTTAACCACAAAATTACCTTTCCTTTCCACCTACCTATCTGCTTATGAACGCAGGGCCTGTCATGCAATCCTTGATGGTTTCCTGAAGCGCAGCAGGGTTTATTGTTTGGCTCTGGCCCTCCATCAAAACCTTCCTCAGAGACCTCTGCTTTGCAGCTCCTGAGCCATCAGCTGCCGTGCTTGTCTGTCCACTGCAGGGAATTACCCGGGTCCCCTGCCTGAGCCATCGCTTTATCTGCACCACAGACATAGCTTCCATGTGGTGTAATCCTGGTACCTGGCCAGATGGGTGTATTGACTACAAATATTTCTTCATGAGAAATTCAAATGCAGGCCATGGCAAACACATGTTTGAATGGAAATCATTTATTTGAGGGCAGCGAGGCATTCGGGGGGCTTTGATAAGACTTTAGGTAAGGCTTCTCCACGGTGGGTGGCTACAGAAAGTAGCTCACCATTTCGGGATGAGGGAGAAAGCATGTTCTTGGCTTAAAACAGCCAAGTAACAGCCGGTACAGTGTAACCCCCAGAGCAAAGGCAAGACAACCCCAGGGATTGTTCTCATGTCAGAGCTGCAGAGCAGTGAGATTTAATGTGTTGGCTTTTTTAATGAGTTGCAGAAAGAAGTGGACAGTGAGGTGATGAAATTTCCTGAAGTGCTGACAGACTAAGGCGTTCTGACTTAGTTATGGGAAATGCTGGAATATGCATGTTAATTGGTATGACTGTTTAGGGTTGTATTCAAGCGTGCAGTGTTCTTGGAAAGAACTGTATTGGTTTCATGTGCACCTTTTTGATGTGGTCTTCATTCCTGAGCCACGACTCCGTCTCTTAAGGATTGGAGAAGACAAACAACCATGGAGAATGCAACAAGAGCAACACTAGAGAGGCCCGGGCTGGATTAGCAGGGGTCTAAAGGGAGCTCTTACACTTGTAGGATGTCCCAGGGAAAACAGGAGCAGAGCAAGAGCTGCCAGGAGCAGGGGCAATGTTCACTGAACCACAAGGAGATGACAGCTGTTGCACTCCTCTTTGCGTAAAGCGCCCGAATTTCATCCCCCAAATCATAGCCTAAAAGCTATGGACAGAGATACACATTATTTTCTACCAACATATCACTCAGCTCAGAAAAAAATTAATTAAAGACAACAGTATGTCTATCAGTAAGACGGGAAGAAATACTGGCACCAGACACCTGAGTATTGCAGTGCAATGGCACAACAGAGACAGCCAGAGCTCTAGCATGGGCTGGGGAAACAGGGCAAGCCTAGGGATATTAAATGAAAAAGCAGCTCCACAGTAGCACATCCCAAGTGTACTTGAAAGAGACAGCCACGCAAAATTAACCAGAACAAGACTGATTAACACAGGCTGCAGAGAGAGCAGCGGGGTCATTCAGCTGTTCAAAACTCCCCACGACAAGTCTGTGAAGAGACTGGCTGGGTCCTGAGGAATTTTCAGAAGTCTAAGACCATAACCAAGAGGATAGCAGGAATAGTGAATAGTTTCTTTCTTTCTTTCTTTCTTTCTTTCTTTCTTTCTTTCTTTCTTTCTTTCTTTCTTTCTTTCTTTCTTTCTTTCTTTCTTTCTTTCTTTCTTTCTCTTTCTTTCTTTCTTTCTTTCTTTCTTTCTTTTCTTTCTTTTCTTTCTTTCTTTTTTCTTTCTTTCTTTCTTTCTTTCTTTCTTTCTTTCTTTCTTTTTCTTTCTTTCTTTCTTTCTTTCTTTCTTTTCATAAGATTATTTAATTCACCCACAATCTTCCAATTCCGACTTGCAAATATCTAAATAAGCCAAAGAAACTGTGAATTGAATTCTAAGTATTTTTATACCATTTGCAAATTGAAAGTCGGGATCTCTCAGGCTGTCTCACAGTGTTACAGAAGCTTTCTCAAAATTAGGAACCCAGAGCACTTTTCAGGGGTGACTCATCCTCAGATTTTTGCAGATTTCTGTGAGGGACAGGCAACTACCCCTAAAAATTGACTGTGGATCCTTCCTTGTTTTATTTTGTGACCTAATCTGTGTCAGTCTGAATGTACTGACATGTAACAAAGATTGAGGACTAAAGTAATAAACTAAATTAGAGTTTTTCTGTTGTTGGAGCTGACAATGGATTAATAAAAGGGCCATATTCAAACCTCAGTCCCATGCTTTACTCATTCCTCTAATAGCCGAAAGGCTGTTGTGTTAGAAAAGGGTGTAATAAGGACATGTTGTCCTAGACATTGTGTTTCCTAACATTCTGTTAACTGGACACATTTTTGTGGGTTAATAACCTCACTTGTTTTCTGATGCTTACATTCAATTGCAAAAGCAGCTGAGAGGAAAAAAATGCAAAGAAAGACTAGAATAAAAGCCAAGAAAACCTTCTGTGGAAGTGTAGGTGTTTGGACATGATAGCCTTTTGGCAACTTCAGATGTTGCTTTTTTTTTTTTTCCTAGGTGTTTAAAGAAAAGCAATTACCTCTGTGATGACACTTAATATGCCAAAATTCAGCCTCAAGCAGTTTTTTATGGCTGTGTTATAAACTCCAGAAACTACAGAGTACACTGGATCCACTGAAAGATGTTCCAGTGTAGCAGTTCTAACAGGAAACCTGTGGTTACACTGGCATCTGAAAATTCTTGAAAAAAGACAAATAAGCAAGCAAAAAAACTAGTGGGTTAGGGGGGTGGAAATGCTGCATGATTGGCCAGGGATATGTAATAAATGGGTTGGGATTCTTTGCCTTTTTGAAGCTTATCTTTAAATTTTGGTGCACATTTTGCCCCTTTTGTGCTCGTTGCTTTGAACAGCAGACATGGCTTTCACCAAGGGGGTGGAAGGAGGAAACAGGGGGGGTGCTGATACAATCAAAAAAGGGTTGTGCCTTGGGGTTTGCATACCCTGGGCAATAGCACTGTATGCAGTGGATGTTTATTCCTGCTGCTGCTGTGTTCAGGTTATGATCTTACATATATGATCTTAGTCTTATGATCTTACTTTTATGATCTTAAGGCTCTTACACTCAACCCCGTCTGCTTCCCGTCCCCCTAGTCTGCACCATGGACATCTGGTGTGCCCTTGAGAAGACACAGACCACTGCAGGTCTGGATCCCAAATCAATGCTGGCTGAGGCCATTGGAAAAATACAAGTGGCTTTATAACAGACATTTGACATCGGGAGGGTTTTGTCTATTGTTATATTAATGAGTTAATTAACATTCATAACAAAAATATTAGTTCAAGACAGTATACAGAAAAGCAAATAAATGTGCCAGGGCCTGAAGCATGGGAGATATTGAGGAGTTTTCCTGTATTATGATACCTACCCTGTCCTGGGTTGTAAACCAGAAAAGAGGAATCTTTGCACAAAATTGGGGCCAGAACAGAAATTCCATCTGATCATGACCCTGGTTTTCCCATGTATGTTCCCTGCATGCATCGATCAATATTTTCTCTGGTATTTCAGTAACTGTGAACTGATTCTAAGAACCCACAAGTTACAACACTAAACAGTGTTTTCAGATATGCTTATGATGTTTATTTTAAGGATATGTCTAAATGTATCCTTCTAATTGCTTCATGGAAAAACAAGTTTACTTTATGGTTTGAGGGTGTAAGGCTGGGTATCATATTACTCCTGTATTTGTATAGGAGTGACTATTCAAATGGTTGTGATAAGCTACCGAGCCTGAAGAGCTGCAATTAGATGTTTCCAGAAGCTTGTGCCATCAGTCAGCACAAGGTGAAACAGATTTTATAAAAACACTGCACCACGCTGCTTGGAAATTAAAAATAATAATAATAATTGTTAAAATAATGCCCCTTTCACAAGCATCAAGCTGTCTTTTTTCTTTTATTTTTTTTTTTCCCAAGACTCTTTCCATGTTTTAATATCACTTTTTAATAACAATGTGTTTAGCGATGTTTTGGAAAGTCATATTTCATACTTAAAAAGAAAAGAATTTAAAGACTGTGTGCTTAAATTTTGTGTTTAATCCATCTCTGTAATTGAACTGATTTAAAAATATGTATTTTTAAAGTAGAACAGACTCAATGAAGTGAATAAACATGGATTCTGACTGATTTTGCTGTTAAAATAAAAGCAAAATCCAAAATGAAACCTTGTTTTCAGCATTTCCAGAATTCAAAGGAGAAAGAAGTAGCTCTCCTTCCTCAAACCAGCCTGCTTCATAAAGGTGTTCTCCCAGCAGTGTAAATGAAGGTGCTTATTCAAACTTGCAAACAAAATCCAGGAAGATCCTTTTGGCGCTTGGTATAGAGCCATTATGCAGGTGATTAACCCATTAATTTTCAAATGTGTACGTTGTCAAATATGACAAAACAAACGAGAGGAGGATGAAAGCAAAGTTGTCAATTACGACGTTGTACAAAGGAGTCAGCCCAAATTTAAGTGACAGACCTTTCTTTTCCCTTTAGGTTAATACTGCTTAAATTGCACCAAGCAATTTGCCACATATGATGCAAGTTAAATGCCACTCCTGCAAACTCCATGGAGAATTCTGCTGGCTCAAAGCACTCGCAAGTGGCAAGACTGAATCAACCAACTTCAATTGAAATGTATATTTAACTGGATATTGCATTTCCTTTGACTTAAAATGCAAATTGCAACTAACTTAGACAGATCTAGCTTTGGATGTGGGAAATGTGATTCAGAAGTCATTCAATCAAATGGAAGTCAGGGCTCCAAAGCTTAGTTTCTGTTTCAACCACTGATTTATAAAACTACTGTTAGACAATAATGTTTTTATGCTCTTCTCTTTGTGTTAACCAGCTTTTAATTTAAGTCTGAATAATTTAAGCAATGATTTGGAATCCCAGCGTAAGAAATTCTATTCTAAGCAGTTGCTAGATTGCAATATATTGCAAATATATATATGTGTTATACATACACTCACACACACTTTAAATATGTTTGGGATCAGATCTCAAGGTTTTGAATGTTATTGTTTGATGAAGATATAATTCAGACAATATAAAGACAGTTTGTTTGGAGGTAACCAAAGAAACCCTGGCACTATCCATCTTTTATCTCATCAGCTATCTTCAGCATAATAAAACATTTTCAGAGAGAAAAAAAAATATTTTCAAGACATCACTCCAGAAATATCAGAAAGACATTATTTGAAATATCCAGAGTAAATTTTAGAGCTGAAAAAAATGGTATCAGCTTCTGTTGTCCCTCTTTGAACATGATTTGTTTTTTTTTCCTTTTACTTGGTGATCAGAATTGCTCAGATGCCTGCTTTACCAGTCGAAAAACTTCAGTGGAGAAACACCACCCTAAAAACTACAAAAAATAAAATAAAATAAAATAAATTCTTAAGCTATTATTAACACCTGCACACAAGAAAACAGAGTTTCAATCATCACATTTCTTTCCCTTTCTGATTATTTTCCTCTTACCAGTTCACTTTGTCTGGATTGTGGAAGTGAAAAAGTTACTGTCATTTGCGTTTATCTTTTTTCATTCCTGGCAAAACAGAATTTGGGAGGTGGGGAGGGGAGGACTTTAATTACATAAGATAATTCTTTTAATTTGAAAACTTAATATCTACCTGTTTATACTTTCTTACATGCTTGATTAAAAAAAAAAAAAAGTTGTTTATTTGTTTTACAAAATCCAAAATTGGCCTGAACAAGCCCACAGAAAAGCCAGTTAATAAAATTACTCAGTCTTTATGCTTCTCCCTAAAGATTGCACAGAGCAAGCAGGAGAATACACACATGAAGGAGTGTCTGTCTCTCTCAAACCCAACACTGAATGATCTCATGTTTCTCCTGTCTTTTTATATTGTTGTTGGAAACCTTTACCTAAAAATAAAGACGGGGGGGGGGGGGGGGGGGGGGGGGGGGGAAGAGAGAGAGAGAGAGAGAGAGAGAGGAGTTCATCTGCCTTTCTGACAGACATGTGCTTTTTGGTGGCTAGGAAATTCTGTTCTTTCTTCTTCTTTCTTCATCTGTGTGGGCTTGTGCTAGCATCATCCCTCTGCCTCCAACATTGGACAACCTGCACCACTGATAAGCTATGTAAAAGCCAACTTATGCTATGTAAAAGCCAACTTACAGCTTAACAGAAGGACTGAAGAAAACTCTATTGAAGGGAAAAGAAGTGACATTGGGTCTGAAGACTTGGAAGGGACCTTTCTGCTCAGCAGATTGTGAAGCCAGCCCCTTCAGTGGAAGTGACAGCTGGCATGAGCTGTGAAACCAGGCTTCAAGGAGGGCAGGACAAGACAAACAGGGCAGATGCTTCTCTTGGGAGGGGAGGCAGCAGCAAGGTGAGATGGGAGCTCACAACATCTCCGTTTTCACCCAGGCACCGCTCCAGCGTCTGCTGAATCAAGCCCAGAGCTGGAGGCACCGTTTCAAGCCTGTGTGGGGGCAACAGAGGTAAGTGGGGAGACAGCCTGCTCCCTGGCCACGGGCTGCTTGGAAGAGATCCTGAACAAGGAGCGAGGGTGAAGCTGCCCTCCTTCCAGGTGCAGCTGCTGCTGCTCACCCTGTCCCGTTCCTCCTTCTCCCTTGCTCATCTTGTGGGTACAGAGCCCATCTGAGGAAAGGCAGCCCCACAAAGCCACGGTGCACCTCTGCATACAGGACCATGCTTGGCTGTGTCATGGTCAGAGCAGAACATGCTCAGGGGCAAGGAGCTGAGGAAGGGACAGCAGATGCCACGTCACACAAGCATTATTCCACGTGGACATTTACTACCTTCTTCTAATCTGCCTTTCTTCCCACGCCAGGGCTGATGCAAAACCAAGAATGAGTCCTTTGATTTCTTTAGGACCCTTTTGGCCCAAGCTATTGCCTGCAGTGATGTTCTGCATTTGAATCCAAGCCCTAGTGGGAATAGTGAAGGTAAATCAAGGACACCTATACCCCGTGATTTGCTCTGTGCTGTTTGTAGCCTGAAGAAGCTGCTTTTCTTGGCATTCAGCACCTTGAAAGAGAACACTCTGCATTTTCCTGCAGACAGATCTGCAGAAGGAAAATACACTTCTCTCCCCCCCAACCCCCCACCCCCCCAAATCTGATTTTACACACTAGTCTTTCTGCTAGTGAAGGAAAGCAAAGGAGTAGTCACCAACATTAATGTTACACTTGCTATTAGAAGTTGCTATGGAGAAAAGCTTCTTGTGTTTCCCAGAAGGCATCAGCAACTTTCATATTTATTGAGCATAATCTGCCTTTTGCATTATCCTCTTTGAATTCTACCACACCAATAATAACTCTAATCGTACCATTAGCAATTACCTCCAAGGTTTCCTGACAGATTCTCCTTTATTACTAACTGGTAGCTGTTCACAGAAAGACATTTTCTTGTTTCCCATAACCATACACATCTTTAGTGTAGTACTATTTGAAACATGACCAAAGAAATCAAAATCTTACTGAATAAACTAAGAATTTATATATTTACACCGAGAAAGTTGTATGATTTAGAGCACAAATGGAATTTCTAAAGAGACAAACACTACTTTTACTTTCTGATGTCCTCTACACTGGCATAGAGATGGTTTGCAAACTTAGCAAGTACTGCTCATGCTCCAGAAGATCTAGTGGGAATTTTGGATCATGCAAAGCCTTTGTTAACATATTAGACCTTGGGCTGGTTAAAATTGAAATGGGTTAAATCATGACTAGGGTGGCTTTGTTGGACCCAAACTGATAACATTAGAGCCAACATTACCACTACTGAATGTTCCCCCAAAGCAGAACAAAGATGACCAAATTATTCTGATTGGTGTTTGAGATTTATCCCTCTGCAGCCTAGAAAACTGTTAACATAATTTTAAGATGGTTTTCTTGGCATATGTAGATCAGGCTTTAATGGAGCAACGGTGAAAAGAGTAAAGTAAAGAGCAGCAGCCCTCACCCTCACCCTCTCCTCCCCCTGTACAATGTACGGCTCTGGAATCCCAACTGCTACAGATCCAAGCATTGCCTGGGCTGTTATCTGTTGTGGGCCAAATGAAAATTCATTACTCAGATACCCCTGCATGTTGGAGCTCTGGTTGCTATCTAAGTCTCTGTGTTGTGGCTGAGAACCATCTGGAGTAAATCAAACGAAATAAAACCTCTATTAACTGAACCTTAAATATCCAGAGCTCACCGTTATCACAGTCAAACACCCTGACACTGCAAAAATATCTCTGCTTGGTACAGAATTCTGTTTCTCGTGCTTCTTCGCCATTGTCACAATGCTCAGGAAATCGAGACTGAGCTGTTTGCCTGCATCCTGAAATATTTTGAACCACATTGTTATGTAGCATGGTTGTGGGGGCTGACCCACGCCAAGCCACTGAAAGGATCAGGGTCCAGCTACAAACCAAACTCTTAAATACAGTGAGCATCTCTAATCATAGTGGTCTTGTTAACACCACTTTGCAAAAAAACAAGTGTTGTAAAAAAAGTAAAATCTTATTCGACTGTAGCAAAACAGAGATTTCTGAAAATGAGGAACTGTGGGGAGCTAATATACAAGGAACTTCCCAGTGGAACAAATTGGGTTTGTGCACTCACAAGAAAATGAGGAATTTTAATAAAAAGCACACAAAACCTGACTGTCTGTTACATGAGGCAAAACCCTATATAAGAGACTACGGTGGCCTGATGGCAAACCGCCTCTGAAAGTGCTCCCTACCCAGAACCTCTGTTGGCAAGCAGCCACCTCGAGCTAGACCAAAATAATAATTAATAACAATAATAATAATAATAGTTTAGAGACAATAAATGAGGTTGTTTAAAATGTATTTTTTAAGTGCATAGCCAGAAAGAGTGCTTATATTGGAAAGAGGAGTATTCTCCAAAAGAGGAAGTATGGAAACAACACAATTTGGGATATTTCTAACTAGCTTATATGAGCAGCTGCACATGTATAGAACGAGGGAAAGCTACACTAGCAGGGACTGAAGGACTGTAAACTGGATGAGTTAGTGGTTCTTCTCATCTCTGATTTCTGAGAGGCTGTGCAAAATAACCCCATGAAAAATTGTTGTATGGATTTAATTTCTTCATCTGCTATATGAATATCCTTCCAACATCTGTATTATTCTAAAATATTATTTGATTTGGTTATTACAACTCTCCGTGCATCACATATGTATATATATATATTTATACAAATAAAAATTGTTGTCCTCCTCCCAAAGGGTTGGAGCCGATACAATCTGCAGAGGAATTAGGAGCATCCAAATAAATTCCCCACCCCCCCTCCTCCTGCGTAACATTTCCGGGACCCTGATGGCATTCTCTGCAGAGCTAATATCAGCTCGAAATGCAATCAGAGTAATTGCGAACCCCGTGAAAGAACCCTGAATGTAATTAAATAAAGGAAAGGAGAAAAAAAAATGCCTGTAACCTTGGAGGGCTGGCTGGAATCCGGAGCGGAATGTGCTCGCTCCAGCCCCCGCTGCCCACCCCAGCGCATCCCGTGCCCTGGGTAAGAAAGTGCAACCGCCGGGAATGTGCTGGACAGGGCTGGGTGTAAAAGCGCGTTTGGGCTGAGGATTTTTAGCTCTCTCCAGATCACAGATTGCAGCCAGCCGTGAGCTCACGCCCAGCACGACCGGCCGGGAACAGCGGGTGCATGCGGGAGGACTCCAGGACAGCCCCACGCGTGCGGGAGCGCGGTGCGGGGTGCGGTGCTGCGGGAAGAGCCGGAGCTTGTGTCACGTTGCGAGCATCCCTCGTCAAAGTCATAGGGCACAACTCAGCCTAGCCCCGAAACAGCTTTAGCATGGAGCACTCTCTCGCCTTTACTCTACCAAGTAAAAACAAAAAAGGTCCTTAATCGTATTTTTTTTTCTTGGAAAAAAAAATAATAATCAATTGATGGAAATGCAAGTCTTCTTTAAATAAATGTTGTTTGAGAAGTAAAGATATCAGCCAGGTGATCCCAAAGTCCGGCACTCCAACCATCAGTTTGCACAAATTTAAGTCTGTAACTCAAAAGCAGTTTATTGATTGGTTTATTATATCAACCTGGATAATCAAACTGGGATGCGGCAACTACAGGAGACAAAAAAAATAAAAAAATCAATCGCGAAACTGCGATAATTCTGATAATTCAGAGGACTCGGGATAGATTTGGAAAATAAAGACGGGAAGCCAAGTGGAAAAAAATAACAGACGGCAGATAATCATAATTTGTCTTTCAGCAAGCGTTGGACACATCCCCACACTGTGAATGTACTGCATAAATAGTAGGATTTTTATAGGAGCTCCGTTTGAGCACGGGATAATTCAGTGCATTTTCCATCTCCCATCCCGTCTTGTGTTTCCTGGATTTGTGGAGAAAAAACGAACGTGTGAGAAAAATGACAAATAAAACTTTTTTATCTGCATATAGTGCATATGAAAATGAACTCAGCTTATGGTTTATATGGGGAGATGGGTGTGCGTGGGCAGTCTCTGGGAGTAATCGGGTCTTCGAATCTAAATCAATGCAGGAGCTTTTCCACACATATTTTTCTCGCTGAAGTGGATCGTTTTGAAATATTCCTAGCCCAGACGAGCCGGAAGGTGTGTGCGATAGCTAAAAGTCACTGCAGCAATTTCGATGGAAATCGTTTGCGAACGGAAAAACGGCCGGGATAAAGAAAAACGGAGGTCACGGATCATCACTTACTCCCATTTTTTGGGGGAAAAAAAAAAAAAAAAAAAAAAGAGGAAAAAAAGAAGGGGGGGGTGGGAAGGAACCCAGATATTTGCGAAGTCCTGGGGATTTCGTGCCGCTCCGGCCCCCGACGGGGCGGGGGCTTGGGGCCGGCCGGGCACCCACCCCTTCGCCCGTCTGGGGGCAAACCCCTAATTTTTTGTCCACGTTATTTTCGGGCAGTGGATGTGGGGTGTCCCCCTGTGTCGGCTCGGGACAGCTCCCAGCAGCACGGCGCCAGCAGGTGCCCACGGTTTCTCTTCCCGGGGCCCGATTCTGCGCTCTCGGGAAGCAGCGACGGCTGCACTCACTTAGAGGGAAGGAAGGTCTGGCCCTTGTGTCCCGGACACAGGGGGACTCTTTGGGACCAGGGGTCCCACCCGCGGTCCCCCTGGCCGCGCACAGAAGCCGGCACCACGCACCCCCGCGGTCCCGCTCCTCTCCGCAGCCAGGGGCCGTGCATCGCCTCCGAAAAGCGAGCCTCCATCCCATCGTCTCGATGGCGGTTTTTCTGCATGTAAATATATCCTCGCAAACAGCTCTTTCCTCCCCCGAAACTTTCCCATGTGTTTATTTAAAAGTTATTACCTCGGAAAAAAAAAAAAAAAAGAAAAAAGTTTTCAGTCCTTAAGGGCAAAACTGCTAACTGCTCTGAGCAGGGAGACATCTGATCTCTCCCAGCTATCCCCTGCGCCTTGCCAAAGAGAGAATAAATATCTGATCGCAACTGAAATACCTGCGTAGAGAGAGGAAGAGAACAACCCTCGGCGGGTGGGAGAGGAGACGCTCGTATTATGCAATAATCACGGTTCATTGTACGCTCACTGTCTTACCGAGTGGATGACACCAGTGCGATAAATAGGAACCATTGTCGGGTGACACAGAGGACAATTATAACGCGTGATTGCACTTACTGCCCATTTCCAGCACGGAATATAGTGCAATTTTGCTTCATCGCAGCCACCTTCCCTATGCACCGGGAGCCGGGCTGCGTGAGCCGGGCAGGCTGAGCCCTCCCCTGGCCCCAGCTGCGGGACGGGGCCCCCCCGGGGTGGCCGAAGGATGCTCAGGGGAAGCCTTTCCCCCCCACCCCGAACCGCCCGGGAGCTGGCTCCGGAGCTAACAGCTGGGCTCCTCCGTCCACCAAAACTGCTTCGGAAACAGGAGTCCAAGAGACTCAAGAAGAGGACCTAGATAGAAGCGGCGGTAACCAGAGCTGACCCTCACAAGCTCTGATGTTTGGCTCCGCTCAATTCCTTTCTAGCGTCCGGGGATAAATGGATAATTTATATTATCGCAATGCCTTTCTCTTGGTTTCAGGTCTAATCTGGAGCAAAGCAATGAGACAAAAATTTCAGCAAAACTGCTACTTATTATCTCGGCGTGCACCTCGTTTCGGGGTAATACTGAGGCTTGATGCACACTCTGATGCCACTGTCCTGCCTTTTTTTTTTTTTTTTTTCCTAGCCAAATTAGAAGCTTTAGCTTAAAGACCTTTCTTAAAGGACTTCCACACGCCAGCTTCACGGCGGCTCGTTATAAAAAAATAAAATACATTAAAAAAAAATCAGTCGCCCCCCTTTAGGAAACGTCTTATTAATCAATTCGATCCTAAAAGTAGGGGAAACGCTTTGGGGGCTGTGTCTCCCGAAGAACAACGCGCTCCTCACTACTCGTGGGTATTTTATTCCCTTGAGAAGGACACGGGCTGGTGCTTTGCGTGGACTGGAGCCACAGGGAGGGCATCGTTCCTGTGGTGATCCGGATCGTCTCCCTCCGGATTTACACCGGTAAGAGGGGGATCTCCCTGCAGAAAAAGGACCTCCCCACAAGTCACCAGCGGCAGCTCTCAGAAACTTCACGCTGCGGCATTTCGCGGTGGGGATGCTGCCCGCGGCCCTTCGGATGGAGGAGCGAGGATGCTGCGGCGGTGCCTCCCCGTCGCCTCCCTCCGCCCCCGGGCTGGGAGAGGCAGGCGGAGGTGGGCCGGGGGGCAGCCCGGAGCCCGGGGGCAGCGGGGGAGGCTGGAGGCGGAGCTGGCCGGGACGGGCCGTCGCTGCTGCTGCTGCTGCTGGAGCCGGTCAAACTGCACAGCCACTTCCCCCAGGAGCTTCCCTTTCATCTCCCCGCTCCTGGCGCCTGCAAAACAGCCTCAGTTTGTCTGCGACGTCTCTCCTCCCCCTGCCCTCCCTCCCTCCCCGGCCCTCTCCAGCTGAGAGCCCCGCCGCGGCTGGCAGGGGCTGATGTTGCCGGAGGATGGGGGGAGGCCGAGGGGAGGGGGGCGCGGGGGGCTCCCGGGGCATCCTTGAGATCCGCCCGTGCTCACTGCCAGGCTTTCTGAGGGAGGCTGGGAGACGGGGGACACACGGGTGTGGGGCTGGGAAACAGCCCCGGGGAGAGGCCGGCCCGAGAACCAGACGGCCCCCGTCGAGCCCCGACGGTCGAGCCCCAACGGCCGGGACATGGACCGCCCTCCCCGGGAGCGGGGACACCCTGGGTACACGCAGGGGGGACCCCCACGCGGGGGACAGACCCCAGACTCACGTCGGTTCCCCGGGACGGGTCATTTCCCTGCTGGTCTGAGACTGGGCGCTCGCTCTGAAATCCTGGGTCCGGGAAAGCCTGAATTCCCAGAAATTTCTCCGAGCCCTGTCCTTGCGAGCTTTCCGTCCCGGCATTCAGTGCCGTGCGGGGCTTCTTTCTCCTATGTTTAATTGATAGGAGGAGGATGAAGGAGGGGAGGGGTGAGGGAGGAGAGAAACCTCCAAGTTCAGGCTTCGGACGGAAAAATGCTCAAACTCCTCTACGGGCTAACGCTGAAGAAGGGCAAACGCCATGAGCAAGCCCTGCCACGCTCTGCAATCCCCAGCACCCCTGTGGCACTCAAATCCAGCCAAACCGGGCTGGACGAGCCGACTTGTGCTCCTTGCTTCACGACGCACTGAGAAGCTTGTCCCTTGGTCCCCCTCCTTCCTCCAAACCTCCCAAGGGACGACAGCTCCCCAAACCCATGGGGACAGTGTCCAGGCCCCAGCCAGGCAGCCTGGGAGAGGAGCGGCACCCAAGGGACGTGAGCCCCGACTCGGTGTCACCGTGACCTGCCCTCCTGCGAGCTCTGCTTCCCCAGGCGCCCTTCCAGCGGGCATTGACTTTGGGAGCGCGGTATAATTATCTGTAGCATTTTCAGCAGCCCCACAATGGCTTTCCACGGACGGTGCATTGTTCTTGACACACATGCATTGTTCTTGTATGTCCATCAATTCTCATTTACTTGTCACGGTGCAGGAAGCATGGAGAAGGGAAGGGAAAGGGGGGTGGGGTGGGGGCTGGAGGGGAGAAGAGAGACAAACTCAGCCCCACAAGAGAGCTTGCAAGGCCGGGGCTGGGAACTGCATCTCGCTGCGAGTATCTCTCAGCAAAGAGAAGCATTCTGGTGAAGGAGACTGGGGTTAGTAGAAAGAGCTAGTGACGCCTAAGTTTGTGGGATCAACTATTATTTTCACTCATAAAAAAAAAAAAAAAAGAATCGGGGTCCTGTTGCTCAAAATGTAATCTGTCTTATTCGGCTTAGTTGGGCTAGTGAAAAGCACCACAACTCTTTGCAGATCTTGCCTGGCTTTAATCCTTAACCCATCGAAGTCTGCAGTAATACTGCTAGCAATAAATCACGAGTGTGCAAACCCTACTATTAGCCCCACTGATCAGTGGGGTTTTGTAACTTGGCTCCTCGTACAAATCCTCCCACTCTTCTTCCCACGCCACAAGCACTTGCCCCGGTCCCAATTTGTCGTGCGTGGCACCTGGCGAGGGGCAGTCGAGGCTGGAGAGGCTGCCGGGGAGGGGGGTGGATGAAGGGGACTGCAAGGGGTGGGGAGGACCCCTGGGACCAGCACAGCTCTCTCATTTCAGCTGCTTATTCAAGGCGCTTTCTGGCCTGGACTGGCTGGAGGAGCATGGGCCGAAGAAAATCCCAGCAGAACCAATTCCTGTCCCAAAAAGCTTCCAAACTGTCCTCTAGGAAATGTCAATAACACCCCAGCTGCGGAGCGAGTGGGACACCGTGCTTTGTATTAGGGGGACCGGGAACATCCAGGACTGCTGCATAGGCTAGCGGGAAGGTCGGAGTACCAAGCGAGAACCACATTAGCTGGTGAAAACCTGCATGTTTTGCGGAAGGGACATAATCGAAAAGGCTCGGGGAGCACAGACCTGCAGCTGTCCAAGACCAAGCCCGCAGCCTTGTCTGAGCCTCCCCTGGAGTCAGGGCACGGAGCGCGGAGCTGAGCGCCCAGCCCCAGACCGGGCAGATGCTCTGCCCCCTTTCCAGAGTGTTTTGGGTTATACAGCCTCGGTTGTAACCAGCACCAAAACGGATCCCAAACTCTGCGTTTTCTGGACGTTAAAAAAAACAGCGAAAGTTACGGGCACAGCATGAAATAACGCCCGGTGTAAGATTAAAATCATTACGAAAAGAACACTATGCATTTGCTTTTATCCACGCCGTAATTAGAAACGCCTTTAAAATGATACTCTTTATTCATACCACTGGTAGGAAGCCCAAAAGTGAGAGAATCGCTTTCATAGTACTAGTCTGATATGCCTCTTAATTAAGGACTCCGTGGCCCTAATTTATTAAAGCTCATCTATTCATCACGTGTGTAATTGACGCTGGAAAAATAATAATTAGAGATCTAACCTCCGCAGCGTGTTTTCCCTCAGCTCAGCTCCTGCTGCCGAGGAAACGCAAACAACCCCCTACTTTTTGGGGGGTAAAAATGCGAAGAACAAACTGCCGCGTTTCTTCGCTGAGCGAGGGTCCAGAACCCTTAGCATACACACAGACAGTGTCCTCGGGAAAAAATAAATAAGTAAATAAAAATCTCGGTTTTAGGGGATGCGGCCGGGGTCGGGCAGACCCCGGGGGTGGCGGCGGGGCTGGGGCGCGGCGGTGCCTGGGGGGCGTCGGGGGCGCGGCCGGGGGGAGACCGGGGACGGCCGGGAGGGGCCGGGCCGGCGGCGAGAGGAGGCAGAGCCGCGATCTTCTAAAGTTTTCCTCTTCGCCTAATCATCAGCCCTTAATTACCCCGGCGGCTCTTTTCTTGCTTTGCTCTGATTATAGCCCTTGGACGGCTCCTTAATGGCACGGCTCCGCTGGCTGCCCGTGTCATTAAGCGCTAATTCATTTCGGAGGGGACTCTGGGGGGGGGGGGGGGGGGGGGGGGGGCAGGGGGGGAGGGGTGAGGAGGGGGAACACCCCGAGCAAAATAAGCCCCGAGAAAAAAAAAAAAAAAAAAAAAGAAGTTAAAATAAATAAATAAATAAAGTTTCTCCCCACCCTCCCTCCCTCCCCCGAGCCAATGGCATGAGTCACCCCGCGACGTCAGGGCCCAGCTCGGCCTCTGATTGGCCCGCGGGGCGTTTACTCCACTTCCCAAAGGAGGAAAGAGCCGGGGAGCCCCCAGAGGGGGGAAAAAAGGGGGGCGGCTCCGCAGCGCCTCACTCGCGCAGTCCCCGCGCAGGGCCGGGTAGAGGCGCAGCGCAGCTCCCCGGGCGGCCCCGCTCCAGCCTTCCTCCTCACCCGCGATGGCTTCTCCTTCCAAGGCGAAGGAGGTTTTCTCCTCCGACGAGGAGGGCCCGGCGGCCGGCTCCGAGGAGCACCACAAAGTCAAGGTGTCCAGCTTGCCGTTCAGCGTGGAAGCCCTCATGTCCGACAAGAAACCCCCCAAAGAGCTGCCGCTGGCCGCGGCGGGGGGCAGCGCCGACGGGGCGGCCGTGGGCACCTCCAGGAACCTGCTGCTGCCGGGCCACGGCTCCCGGGACGCGCACAGCCCCCCCGGGGCTCTTACAAAAACCTTCGACACCGCCTCGGTTAAATCGGAGAACTCGGAGGACGGCACGTCCTGGATCCAAGAGGCCGGCAGATATTCGCCTCCGCCAAGTGAGTGGCCGGGGAAGCGGCGGAGGGCAGCGCAGGGCTTCGCGGTGCCCCCGCGGATGGGGAGCGAGGGGAGGTGGGCACCGGGAACCGGCCAGCGGGCTCCGGGTACCGGGCTCCGAGCCGCGGCCCCGAGCTGTGCGGTTCCCCAGGCACCGAGCTGCCCGGCAGCACGTTGGCCATATCCATCTAGACACTATATTTCTGTATATGTCGCTTTCTGCCTGTGTTTACATTTTATCTTCATGTTACTTGGGCGTTTATATACACACCACAGTTATATATTTACGCATCTATATATGATTGTATATATATATAAATATAAAATATTTTTTTAAAACCGTACAAAGATCGGGAGCTCCCTTTCCCTACATTCGGCTCCCCTGCTGCCACTTTGTACTTTTCTGTCATCCCCTTGCAGTGAGAACTGGAATTGCTCCATCTCGTTCTTGCTTATACGAAATGTTCAAAGCAATCTCCTCCTCGCTCTTAAATCCTAGAAATTCTTCCTTCGCATCTTGCGCGCTTTCGGTGCGCTGTCTCCCACTGCGGTCTGTCCTGGCCCGGTGGATCTGTCCTGCCTCTCTCATCCTCGCTGCAAGCAGCCTGTCAAAGTTTTCCGAGCTGGGCCTGACCTCTTTACCCTCCCGACCCCCCTCCCACCGTCGTGGGGACACAGATCCGGAGGTGACAGGTCACTTTTTAAACCCCTTTGGGGTTCTACCCGCGCTGCTGTGTCTGTGCTGAGTTGCATTTCGCTTTCGGCGAAATCTCCCCCTTCCCGTTTTTGTTTTAAAACTTAAATTGTATTTAAAAAAATGAAAAGAAAGAAATTAAGAGCCCAAAAACTACCTCCAAGAAAAGGTGAAAAGCGTAGCCCGGCAGTGCTAGACTCTGCCTTCCCATCGCCAAGAGCCTTGGCAGAGAGGCACCTGTATTAGCAGATCGATCTCCACTAATCTATGCATCCCTGGCTTGCCTGATGAAAACTAAATTCTCTACTTTATGCAAGTTAATGGCTTTGTCGATGCGAACTGTTTATCAGGACGGTCTTGCAGAACTTGCTCCTGTAAACTATTATTACAAGAAGGAAGTTTAGTGCTATTACATCTCCTCTGTTTTTAGACAGTTATTTCGATTTGGGTTTCAGACCCTTCTTTTCCTTTGCGATTATCCCGAATTAATTTGACTTCTAACGTGTTGGGAGAGAGACTGTGAGAGGGGCCGGGAGGAAAACAGGCCGCCCGTGTCACTGCGGAGTAGCTCCGCTTTGCGACTTTCATGTACCCTCGAGTACTCTGGAAATTCAGGAAAAGAAGCTTGTGCTCCTACCCAGACCCCCCCCCCCTCTACAAGACGGGGCCTAATCTTCTTTGGATACTTTTTTTTCTTCGAAATTCCACTATTTCTCTATTAAAATCGGTAGTTGTCGAGATCTGGAAAATAGCCTTGTAAAGGACTTCAATATCCAGGGAGTTCAGATCCCATGATTTCAGAGGGATTTGGGGCGAAAAACGATCAGTGGTAGGAGCCTTAGCTCGGGAAAGTCCTTCGGCCTTGATCATCTTCCTCATTTCCCTCTTCCCCGGCTCTCGGCCCCATCGGAGCCGCGGTGACAGTGCGGGGCAATGAGCGGTGCTCCCGCAGGACGCCCCATCTGTCCGTGGAGGGCTTTGATGTTAGGGCAAGCTCCTCGATCTATGATTATTAACATTACAGGTGGGATGAAGTAGGGAAGTGATGATTCTTGTCCGCCGTTGGCCAGAAAACAGACGATAAACAGGGCAAAAAATCAAAACAAAAAAAAGAGCGGAACAAATCACTGCAGCGAGTGCTTTAGGACTGACACGGTGTAAACAGAACTACAGGCTCTGCTCAGGCGACCGTCCCTGCTTCTTATCAGAGGCTGGCTGTCATTTAGGGGATGGTGGAAGAAAAAGCTGGTGGACGTTTGGGTTTATTCCGAGGGCACTATTTGTCTGGGATTTAGTTTAAAAGCTCGTTTTTGAAGTTTCCCCCGTGCATAGCAAAAGTCGGGATGAGTCGGGCTAACCCAAAACCCGGGGAAGGCGCTGGGATGGAGAGCGATCCCGGAGCGACCGTCGCCCTTGTAAACCCCATCCCTTCTGGAAGCAGCTGGCTTATAGCTGGGTCTTTGAAAATCCACAAAATAAATCGGTTTCGTTTTAAAAAGAGAGAGTGGAATAGCGGGGTAACCGGTAGTGAATTTGGTGTAGTTTGCGTCAAGTTTTAGGAGTGCACCAAATGTCACGGTTAGCAGCTTAGTTATTAAAATGCTCTCATGTGATCGTTAGATGGCATTTGACAAGTTGTTTTCTGAGAGGGATTTATTTTTTTCGTGTTCAGTATCTAGAAGAAGAGCAAGAAGAGAAATTTTGCTTTTTTTATGGAGCCGTTTTCTCCCTCCACTTTCTGAATTTTTTAACGCTTTCTTCGTGAGACTTTTTTAATTGCAAGATGCCCATTTGAACAGCTTCGCGGTCCAGTTTATTTAAAAATAAACACGTAAATAAGGGAAAGTTAAAACGTTTCAGAAAATACTGAGAAGTGTGTGAACTAGACATGTACAAAATTTAGCAGCTACTTATGAGAGACTGGGTGACATTTTCTGTATCAGGCTTGGGAGCCGGGGTGACTTGTATGTCCCGGGAGTGATCCCAAACATAGCCAAATTTCAAATTGCAAAGTTTTTCAAAACAGCAGAATGCTTTTAAATCATTCTTTTAATTTATTATAGAAATGTAAAATGAATTTAAAGACAACTCAGCCATGTGCCATCTCTGGAACAAGTGCCTAACCTGGTTAGGGTTATAAGGAAAGCACAAAAGGTAGCAGATTTCCTGACTTGTGTTGGGTATAGATGCTGCAGCTATGTGGCATCAATATGGCAGATGTCATAAAAACTAAGTATTGAATGAGAAGTGTGATGTTTTCTGCTTTTTTGATACTTGCTGAAAAACAGAAAATACTGCTTGAGGAAAAACAAACAAAACTTATTAAGTAGAGTGGAAAGCTGCTCTTGATTTCAATGGTAGAAGAAATAGCAAGAATAACACCCAATTATCCCAAACATAAAAGTTATCAGATCCTGTTCTTCAGCTGCTGGGATAAACTCACGGGGTTGACTTGTTGCTCTTGGTGGAGGAATCCTGGCATGGGCTTGTCTCTTGCAGCACGGTGCTTTTGTGAATCTCCTGCTTCCGCCTGTGTTTGTCCTGTGCTATGTTGGGGTTACTCTTCCAGTTCTGCAGCTACCAAGACAGCTATTTTGTGTGCTTTAGATCCCCACGATGTGACTGTTAAAGTGATCTACTGGGTGTCTCTGAATCCTTTGTGCCCTGTTTGCCTATGAGCTATCCCCTTAAAATCAGAGCCAAACTTTCACTTCCCTTGACATCTGCCGAAGTCCCGTAAACTTAAGTTTGTCTAGTAAGAGAATTGCAGTGTCATTTGTAAAAGATGGCCTGTTTTGAGGGTATCACCTGATGAGACACCCTCCCTATATGTATCCCCCTGGGCTCTCTCAAGTGCAACATGTCTCCCCAAAGCACCCAGGTCTCCCTGCCTTTGTGGTAACCGGCCTTTTCCTTCCTTGCAGGACACCTGAGTCCCACTGCCTGCACCCTGAGGAAGCACAAGACGAATAGGAAGCCCCGAACCCCATTCACCACTTCCCAGCTGCTGGCTCTGGAGCGCAAGTTCCGCCAGAAGCAGTATCTGTCCATCGCCGAGAGAGCAGAGTTCTCCAGCTCCCTCAACCTCACAGAGACCCAAGTCAAAATCTGGTTCCAGAATCGGAGGGCCAAGGCCAAGAGACTGCAGGAGGCTGAGCTAGAGAAGCTCAAAATGGCAGCGAAGCCCATGTTGCCGTCGGGGTTCAGCCTCCCTTTCCCTATCAACTCCCCCATCCAGGCCGCCTCACTGTATGGAACATCCTACCCTTTTCACAGACCTGTGCTTCCTATCCCGCCCGTTGGACTCTATGCTACTCCTGTTGGATATAGCATGTACCACTTATCCTAAGAAGATCAGAAAGACAAAGCGACAGCAAGACAGACTTCCTGGTGGATCTTGTCCAACCCTGAGAAGGCAGTACCCCAACCAGTACTGGCCGTTCTTACTGCAGGCTTCTAAATGCCATCCCGAGTGTACAGGAGTTCGCGTTAGCAAAGCAAGGCATCCTGTATGCTACAAGTTGGGTGTCTTCTGAGAGTGCTCTGAGCGCTCAGAATCTGATCCTCAGAGAAAAAAAATGTAAAAACAAAAAAAAAGAAAAAACATTTGAGCAAATGTAGGGTTTTTATACAGTGCATGTAAAAATAGAATAAAAAGGAATGGGTGAAAAAAAAATGTTTTATGGAGGCAGAGATTTCCCAACACCTTACATGATGGGGCCCAACGTGTGTTTAAAGTAAAAGGGGTACATGCCCTAAATCCACACTCTCAAGTGTCATCATTTACTATGGGGGCAGGGGGAGGGAAATAAAAAGGTATAATTAAGGTGTTTGGGAGGGTTTTGTTTTCTTTGTCGTTGTTCTATGTTTTTTAAAGAAAGCAGAGCCTTTAGATACAGACACCGTGTAAATAGAAATTAGGCCCAGTAGAGTCTGAGTGAAGTTCAGAGCCAGCAAGTTCCTGCATTTCTGGGGGTAGGGAAATTTTTTTTGCATCCCAAACATCGACAGGCCTTTGCAACAAGATGAGGGACCCTTAAATGCAGAAAGTAAAGCAACAGCTTTATCCACCATTGGCTCTTGTAATGCCTTTATCTGTGTAAATTAAAATTTATTGTTTGTAAAGCACTGTGAGGGGAGATAGAGTGCAAGGGAGGGTTATTAGGCATTCTGGTCTTTATCTCTTCCTATTGGTGTGCTTAGAAATCTTTGTCTACAGCCGGGTAACCGTGGCTCCACGATGGTTTTTGAAAACCATTCAAAAGGGAGGGAAGGGAGTTTCTGAGGAAAGAAGCCGTGGGTTGTTTCCACAGTGGTGGTGAGCAAGGGTTGTCAAACTCTTCTATGGAGACGTTTGGTATTTTTTATTAGTATTTGCAACAGTCTATATTAAATAGAAGAATCTCCCGTGTCTTCCTCTCCTTCCATTGCAAAGGATGCTAATGTAAGTGACTCATGCTTCAAGCCCTTTTAAAGAGAGATCCAGGTATCAAAATCCAACAGCATTACTTGTAGGATGGTGGGATGCCAAGAGACTGCGTAACCTCTGTCCCCATGGGAGCTCCCCAAGTGCTGGCAGTGTCTTCCCCAGGCTTCTCCTTATAACTATTGTATTATGTGTATTACTCTTGCTAAACTTTGTGAGAAAATTCCTCCAAAGGCTGTGGAGCACTGAAGGCAGAGATTGTCCTGGATTTATTTTCTTAGCATGTTGAGAAGAAACCAAAAAGAAAAGGGCAGTAACATGAAAAAAGCCACAAGGTTTTGCTGGTTTTGGTTTGTTTTGACCGAGGCACTGTCACCGCCCGGGACTCACTATAGATGAACTTCCCATCTCCCTTCCCCTCACCCCCAATCTTCCATTATAGGAAAGTCCCTTTGAAAGGGATGCCTTGTACAATTTTATATATTTTATTGAAGATTTATTATTTCTTATCTCTTATTTCGAATTAAATTAAAAAAAAAAAGAAAAAACATGTTTAATCACGTGTGGGTCTGTGAGTGTTTGGAGTTCTTTAAAAGGTAACTTCTCTCCGTGTGTGTTTTGCACTGCTGGGTCAAGTTCAAAGGAATGTTTTGGTTGCCTTTATGATTATTTCCCCTTCTGAATCTGAATTAAAGCCAAATTTGCAGCACATGAAGGTGAATTGCAAGTCAACAATTCAAAGTCGAAAGCCAAACCTTTTATGAGGTTTCCTTGTTTTTAACAACCCCTTTTAGGCGCCTCTGTTCTTTACAGCATCATATTCTGGTGATGTTTCCACTGCTTTTCTTAGCTCGTGAGCCCTTCTCTTTTGCTCAGGCCTCTCCCCTCGACTCGCCTTTCCCCTGACCTCAAAGCTGTCTCTAGCGGGTTGCTGCTGTCGGCCCCAGCCACTTCTGGGGGTCCTTTAGTGCAGTGAGGGCTGGGCAGGGACCCTGCAATACTCCAGCACAGTGGCATTTCAGGGCTCCCACCTGCTGTCACCCTGTTCCCTACTTTTTGGGGCAACCTCCCTAAAGGGACTCTCCTGTGCTGCCCAGAGAGCAGGTGCCTGACCATATTCCTCTGCCCTCTCTGGTGCGGGGCCCTCGGGTGTGTGGGGATGAAGGGGGTGCCCGGGAGGTCGGAGCTGGATAACTGCGGCTCTCCAAGTCCCATTCCTGCTGGCCCAGCACAGCACTTTGCATTTTTCTGTAGGAGGCTTTTTGGATTTAGGAGTGACCTCTGGGCTCCGAGCTGGGCAGGGAGGTGCATTTACCTCCTCTGGAGCAGCCGGGAGATTTGATTCGGCCATGCTCCGATGTACGGAAGAAAGCTTTCCCCTACCCCACGCTGGTCTGTGCGCACCGGGGGAAGGGCGTTCAGCACCATGCAGGATCGGGCCTCGGCTGGGCGAGGAGGGAAGGGCCGGGGGGGAAGAACACCTCCCGAGTGGGGCTGCTCGGAGGGGCTCCGGGCATCGCGGATCCTTCTCGGCCAGCCCCGCTCGGCCAGCCTCCTGTTAACCTTCCCGCTTCGCGATTGTAGGGAACAAAGCTGGGGGAATCCAATCTCCACGCAGACTTTTCAAATTAGCATTTACTGCCGGATAAAAAACGGGAGACAACCGCTCCTTTCTCGGGCTCTCCCTTTCTGAAGCGTTATCCCCTTAATTCCGGGGCAGGGCGAAACCCCCCTCGCCCCTCTCCTTCCCTCTCCAATTGTCCCGAGTGCTTTCTAAGCTGGGCCGGGCCGGTTATAAATAAACCAGCGGTATTTTTTAACCTTCAGTATAAATCAGCTGTGTCAGGGATTACAGCTAAATCTTTTCGCTGGAAACTCTGAGCGCAGGAGCTTTGTGTGTGTTATGATAGATCCTTAAATGGATACAGATTTATTGCAGAACACAAGGGTGTTGAAGGAAAAGCTTCCAAAACTCGGTTACAACCTTTGGTATGGGAAAGGCAGGACGGATCCATGACACCTTCCCCGAGCTTGCGGATGGCATGACAATTCACCCTGCGCCCATTATTAACTTGTTCCAATTAAATCCTTCAGAAAGGCCGAGTTAATTGAGTATTATATTTTATTACGAGGGAGGTGTCAAGCTTTACTCATGAGACTTCATCATCGGCCTAATGGGAGCTGCCCCGCAGGCAGATCTGTAACTGAATAAATTACAGCAAGGCAGGGAAATCAGAATGCTACCATTAAACGCGATGCACTTACTGAAATTCCTCCTCCACTTTCGCAAGAGGCTGTGGAGGTGTGGCTTTAATTAGTTATTTTAATGCAAAGTTAAATTGTTCCCAAAGTATTTTCTGACACAAAGCAGATGCGATGATTAGAAGTTGAGTGAGACTGAAAGGAGTTGGCATCTGTTCCAGGTACATCTATATATTTTAAATTTCCAATAGAAAGTGAAAAATAATTAGAGCAATAAATAATAAACATTAAAAACAACGCGATAAATTATCCCGATCCCTAAAATCCCGACCTGCTGAACGGTGGCTCAGGCCAGCCGGGCACAGCGCAGCTCTCCCGGGACCTTAATTCACGAGGTATGGATTTGTTGACATAAACAGTTAGGAATGGGCTCTCTGACTCGCTACGGCCAAGTGTTCATTACCTAAAGCCACGGGCGCTTGGAGCCTGCATTTCATGTTGTCACATTGCCTTGTCAAAGCCCGGAATTCCTGCGTTTTAAAAGGGGAAGGAGGAACGCTCGGTGGCTGCGGCGCGTCTGCGAGCCGGCGTGCCGGAGGGCGCGGGGCTTCAGCCCCGCCGGGAGCCTCGCTGCGAGGCCGGGGGCAGCCGGTACCGGGCTCGGGGGGGGGGGCACAGAATTCACCGGGAGGCCTCCGGCCCCTCGGCCCGGCTCCCGGGGCCGCAGCGCCGGGAAGGAGCCGGCTCCCGGCTGGGCACCGGCTACCGGCAGCGGCGCAGGACCGGCCACCTGCTCCGCCGCCACGGCACTCGGGGTGGGGATGGGGACGCCGGGGACGGGGAGGCAGCTGACCTCCGAGCCGGGCAGAGCGCAGGGGGAAGCGGAGCCCGGCGGCGGCATCCTTCCCCCGGCAGCCGGTCCCGAGCCCCCGGGCGGTTTCCGCGTCGCGGGCAGCCTGCGCCGGGGATTTACACGCACCCACGCAGCATACGGGGACACGCGTGTGTGCGCGCACACGTGCATCTCTATACTGGCCAACTATTTCCCTATAGAGTCCGTATGCCCCGGCACACAAATGCCGTAGACGTTGCCAGGAATCGCCGGATTCGCGCACGCCCGGGGCGTTGCAGGATTTCGGAGGGGGAGTGCTGGACACGCACAGGAGGAGGAGGAGGAGAGAAAGGCAAAGGGCGACCCACGAGCCCCACAAAGCTCTGTTGCCCCCCGGCCCGCCCCGGGGCTGCGGGAGGAGACCCCAAGGAGACCGCGCAGGTCCCGCGCAAGCAGGCAGGGACCCGCGGAGCCCCTCCGGTGGGTGCGGGGCGTACCGACCCCGGGGCTCCTCAGACAGGAGGTCATCATTTTGCTTTCTCCTGAGCATATTTCCCCCTACTATTCATGCCCGGTTTAGTTTCGCCGCGTATTAACATGTATCTGCTTATTAGAAAATTATAAAAAGGATGTAAACGTCGTTAAAAGAGACAAAAAAAAAACACAAAACAAAAAAGCATTCAGGGTCACTGTGGTTCTCTCGTGCCTACGATCAATAACCATCACGAGGATTTTGGAAAAAAAAAAAAAGAAAAGCTTTTTCTGGGGGTCATTTCTAGAAGCTAACCTACTTTCAGCAGTGCCCACATTATTTGCCTAAGAAGTGCCTCTTGCAAAATAAAAACAGAGCGGTTATTCCGATTTTTCCCTGCCAGAGCAGGGAGGATATTTTTTCCAGTGAATTGCTTTAATGGTCTGAGGGCAACTTCATCGCTCATTCCCGCACTGGGAAGCCCAGGAACGAACTACCGCACGGCTCACACTCCTTTTCGGTGTCGGACGACACTGTGAAAGGAGGGTGGCTTTGGGGTCTTTTTTTGTTGTCTATTTTTTTGTTGTTGTTTTGGTTTGATTTTGAGTCCCTTAGTCCCTCGATGTGTGTTTCCCACCGTAATCCATAAGGCATTTGGCGGGTGCTACTAGTTGCACGAAAGGAATAAAAATCTTTCCATCCATTATATTTCAGTCTTTTAACACCAGAGCAATTCTGTCCCTGCTGTTTTAGTGGAAATACCGGTCTATAAAGCTGCAACTGCAGTATATTTTAAAATGCTACCAATTTTTTTAAAAGGGGATTGGAATAATTCTGCTTTGCTTGGGAAGGAAAAGTCTCAGCAATGTATGTACGATTAATGTTTTATAACACTGTTGAAGGAAATTAAAAACATTCTGTGATAGTCTTACTGTAAAGGCAGGTCGTTTTGGCAAAATGTTCTGTATATGTATTTCTTAGATTGCCGTGTTTTGAATAAGCAAGAATCTCGTAAAGAAAAAAAACACGTTCCTTAAAAGTATGCGCTACCCGTTTTATTAAACTGATTATGCCAGCGTTCGACTCAAAGTTTGTTTTAAGTAGGAATATTTTCCCAGACGTGTAATGGATTGCTTGAAAACAGAATTCTTTGCTTTTTAATGACCTGTAATGGCCAATTCATTTCAACTGCGCTTATCAAGGTGCTGTGCTAAATAACAAACCGGTTTTTGAAAACAAAAAAGTCATAATGAAAAATAAGCAGTCAGAATAATCTCCCATCTCCGAGCCAAAAAAACGCAATAAAATTAATTTAAGACTGTCAAAACATCAAAGCTGAGAAAAGGAGCTGCTAAAATAATGTCTCTTGATAAGGAAATAATAAAAACACACCAAAAAATGTCTACTCAATAAACTCCACTGGATTTGGGGGTCTGTGCTATATTTTATTTGGTGATGAAAGCACTTTGATGTCACTGTATTCCAAACAATTATTATTATAATTTTAAACAACCTGGTGTTTTCCATTACTAACGGCTTACGCTTTGAAGTTACACCTCATAATTTCTTAAATTAAATAAATCATTTTAAGTTTGCACTGGGAGCCTTTTAATAGCAGAGAAAGGAATATCATTATCTTATTGAGAGGCAATTGCAGTGGCTCCAGTTTGGCTGTAGCTGGGGGCAAAGTGGTGCACTATAACAGACATACTTTATTAGCCTCCCATAACTCTTGAAAGAACATTTTTATATTTTCTTTGATTCCCCCCCTCCCCCTCTTGTTTTAAAGCTGTCCCAACCTTTAATTACTGCCTAATATGAAAAGCATTATTTTTTAATGCTGTGTAATTTACCAGAGGCAATAGGCCAAGTTAACAATTGTTTATTAGGGTTGCTGTTTCACACAGGGCAAAGAATGCTGTTCCAAACCCAACTTTTCATGGGTGGTTGCACTAATTAATACAGTGTCTGAGACTCCTAGGGGGTTTTTAATATTAAAGCCTATGGGGCGGAACGGTTTTTAGAAGTCCAGCTCCTGCTGACGTCCTCCTCCCCTCCCCAGTGATTTCTGCTGCTTTCAAGCTGTTTTGATCCGAGGGAAAAGTCGGCAGCGGGAGGGGAGCGCCCTCGGAGCCTCCCCGGCCCCGCGGTGCCCCGGCGGGGGTCGCACCTCGCACCCCGCGCCCCGTAGAGGCTGCGGCGCCCGCCCGAGCCCGGGACTGAGCCCCGAGGGGTCCGCGCTGCCCTCCCCCCCCCCCAAGGTTTTCACCCTCTCGTCCCGCTTTGATTTCTGCCGGCCTTCCCCTTCGCCGTGATTGAGGACGAGGCGGGCGGTGCCGCGGAGGCTCCGCGCCTAACGCCGACCCCCGAGGGCTGGCACCGCGGAGGCTCCGCGGATTCCCCGAGGCCCCCCTCACGCCCTCCCCTTTTTGCCGATGCCAAACAGAAAACCACGCGGCTCCGACGGATGCGTTTGCTGGGGGGCGCTTCTCCATCGCTGCTGCCGAGAGCTTAATTGAGCTAATTCATTAGCCCTTCACGGAGAAGGGGGTTTGTCCCGGCACTGCAGAGCGGAGACGCTCTCAGGGCCTGTGACTCGGATCCCGGGGCATCCCCGTACCTCAAATCCCCGCAGTGCCCCTGCCCCGGGGCTCCCGGTGGGTACCACTCACTCCCCCCCCGAATAGAGGGGCAGGAGGATGCTGCGGCCGGGGCACCCCGCTCCTCTCCTCCTCTCCTCTCCTCCGCCCCCGGCCGGCCACTGCCCCCCCGGCGGGAGACACGGGACATCCATCAGCGTGATAAATGGGGGTTACTCACTCCTGTTCTCCCTGCTAGTTTATTTTCTTAAACTACCGGGCAAAAAGCGTAATGACGGAGCAGACAAACACACTAACAAACAGACGACAGCTTTATGGATGGTGCTCTGCTCCGAGGGCTGAGGGGTGTTAAAATCCGAGCTCCGCCGCCTTTGCCCATTTTCGCCACAGGCCGGGTCACTTCAGCCTTTTTTTTTTTTTTTTTTTTTTAAGGAAAAAAATGCTTTGGCTGAGTTTTAACGGAGGAGACACTTATGAATTTATTTTATGGGCTGACCAGGTCTGTTCTCCCTGCTCCCTTCGCCGCTAGCTCAGCTCCTTTGCAAATCTAATCTGCTCGGCTCCTTTGCTATTTTTTATGTTGGACCCATGCGTTTCTCCTCTAAGCCTTTCTCCTTTTTGATGTAGCGAGTCAATTGAAGAATGTTGGTCTCGGTTATCAATCACCCAGCTGGGGCTTAAAGGGCTCGGGCTAATCAGATTTAATTGCTCATGTAGCGCCACTCCTGCCCTGGGCCACGACCGACTTGCTCAATTAAACCCCAAATACCTGCAATCAATAAATAAGGAATGACAACACGTTTAAGGGATTTATCCAGCAAAGGAATTGAACTGGAAACAGATTACAACCGAAAAAGGCTCTTTTATAATTAAACGTACACCTCTTGCAGAGGGAAAAGCTGTGTTTAAAAAAAAAAAAAAAAAAGGAAGGAAGAAAAGAAAAGAAAAAAGAGAGATCTTTTTCCCTTCGCCTGAGGAAAGGAGAGATGCAGGCATTGCCTTCCGAGAGGCTATTCCCAATCATTTATTAGCTTATTTATAGCCTGGTAAAATGCGGAGCCCTGTGCAGTGCTGGGGCCTCAGCACGTCCCGCTCGGTGGGCAAGGCAGCTCCCTCTCCTTTCCCTGCAGCCCACGGACACCAAGCCCCCCACACGCATGTTTTCTGTTTAAGCGGGCTGGGTAGCAGTGTGAGGCATCATCACTCAACAACTTGAAAATGTTATTCCTGATGACTTTAAAAAAAATAAAAGGAGGGGAAAGATTTTCTTTTCAGTACTCTAGTTTGGAGCATGGTAGTAATTGACCATGATCAAATAATGCTGAACGTGCATAAATAATTGCTTTTGGCATATTTGTCATTCCATTTTTGAAGGACTACATTGAAAGTGGTAGATGCAAAAAGGGTTTGTAATTAATACCACAAAAATATTACTTCGGACCATCCAGTCATGCTCCTGGAGTCCAGAGTTTCCACATTGGCAGCTGCTGTCTTTTATTAGGATTAGGTTGTAAAAATTGCCCCTTCAGCAGATCTCCTGTAAGTGCTCATGGAAAGAGCAACAAGGGGGAAGAGAGCAGAGGGAGGTGGAAGCGGGCTGCAGCTTGGAGGAGTCCGACCGAGGTGCTCCTGCTCTGCAGTTGGGCTGTGCTGAGCTGGATGTAGCAAAGTGTGTGATTTGCAGAGAGTTTTGCTCTGTTCCACTCCCAGCACTTGAATCGGGGACCCTCAGTGATTCAGAGAGCTCCCTGCACTGTTTGGGGTGAGTAACCCCACCAAGCTGGGCTGGAAAACAGCTGGGACTGGCGATAGATGTTGTTTCTTATCCCTGATGCCAGGCTGCCAAAGTTGGAGATGGGGGGATGATTTCAGCTGGGTGGACAGGTCAGAGGGAATTGTCCATCTGGGGAGTTCCTCTCCCCTCAAACCTCTCATCCACCAAACAGCTCAACTCTGAGCTTTACTCCAATTAAACATGTCTGCTAATCACTCTGCAAGTGGTCATTTTTTGCGTTAGGTGTGGAGGGGATGCTGGCTGGATGCTTGGGTCCCGTGCTGGTTTCCCATGGCTCCCACTGGGATGCAGATTAGTCAGACCCTAATGTAAGCCCACCTGTAGCCGTGCCACTCTGGTGCCACTTCTGATGCTTTTGGTGATGGTTCTGTAAGACAATCTTTGTGGGAAGTGAAGTTAGAAATCTTCATAGAAGCCAAGGTGTTGATTAAAAAAAAAAAACAATTGTCAAAGGAGTATTTCTGTAAGGACTTCTGTTTGTTTGTGCCTTAGCTTGGTTTCCTAAGGAAGCCAGGATTATATGATCAAACTGTTACAGCCTTTTGAACTCCTGGGCCAACTCCAATCAAAATTGACAAGGGGGCAGAGGTCTCAGAAATAATCAGGTTGCTGTGATTTTTGCCAAAATAGACTGCTGGATAGCAGAGAGAGATCCTGTTAGATCCCTACTAAGGCTGTAACCAGAGCTTAGCTCTTAAGAAACACTAGAGGAACTAAATGAGAGAGAGTGCAACATTACAAATATCCCAGCAGATTCTGCCTCAGACACTAGAGATGGCAGCTATGAGGCACAATTACCAAGAAGTAGGCTTCGTGTGTTTTGCTGCTTGAAGAAATACTTATTGGTTGTATTCATCTTTCTCGGCCACTTTCTGGACTAAACTGCCCTTTGACTTGGAGAGCAGCAGAACATCAAAGGGCAGATCTAGGCACCGACAGAGTCTTCTGGGACAGTTCCCAAGATGTGGTTAAGAGCATCATCTAAGGCAGCAAACTGCACAAACACCTCCCCAGGCTGTCTTGGAGGAAGCCCGAGGCTTGGCCGTGGCCCAGGAGCCTGGCAGATGAGTGGTCCATGAGAGCGTACAACAGGGGCTTTGCCCTCATAGTTTTCTGTGTTATCTCCTATAACCAGAGTCCCAGTCCATATCGTGTTTTTAACAGATGGATCTAAAATCTGGCAAGCAGCAAGGAAGGGAGAAAGTAGCTCTCAGCTACTTAGACGAGCCTCAAAGCAGACCCTTGACAACCTTTTTAAAGCAGTAAAATAGATCAGGGGACAAATAAGTAGTTTCATTTAGACTGTGAAATTTGAGCTGATATCTTTTCCTGGAAGAAGGCATCTTTGTTTCTTGCACACTCCATCCAGCCTGAAAAACAGTGCTATTAACTCATGTTTGATACAATTCATACTCAGCTGGATGCTATGTGGTGCTTGCTTTTGAAGTCGGTATGTGCCGCCACACTTCCAGGTTTGGGGTGATGGTGCCAGTAAGAGGGTGGGTGGTACTGTAGACAGGCAAATAGACCCATTCACGGGAGAGACTTGACTTCCTAGCCCAGAGAGAGCACGATTCATAACTCGGCAGCAAAGGGCAGCAGCCAGTCATTCCTTCTACACTGCTACAAAAGCAATGAGACCTTCCCTGGCAAGCCGAGTGCAGAATGAGACATTTCCTCCTTGCTGATGCCAAGTCAAACTGGGCCAGTTTGGAACAGCTCAGCTAGCCAGGTTGCCAGCTCACAGCTGTCTCAGAATCTGAGCTGTCATTTATAAAAATAAAAGTACATGCACTTTTGTTGCTATTGAAAATGCTCCTAGCACTGACAGTTCTGAAAATTAATATAATGAAAATATTATAATCATAAAAGATTTCCTGAGCCTGTAGAAAAGCCAGGTCCTACAGTTCCTTGGGGAGAGAGAGTTATTTTACTCTATGTCATTGGAGTGTTAACTCTGAAGCCTAAGGAAGACAGTCAAGCTAGCAAGTATTTCACTGCCCATAGGAAATCAAGATATTAAATGGTATCTAACTTTAGCATTATACACAGCCAAACTGGGGATAAGCTAAAAGAAATTTTAGGAAAAATAGAACAAGGGAAAACAAATATGACCAGATTCCTTCCAGAGCACACAGCTGCCTACACACACTCCAGCTAATCCCTTTTGGCAGATTTCCTTTTTTTTTTTCCAGATCTGACCATTTCCTCTCTTTTAAGACTTTTTGCTGTTTGGGGTGAGGGGGGAAGGGAAGGAAAAGGAATGAAAATGGAATGCTATGAAAATCTGCTGTATGCAATGCATGGGAAGAGATAGACAGAAATGCTGCATGGCGCCAGCTACGGGGAGATCAAATATTGGCCTCACTAGGACTGAAAACTGGAGTGGGAACTGGTTTCTGAAGGAGCAGCAAAGGCTGAGGATCAAATTGCATAGCGTGAAGCGAAATCACCAATGAATTTAGAACACAAAAATCTCACAAAATATCTGGAGTAGTCTATTTGCTCAATATCTAATTTCTGTCCTTCAAGATAAGCGAACAGAAATCTTACACGTTAGAATCAGTGTTGGTGGATTCTGACTTGGACTTCACACATGTTCACATTTGGCGAAATAAGGCCCAGTGCTTCCTCTAGTCTTGATCTTAAACAGGGAACTGCGTGTATGATATCTGTGATATGCCAGTTTTATGTACTACCACCTTTCACTTCAAGATTATGTACGATGTGAGAGATAAGAAACTGTCTTCAAGGCGATTTCCCAGCAAGTATTTTTTCTTTCCAGAACAACAAGAACATAAAGAAGAGCAGCTACTGGGAAGCACCATATGATGATGTTGCCATAGAGGAAAAAAAAAAAAAAAAAGTTGGCTTAGAAATACCAATCCACTATCTCTAGTGATTTACTTCTGGGAGCTGGAAGTTAGCTTTACCTTCTCTAGAGGGATAGATGTAGGTCCCCACATCCTTGCTACTTGGACCAAATACTCCTGGAATAAAATCAGGAGGAATAGAGGCTTGGGTTCCTCTAAGCTCAGGGGGTATTATTTATCCATAGCCTGTGTGATGGGCCAGGCAGTTCTTTTCCAACATGTGCAGCTGGAATACCAGCAAGGTGGATTCACGGTCCAGTCCCCACTCACTTGCTCATGCCCATGAAATAAAGAAGCCCATTAGTGGACAGAGGTAGAAACATAGGCTTTATTTTCACTGTAGTCTTAGTCTCACCCTACTCTCACTTCTCCCTTGATAGCACCCAGGCTGTGCACAATGGAAGTGATTTAAGACGTTACTGCCTCCAGCTGTCTGCCTCGCCCCACTCCCAAAAGTTGGCAGAAGGCAACATGTGTCTGTGCTTCGACTGCTCCAGTTCATGGTCTGGCTTATTAGCTTAAACTGTTGAGAAGACCAAAAGTTGATTATGCATTGCCTCTAGGAAGGAAAGCACCAAAGGGAGAATCCAGTCATCTCCTTTCATGCTTTTAAGAAAATAGGCCTCTATATATATTTGCTTAGCTCTTTGTAAGTTAAAATACATTCATCTTGAAAAATGCAACGATAATTTTTACTACTACAGACCTTCAGCTAATGCTACTGGGCCTGCTCCTTTGCCATATCATGGGGGTTAAGTACTGGTACGTGCAACATCTGTCATTACCTGGACTCACGTGATTGTTTTTTATGGTTGGATTGGAAGTTTAAGATAGCCTGTACCAACTGAGAAGAGATGACAGAAATGACTAGTCCATAAGAACTCTAGACAACTAGATCATTGTTTTTTTTTTGTCGTTGCTAGGAGAACATCATCATAGCACAGAGTTCTTACAGACTAGATTTTATGACATCATCACCCAAGTGACATAGATAAACATGGTAGAAAGGAAAAATTATCTTCTTTTTTTTCAGAAGGCAGCTCAGCAGCTCAGGCACAATAAATAAATAAATAAATAAATAAATAAATAAATAAATAAATAAATAAATAAAATTCACCCTGGTCACATGGAAATCTCTGGCAGAGTCCCATCAGCTAAATCCTTGCTGAGCTAAAGCTTTTAATGGCCAAACAGACATACAGTGAATCTCAGTGTGCAAGTTACTGCATTTTCCTGACTGGGAAGAAAACCTCATCTTTTTGCTTTCATTTCCTCTCCACAGAGATTTAATAGCTGAAAAGCTGTTGTGTACTATCACATTAATTAAAGTTCATTGTTTTTACTGTAGCATGCACCAGCACTAAACTCTAATCATCCAAACAAAAATCAGTCTACTTCATAAAACAAATTCTTTTTGGTGTCAGAGGAGAGCTATCAATTCAGGGACTCAATCTGCTTCTGCCTGAAGTCAATGGCAGAGCTATTAATAATAGCAGGATCAAGTCAGTTCACTAATTTGCCAAATTCCCCATCATTAGTGTGAATTAATGAGATCCTACTGAAGCTGCCTTTTGGCTGTGGGTGAAACGGAACATGCCTGGCAGCACACCAACATTAGAAGGGAGGCCGGGGAGGAGTACAGTTGGTTTGGGGGGAGGGAGATGAGCAAATGGAAGACTCTTAATGCAGTCCAGATGGAAAAAATTGACCCTGACTTCACCAGTCAGGCAATGGCCATAGTCAGGCTGTTTCCTAGTGAGGGGAAAAACTAGTGAGGCTCAAGTAGCAGCTGAGAAGTCAGCTCAGATAAAATAAGATGGCTATTCCCTTTGGCCCCAAGATTATCTTTTACCCAAAACATGGAGCAAAATGCACATTTTCCTGTCTTTGCTCAGGGTTGTCCAGAGATTTTCCCTTCTTGCGTGCTCTAAAACTTCCAGAAACAGGAGTGATGGGGCTCGAAGTGGAAGGTTGTCCTCCCTTTCATATCCAGCCCCATCCAGAACTAAAATTATAACCAAAATTTCCTGAAGAAACCTGCTTCTGTGAGATTTTCAGCACCAAGAGGGTCATATTAAGTTTGGAGAAGCATCCAAACAGATGTCAAGTGGTACTTAATTGAACTTGGCTGCCATCACTAAATACAACACACCACTTTGAGTTTAAGGGTTCCTGCCAAGCCCAACAACAGATATTGCTACTCTGTTTCTTGAGATGGTGATGGTGGTTTAGCTGTCCATGAGTCACCGGGATAATAGCTATTACTTGAAAAGGATGTGCAGGGAGGAAAGGATGTTCTTGTCTGACGCATGTGTCTGCTTCTGGTGCCATGACAGAGACAATGCCAGGCTAATGCTTGAGTATGATCTTTTAATGGTGGCAGGCCTAACAGCCTTG